>NC_138215.1:14605037-14647537 GCF_964194415.1 Vipera berus | reverse complement strand
TTTGTTTCTGTGCTCCTAGGCGGTTTGGAGCAGTTGGGTCACGCCTGACTGGGGCAGGATGGGGTGGCTGCACTGTGTCGATGGTCCCTGTGGACAAACTGGAGAGATTCCTAGCAAATGTGAAGGAGGCTTATTACAGAAATTATGGCCAAAGGTTAGCCCTGGAAGAAAACAACCTCTTTGCTACCAATCCTGGCGGAGGAGCTATAATTTTCCTTGAAGCCTGAAGTATGCCACATTTTTGGAGGACTTTGTATGCCACAGTAAACAATTCATTTGGCTGTTTTTTATTACATTATAACGAACAATAGCAATAGCTATTAATAGGATGAGTTTCCAAATTTTTTCCCTCTCTCTCTTTTCTCTTTCTTTCTTTCTTTCTTTCTTTCTTTCTTTCTTTCTTTCTTTCTTTCTTTCTTTCTCTCTCTCTCTCTCTCTCTCTCTCTCTCTCTCTCTCTCTCTCTCTCTCTCTCTCTCTCTCTCTCTCTCTCTCTCTCTCAAAAGCGCTATTAATCTTTCCAATGTATTTTTCTCTTTCTTAAAATATGCTTCCAACATAAATCATCCAAAATGTTGATTTCTGTCTGGACTTGACAATATAAAACACAATTTGCCAAAATATATTTGTTACAAATATTGAAATGAACCAGATTGGAATTAAAGGGGTTGGAGGCAAAAAAACCCAAAGCCCAATGACTCCGTCTCCTTCTTTATTGATTCGAAAGTCAGAAGCTTATTTCCTACCAAAAGTTTAGTATGCTTAATTTTGGCGGTCGGAAAAATTCCATCAATGTTCACAGCACTTATCTTGAGGTCAGACATCTTTGGCTCCTGATTCTGATCCGCAAGACCCATGATGGTGTATTTTGGCATTTGCCTATTCAAAAGAAACACCACGAATGAATCACGGCGACATTTGGGTGGGGGTGTCAACCTATTCTCCAAAGCACCTGAAGGCAAAACAAGAAGCAACGAATGGAAACTATCAAGGAAAGGGCCAACCTAGACATCAGGAGAAATTTCCTGACAGTTAATTAATCAGTCAAATGTCTTTGCCTCCAGAAGTTGTGGATGCTCCATCACTGGAGGTTTTTAAGAAGAGACTGAACAGCTATTTGTCTGAAACGGTATAGAATCTCCTGCTTAAGTAGGAGGTTGGACTAGAAGATGTTAGTTTTTCTTTAAAAGGGGAATAAAAGCCAGCTAGATCCTGGAGTGAGAAGAAGCAAGATGTTTCTGCCCCATCTCATTTTACTTTACAGTACTGTCTCAAATTTTCTGGGGAGTGGGATGACGAAGAGGAAGGCTTTCCTCCAGCACCATCGCTACAGATGTATTTTGAACCCAAGGAAGAAGCCATTTGCCACCATATTTTAATCTCCTGGAGTCAAAACTTTATACTATGCTGGTAATTTCAAACACAAAGGAGGAAATAATTTGGCGGATCGATAATCCTGTCTATTTCTGGGTATGGGTTTTGCATGTTTCTTGCAGGATTCTTGAGAATTTGCTGCCCGGCAGTCAACGGGGCATGTAGAAGCCTATATATGTTATTGAGGGAATGAAAAGGTGAGAAGGCCTTTTTGTGTCTCTCAGTCTTACTACAACCGTATGTCAAACCACACTTGAAATACTGCAGCCAATTTTGGTCACCACATCGCAAAAAAGATGTAGAGAGCTTGGGAAAAATTCAGAGAAGAGCAACTAAGATGATCCAAGGCCTGGAGACTAAAACATACGAAGAACGGCTGCAGGACTTGGGTTTGGCTAGTCTAAAGAAAAGAAGAAATAGGGGAGACATGATAGCAGTGTTCCAGTATCTGAGGGGGCCTCAGCTTGCCCTCAGAAATTGTGGACGCTCCATCACTGGAGATTTTTAAGAAGAGGCTAGACAGTCACTTGTCTGAGGTGGTATAGGTTCTCCTGCTTGAGCAGAGGGCTGGACTAGAAGACCTCCAAGGTCCCTTCCAGTTCTATTCAATTCCATTCTATTCAAACAACAGTCCCGTATCCTTCATAAGCAGATCAAGACTTCTGCGGGGCCCTCAGTGGGTTTTTCCTTTTTACAAGATAAACACAGACTTCTGTTCAACTTCATTCCGTGATCTGTTATTGAATAAGGATCTAAGCCTACTTGAAGATGCAATTAACATTATACAAAACGAAATGGATTGGCTTTTGCCAATTTAACATGAACAAAAACTGTGTATGCATTCCAGCACATTCTCCATTCCTTAAGTAGGCCGCAAAGGGTATTTAACCACAGAAGATAGTGATATAAAAACTGAATTACCATTTGGAGGAGAAACCGTTCTATTTTTACCCTTTTCTCAGTAGGCTTCGTGGTGATGGTTTGTAGCATCCTAGGCAAAAAAATACAGAGCACAGCAAGTTGCAAGAAAATCCCTCGCTTTTTTTTTTTTACTCCTGCCCTTGTGCATTGGTCACATTGGTCCCAATACGGGCAAGTCAAAGTGACATTTCATTAAATTTTTAGCAGGCTGGGTAAAGGGTTGCAAACACATGGTCTTTTCACCACGTGCACTGTGTCCCAGATACATGGTCTATCTTTGTACACAGTATTTCTCTGAAGGCTTAATATCAAATAAAAGTAGTCTGTTACTCATAAACAATGTTTGATGTAGTGAGGGGGAAAATATATATATATATATATATATATATAAAACACACACACATATACACACACACACACACATATACATACATTTTTGAAAAAGGAATAGGTTAAGGCAGGAGTAGGCAACCTTGGGTCTTTTATGACTCGTGGACTTCAACTCCCAGAATTCCTGAGCCAGCCAAGCTGGCTCAGGAATTCTGGGAGTTGAAGTCCACGAGTCATAAAAGACCCAAGGTTGCCTACCCCTGGGTTAAGGCAATGTTTTTCTCAACCTTAGCAAGTTCAAGATGTCAGCCAAAATTCTGGGAGTTGAATTTCACACTTCTTAAAAGTTGCTAAGGCCAAGAACCCACTGGCTTAGAGAAGTTGGTGCATCCTGTATCTGCTTGGCTTGCCATTTCACTGGCTGTTTCTCAGGGAGAAAGGAGACAGCCTGGAGAGCTGACGTGAGCAACTCCTGTCCCGAAAAAATCTCTTTATGTGGCCCTGCCACGCGTGGTCTCTCAGGCTGTGAAAAGACTAGAGACTTGACCCCGGCTTTGGTCCCAGGAACCATAAAACTGTAATCTTAGTAAGTTAATATTAAACATATAGATAAATGTTTAGCCTTTGTCTTAAATCACAAACCATCTGAAGTACTTTGGCAGAGAAACTATTTGTATATAACAATAGTCTAAATCAGCGGTTCTCAAACATTTTGGATTGAGGACCTCTTTACATCCTTAAAAATGACCAAGGACCCCCCAGAGCTTTCATTTTCTGTGGTTGAGAACTACTCTGCTCTGTAGTCTTATGCAAATTCAAACTGAAAAATGTCAAAATATATGTTTGAGTTTGCGGACCCGCTTAAAAGGGCCTTGGGGATCCCCCAGAGGTCCCCAGGCCACACTTTGAGAAGGCCTGGTCTAAATCAATGGTCCTTGGAAAAACAAATGTATTGGGGATTATGAAGAAGGAAAGTATGTGAAGTTCTCAAGTCCTCACTTTGGAGATTTTTTTTTCCAGCACGCTTCTAAAAGTATCTTAGGTTTTCCTAAGTTTTCCTCTGCAATATCTTTGCATTTTTTTAAAAAAAATGACTGACTTTAGTTGATAAATAACTACCAGATGTCATACGTTTTGAAGGACGTGACGATTTTTTTAAAAGGGTTTTTAATTTTAAAGGAGTCTGAATATATAAAAAATAGTTGAAAAACAAACCTTCTGAACTTCCGATCTGCTTTTTCTCTCTTTTCTTGTAACACCACCAGTTCTGCACCACACTTGTGTTCAAAACTAGAAAGCAAAACTCGTCATGTGATATACTGGAAATGTAGAGAGAGGAACCAAACATTTTTCTTTTTGTTTTTAATGATACTAATTTTCTCCCCATGGGCTTTCCTTAGAGGAGCAACGATACAAACGCCTCATCCTCCCAATTTGGAAAATCAGCATTCTGCAAATCATTTGTTCCAGGGCAAGCCAGAAAGAGTGACATTAACAGCTTTCTCTGGAGGACACTCAGCTCAGAGTATTGCATTAGACATCTGTTAGATATTATTCAAAAATGAAGGGCAGTTGCCAAGAGTGACCAAAGTACCTGGCTGTCTGGACGTTTTTTGTTCAAGTTTACTGTTCCTCTAGAATGCAACATGCACAGATCACTGGATCTAGATTTTTTTTCCCCTTTTGAAACTTCACCGGGGCGAATACAGAAAAGCATATGGCTGTAATAAACTGATTTGGTTTCATTTGAATTGGATCGTGCCTGCTCTTTTGCAAGTCCCAAAGGAGCTGCAGTATCGCAACATGTGTACGTATTAGCTTAGGGATAAATAAAAAACAAAAAACAGACAACAGAGAGTAGGAACTTCTGGTAAGGCAGTGCAAAATCAAGCCAGTGTGGATCGAACGTGCCCCGTGTCCACGATTGAAGTCCCCGGATCAATACTTACTCAGCAAAATTATCCAGCAGTTTCCTCGAAGACTTTTTATACTTCTGAATGAGATCCATATAAGTTGGTGAAAGCGGTGTGCTGAAGGTCTGGTCAAGGGAAAACTTGCACTGTTTTTATCTCTTGCAAAGGACCAATGGCCTGGAGCAACTGATGTACACGGGCCTTTTCTATCTGGCATCTTTTTGCACCAAGCCCAGGAGACATCCTAAGATGAACAGGGTTGCAAGACTAATGGCACCCTGATTCGAAGATCAAACCCTTGTTCACGTAGTCCTTAAATTATGACTATGATTGAGCCTAACATTTCCATGGAGCAGGGGGTTGGACTAGAAGACCTCCAAGGACCCTTCCAACTTTTTATTTTTATTATTATTATTATTATTATTATTATTATTATTATTATTATTATTATTGTCATCATCATCATCATCATCATCATCATCATCAATAAGATGCTTGTAAAGTGAATTTTGCCTCATTTTACAACCTTTCTTGCCACAGTTGTTAACGAATCACTGCAGCTATTAAGCGAGTAACATGGTTGTTAAGTGAATCTGGCTTCCCTTGCTAGACATAAGGCTGCCAAAGGGGATCACCTGAGATCCCGGGACGTCACATGAGCTAGTTGCCAAGGGTTTGAATTTTGATCACCTGACCCTGGGGATGCTGCAACGGTCTCAAGTGTGAAAAACGGTCATAAGTCACTTTTTTCAGTGCCGCTGTAACTTTGAGCAGTCACTAAATAAACAATTGTAAATCGAGGACTATCTGTAAAGTGATGTCCCCTTTTTCCAAGGAGGAGTACAGAGGACAGGTGAATCACCCTTTGATATCTGTTTCCTCCCCTTTGCTTTCTGTAAGGGTGAGTGTCTAAGAGTAAAAACGGTTCATCTCTTAATGTATCTATAGCACTAAGATAAATAATGTGGGTTTCAAGAACCAAATTGAAGATTAATGTGGATGATTCAGGCCCACTGTATACAGTCAGAATCACCTGCCAGAAGAGCACCTGGGCATCAAAGTTTTGCATTAGCTGCATTTACTACTAGAATGTACCTTTAATTGAACCATGGCATTGTAAAACTGTGAGAAAGTGTGTTCCGACTCAGCCATTAACCTAGTAACAGAAAGCTTTGGAGGAAAAATCTAGAAGGAGAGATAAATTTATTGGAAGCGCAATTTATTAACTATATTAACAATGTGGGGTTTTTCCCCCCTAATAGATTACTTTTCTCTGTACAAATGTCACACTTGGTAACAAATATTTAAGATGGATCTTTAAAATAGCTCTTAAGCACTCACAAACAGTATGTGGCTCCTTTCTGGTTTAGGGGCCAAAATGTTTTATTTTAATTCCTTTTTAAATATATGCTTTTGTTTCTGTCCCTGCTTTTATTTTATATTTTTAACTGCAGTATTTTTCTTTTACATTCTGTTAGTTCATCACGGAAACAAATAAAAACTCCAAACGGTGGGTTCTACACACTTTTTAAAGAGCACTTCCACATGCAACATTTTAGGAATCTAAATGACGGACAACCAAAGCATGGGTCACCCAGACCAAATTCTTCTTTCTCAGGAAGAAGCACACTGACCCACTGGTCACACTTCTTTCTTTTATTGATTGATTAAATGTATATGCCGCCGTCTCAACTCTGAAAAGTGACTCTGAGTGGCTTACAATTAAAATTATTCTCCCAGGAATAAGTGAAACCCTTTTTTAATCTACGAACTGAGACTTCCAAGGAATGGAACGCCACCCGAAGTTGATTGCATTCTGATTTGCACTTTGACCGTCGACGTCTGACCGAGACCACCTCCTTCTCGGTATGGAATCCTAGATTGTTCACTCATATCTAATTCCCCATTGATTCTAGCTCTTTAGAACCTTCTTTGGCACCAATGAATGCTGGGCGTCATTAATGCCCAAATTCCGCACGGTTTTCCCTCAGGGTTTCGTGCAATGCTATTTAAAAGGGTAGGAAACCAAAAAGCCAGGTAAGATTTCACCAAGGTTTTTCCCATTTCAGGACTGCCTGCATTTTGTTGGGAAAGGCAAGACCTTGGCTGTTGCTGGAGAGCAACAGAGATGGGAAGTTAACTCAATTCAGGTCCTTTGGTGAAGAGGGCAGTAAAAACAACAACAACAACAACCAGTACCTTGGATAGCTCCAAGTAAGCTACTAGTGCTCCCCTCTCAGGACAACGGCAGGAAGTTGTAGCCATTTTCCAACTCCCCACCAAAGCTAAGTTGACTGAGGGACCACAGTTGATCTTCCACTGTCAGATTTGGAAAGAAATGCCCTTGAATGTCAAACTATTGGTCTATCATTTAGGTGACTCCAACCAGGTCTTCTATTGTCTTTGGAAAGGGAGGTTAATAACAAATTGACCAGAAAGAACCTGTATCATCCTCCTGTATCAACCAAGCACTCCAAAAGGGCAGCATGTTCAATGGCGGAAAAGGTCCTCATCCTCTTACTTGAAGAAGCTTATTTTCTCTTCAACCTTTTTTCCCCCCCTAAAAGTCAATCTAGCCCAGTGTCCTCTTCAGCAAACCTTGCTGAAAGATCGCAGTCGTGTCCAAGCATGAAGTGCTCAACTTATGTAGGATTTCTCCTGTAAAATTATTGTAAGAGGAAGTTAGGAAAATCCCAAGACCAAATCTTGCAGGAATCTTCCACATGGACCCCTGACCTTCCTGCCAGACTGGAAAAGAACACAGGTCCAAAGTAACCTAGTATAACTTCTGGAAGGTATTTAAACATCTGCATCTACTTCTTTCTGCCTTCCACTCCTCTAATCTCTCTCTATCCCATAGCACACAGACATGGACACTTTTTTCCCTGCAGTTTGCCTATGAAAAAAAGGTAGAAATTGAAGTTTTGAAGCTTAATTCTACTGTTGGATTACCTGTTAACTGCTATATACAACAAATAGATGGCCAGTCAGTTGCTTGAAAATAAACGCGTAGAAATTGTAGGCCTGATTTGCAAGGAGAGGAATTATTATTGTTGTAAAACATCTATCATTATTCAACTACGGGGGAAAATATATGCATTGTTTTGTCTTTGTAAAAAAATATTTTTTTGAAGTTTGCATTTTATTTTATTTTTTGAACAAAATTAAATTTAATAGGGTATATGAAGGGATTAAAAAATCATAGACCTCTCTATAAATAAAACAGTTTTGACTGGTTTTTAAAAAGGTAGAAACAATAGTCCTGCATTATTCCTTCTGCCCCAAAGTTGGTAATATCAAGTAGAGTCTTCAATTCTCTGAGTAAAGTTCCCAGGGCCAAACTTCCTACCAATTTATGATCAAGAAATGCATCTAACTCAAGTGGATTTTTTTTACACATGGAAGGGTTTATTTTCCTATCGGTCTTATATCCGAAACCACTGCATTTCTCGAGGGTCTAACTTTAACACAGCAGATTCCTGAATATGTTTTATTAGGGTGATGCAACGTTTGGAATTTTAGTTGTTTGTGGTATTGCAATGTTGGAAGATCCTCTATGAGTCCTTAGGGAGAAGGGCGGCATATAAATTTAATAAAATAAAATAAAATAATAAAATAAAATAAAATAAAATAAAATAAATGTTACTCGTTTTCTTATAATTCACTGTTTTTCTTTTAACCTTTGCTGAACTAATACAACTTTTTAAGACATGATGGAAGCCCTGATTATTAACAGCTCTGATATTTCTTATGTTGAACAGCTAACTTGACAAGATATTATGGAAATTAGCTGTTGCCTAATAATAGATAACGGAGATTTTTGTTTTCATGTCAAATGTCTATAATTAAAATTGCTGGGATTAAAATCTTGAGAAGCAACAGGGTCTGGTATCCAACTCAAAGATCTCTCTTTATATTGGAAAGCCATTTAATCAGAGTACATTTGTAGGAGACAACCAGGCTGAGCCCGAGGGAGGGGTCAAGCATGTCATCAGCCTCAAGTCCCTTCACCCCCACAAGTTCAGCCCACCTTGAATTCCATTGACTCTTATCTACCACCAATTTGCTTTGACTGTTAGTAGTTCAGCTTCTTGCAGAGAGTTGTAGCGCACAATAAACCTATATATTCTTTTGAACTGCCTGGATTCCGGATTTCCTGTGCCTGACACATGTACTCCCTATGCTCTTACCACTTGTCCCCACTATCCTCTCTTGCCTCATCTTGAATTTGATAACCACAGCTCAGGAAGACTGGCTTCCAGTCTACCTTGAGCTCCCAACTTCGGACTATAAGAAACAGCGAGGCTTAGACCTGTCCCAAACACCATCCGGTCTATTTTATTCTCTTCCTTCCTCCTTCCCAAGACCTAACTGCACTGCCATGGGAAAAGAATAACATTTTCCTCCGATTCATACATTTTTTTCCTGAAGATGTGTGTGCATTGGTGCGTACACGTTGTGAATATTTGGGTAAGTTTGCTTTTAAAAGCCAGTATCAGTTAGAAGTGGGATTTTGATGGGGATATTGTCATATGAAAAAGGGCTACTGGCAGACCAGAGAGTTTTTCTAACTTGGAAGAAATGTGCAACTTTAGTCGTTCTGTTCTGCAAAATGTAGTTCAACTCAATTCAGCCAGAAAGTCTTGGCAGTAAGTTTGGATGGAAGAGAGAGACATTTCAGAACACAAAATTCCTGAAAGCAATGGTGTATATATACACACAGCCACAAGATGAGAAAAGACGGAACTGTACCATGATTTTTTTTTCCCCTTCCCAAATCTGTCCGGGAACCAACCTGGAATATAGCCTCTTCAACATCCTCTTCTATTTGTTAGGCTTCCCCCTTTACCTTTTGTTAATTCTCTAGAATTTGGAAGAAAAGAAGGGAAGCCAACTGAAAGAAAGCCACAAAAGTACCTTTTGACAATCATTAAAATGCAAGCAAAGCACAACATTGTAAGCCAAAAGGGATTGGTAGAGAGTACTCGCTGTTCCAGATATGCTCATAAAAAATTGTCTAATTGAGATTAAGGAGATGTAGAACGCTGAGGAAGCATCACTGAGTTTGATCACAGAATAACTTTTACAAGGGTGTCTGTGGGGGCATTAAAAAAAAGTGAAGACAGTGCTATGAGCTAAGATACAACTTTTTTTTTTTTTACATACGAAAGAGGGACAGGGCTTTGATCACGTGGCTGCAGAAGCCATTGTGACATTTTTAAAACCCTCCTCAACTTTGAGCAGAGACTGAAAAAGAGAGAAAGAATATGTGGGTAGATGTTTGTGTAGGAAAGAGAATGAGAGCTATACAGAGACAAAGAGAAGGGAACCACGAATGGTTAGTTTCATAATGGGCATTTTTTTTAGGCCTGGGTAAGGAGGAAAGCCATGACAAATCTGGACAGCACAATAAAAAGCAGAGACATCACCCTGTCAACAAAAGTGCGTCACCCTGTCAACAAAAGTGCGTATAGTCGAGGCTATGGTCTTCCCAGTTGCAATGTATGGCAGTGAAAGCTGGACCATAAGAAAGGCTGAGCGCCAAAGAATTGAGGCCTTTGAACTATGGTGCTGGAGAAGACTCCTGCGAGTCCCTTGGACTGCAAGACGATCAAACCGGTCAGTCCTAGAGGAGATCAACCCTGACTGCTCTTTAGAAGGCCAGATCCTGAAGCTAAAACTCAAATACTTTGGCCACCTAATGAGAAGGAAGGACTCACTGGAGAAGAGCCTAATGCTGGGAAAGATGGAGGGCAAGAGAAGAAGGGGACGACAGAGAATGAGGTGGCTGGATGGAGTCACTGAAGCAGTAGGCGTGAGCTTAGATGGACTCCAGAAGATGGTAGAGGACAGGAAGGCCTGGAGGAACATTGTCCATAGGGTCGCGATGGGTCAGACACGACTTCGCAACTAACAACAACAACAACAAGAATAATACGTTTGTCTTTTGTTTAGGAGAATGTATAGATTCGTTCATATATTGATTGTAACATCTAGATATCCCTCCCTCTATAACTGTCCCTCACCAGAAATATTTTAAAAACACAGTGACTCGGGTTAAATACGCTGGGCTTGTTGGTTGGAAAGCCAGCATCCCAAGATTGAGACCTGAGCGCCACGGGACGAGGTGAGCTCTTGTTCTTGCTCCAGCTCCTGCCAACCTAGCAGTTTGAAAGCATGCAAATGCAAGTAGATAAATAGGCACCACTTTGATGGGAAGGTAACAGCACTCTGCAATGTCGTGCTGGCCACATGACCATGGGAATGTCTTCAGACGATGCTGGCTCAATGGCCTTGAAACAGAGATGAGCAGCGCCCCCTAGAGTCAGCAACGACGAGCAGAGTGAAATTCGCAGGGACTCCTTTAGATAAAAGTAAGGTACTAGAAACATTTCCATTCTTAGCAATTACTAAGAATGAAAGCTTTCTTTTAAAAAATGGTGCAATTAATAAGGGAGAAGAAATAAGAAACAACAGCCCAGTACGTAGGAGTTTGTGAGCCACATTTTCCTTCACTGTTGTTTCTATAGCAAATCCTGGAAAACTTATATTCATCTTATTTTGGGGGGAAAAATCCTGACACAGATCAGGACATGATCCTTTTCCTGAATTATCACCATTCAGAGAAATTCTCTGCTTCTATATGTCCTATCCGTATCTCCTTGACTTTGGAAAAATCTCTATTAATTTTCTTTATTTTTATATATTTCCACTGTTAATCATTTTATTATTCCTGACTGCTGGCTTTATGGCTAAAATAAAAGACTTGATCCAGAATTAAATGTTCTGAAAAGGACGAGGAAGCTGAACACGTGGATGTAAACTTTGGAGACTTCCAAAAAGTTGCTGCTAAACTATAATATTTAATGTAATATAAGGCAAACATTCTTGAACACTTGAGTAATCCTGTTAATTTAATTTATTTTAATTTAAATCCTATTTATTTTCTGTTCTAGCGCCACCCTTTTAGAAGAACATTTCTCCAACGTCTCTCTCAAAAACTGAGTGTAGCCCTTGGCCTGAAAATGGTTTTTGGTGCTGATTTATGTACTTCACTGAAGGATTATCTCGTTGCTTGAAGTCTTATAAGACTTCTCCTGAGAAGTGCATAAGACAATTAACTTGTTAATTTTTACTGGGACTAGATCATTCTGGAAATGATTATGTATGTAGGACAAAATAAAATGACTTAAAATTATCCACATTTCCTCATTTTTCAGTTTAATAGAGCAAGCCAACATAACGAGTAGGTATTTCATTTTAAAGTAATTGGAATATGGCAAAGAGTATGTTTATAGTTAAGATACAGTCGTCCCCTGAGTTGACTAGGCTATAACAGAGAGATTCCAACTACAACTCATTTCCAAGTTTAAATCCCAAAGTTGCATGTTCATAGGATCAGACTGTTGACCCAGATGTAGAAAGCAATCTAGATTATTACCTAACAGGAAAAATATTCCTATAGATTTGTGAACTTCCTTCTACTGACTGGCTAACCCTAGTATCGGAATCCTGCCAGAGATGATTTGTATCCATGATTTTCATCGGGGGGTTTTTCTGGAAATACGCTCCAGGCTGACGCATCCACTAAAGAATCTGCGATCTGTCATGGAAACCTGGCATCTAACTGGTCCTGTGCACATGGCTGCAGATTAAAGATCATTCCTTTGGATGTCTGTCAGGCGTATTGTTTCTCCTCCTGAAAGTGATCCAAGGATCAGATGGTTATCTGGAACCTAGAACTAATCCAGCAAATTATACTGATCCACAGATTTTGAGATGCTCAATTTGGCTTTCGCAGTCATAGTCTACCATAACATCCAATTGTTGTTAAATTATTTAGCTTCTAGGCACGTGCCACGATTTTACTCAGTGACTGCTATGACCTTGTTCAGTTTTGGCTTAGTGCTCTCTGCTTTCATGGTTTATTGAGTAAACAACGGTTGAGCGGACTGTGGATTAGTATGATGAGTGTACCTAGTCATTAGGGCAGGCCTTCCATTTAATTTCATTTATTTATTTTTATTCTGCCTTTATTATTTTTACAAAAAAACTCAAGATGGCAAACATCTCCAACATCCCTCCTTCCTCCTATTTTCCCCACAACCACCATCCTGTGAAGTGAGTTAGGATGAGAGAGAGTGACCGGCCCAAGGTTGCCCAGCTGGCTTTCATGGCTCGCTGGGACTAGAACTCAAGTCTCTGGCGATTGGCCCAAAGTCACCCAATTGGCTTTGACTGCAAAGGCGGGAATAGAACTCACAGTCTCCTGGTGATTGGCCCAAAGTCACTCAGCTGGCTTTGACTGCTAAGGTGGGAATAAAACTCAGTCTCCTGGTGATTGGCCCAAAGTTACCCAATTCGCTATGACTGCTAAGGCAGGAATAGAACTCACAGTCTCCTGGTGATTGGCCCAAAGTCACTCAGCTGTCTTTCATGGCTAAGGTGGGACTTGAATTCATGGTCTCCCGGTTTGTAGTCTGGACTAGGTCAAACTGGCTCTTGTTATCTATCTGTTCTGTATATGTATAAAATAAAAAAATGCCTGGTATATGTGTCTTTTAATACCAAAAGCAGACCATAATTGAGAGGAGATGTATACCACGACTCCTCTACATATTTGTTTAGCCCTTTTCTCCAAATCCAATTTGGAAAAGAAAGAACTGAGCTCAGAGAGAAAATTAAAAAAAAGTTCCAAAAACAGAGTCCAAGTTTCTTAGTTTGACCTGCCATGAAAAAGAAAACCACATTCCCGCAAAGTCCAGATTTCACTTCTGTCTTTCCCATCCCTTCACCCACCACATTTGTGTGTTTGTGTGTGTGTGTGTGTGTGTGTTTAATGGAAATAAATTATTTTACTGCAGGTTTCAGAAACTGTAAAGCTATCTCAAGTCATAAACTTCTTCCTTTAAAAACAAAAGGATATGGTACTTTGCAGATTTCACTATGATTGATCCTGTAACCCCGGGAGTTGGCTAAAGTATTAGGGATTCCGTGAAGATAATAGGAGACCAATGGACTTTGACCACCAAGGTTGAAAAGGGAATGCTGAAAGTCTGGACCATCTCCAACGTAATGGGACTATAAAGAAGATGGAAAGAGCCTTTATTATAATAGAGCACAGTTTAATCCTTCTTCCAGCTCGGCTGCTAAGAGGTGGAGGGGGGGGAGGTGAGAAGGGGGGGAGCAGATCCTGATTTGGAAAATAGCGCAGAAGGAAAGGTTAAGCACTCTGTCCCCTGGGTTGTTTTGAATTATCTAATCTCCCCTCCTCGGTCTCTGCTCTCTAGCAACTACAATCTCAACCTTCCTCTTGCTTCCTTATTTTGTAAAGGTAAAGGTAAAGGTTCCCCCGCACGTGCATGCTAGTCGTTTCCGACTCTAAGGGCCGGTGCTCATCTCCGTTTCACAGCCGAAGAGCCAGCGCTTGTCCGAGGACGTCTCCGTGGTCATGTGGCCGGCATGACTAGACGCCAAAGGCGCACGGAACACTGTTACCTTCCCACCGTAGTGGTCCCTATTTTTCTACTTGCATTTTTACGTGCTTTCGAACTGCTAGGTTGGCAGAAGCTGGGACGAGTAACAGGCGCTCGGGATTCGACCCGCCAAACTGCCGACCTTCTGATCGACAAGCTCAGCGTCCTAACCCACTGAGCCACCGTGTCCCTTATTTTGTACTGGTTGCTAAAAGACTGGCTTCCACTGTTCTCTATCTACAGTGCGAAACATAAACTACACTTTGAATAAAGTGGGAGATTTTTCTTTCTTCCTAAAGAATATGCACAATTAAATCGTTTTTTGCAAAACAGGCAAAGAGAAATAAGAAGGGTTTAGAGAGAAAACGGTTTTCAGGTCTTGAATATAATGCAGAATGCTCACACGTACCTCTTTTGTTTCTTGTGCTGGCTCCTGTATTTCTTCTTCGGTAGTCACCTGAAATCTCACTGCATAAAATACAAAAAAAGGGGGGGTTTCAGTCACCTAATTTTGTGTTTTCTTCCTATCACAGAACCAGAGATGCAGACAATCTGGGTTTTTCTTAAAGATGTGGTTAAAAAAGCTCAATCACTAGTGTTCTGGAAGAATACATTCCTACAACTGAAAAATTATTTTAGACAGGTGAAGAGGCTGATGTGCCACCCAACTCTGCCATCCCTTTTCAAGAGGACTTTGAAAGTTGACTGTACCCTATTTAAAAAGTGTTGAGAATTCGAAAGTTGCCTAATTATTACTAGGTAAAGGTAAAGGTTCCCCCACACACGCGTGCTAGTCGTTTCCGACTCTAGGGGCCGGTGCTCATCTCCGTTTCAAAGCCGAAGAGCCAGCGCTTGTCCGAGGTCTCCGTGGTCATGTGGCCGGCATGACTAGAGGCCAAAGGCGCACAGAACGCTGTTACCTTCCCACCGTTGTGGTCCCTATTTTTCTACTTGCATTTTTACGTGTTTTCGAACTGCTAGGTTGGCAGAAGCTGGGGTGAGTAACAGGCGCTCACTCTGTTACACAGCACTCAGATTCGACCCGCCAAACTGCCGACCTTCTGATCGACAAGCTCAGCATCCTAACCCACTCAGCCACTACCACTTTATAAAACCCTAGTAAGACTACACCTGGAATACTGCAACCAATTTTGGTCACCTTATCACAAAAAAGATGTTGAGAGTTTGGAAAAAAAATCAGAGAAAAGCAACTAAGATGATCCAAGGCCTGGAGACTAAAACATACGAAGAATGTCTGAGGACTTGGGTTTGGCTAATCTCAAGAAAAGAAGAAACAGGGAAGACATGATAGCTGTATTCCAGTATCTGAGGGGCTACCACGAAGAAGAGGGGAGGTTATGTTATTTTCCAAAGCACCATAGGGAAGGATGAGAAACAATGGATGGAAACTGATCAAGGAGAGAGGCAACCTGGAATTAAGGAGAAACTTCCTGTCAGTGAGGACAATCAACCAGTGGAACGGCTTCCCTCCAGAAATCGTGGGTGCTCCATCACTGGAGATTTTTAGGAAGAGACTAGACATTCACCTGTCCAAGACAGTGTAGGTTCTCCTGCTTGAGCAGGGGGCTGGATTAGAAGACCTCCAAGGTCCCTTCCTATTCTATTCTATTCTATTCTATTCTATTCTATTAATTATAATTATAATTATAATTATAATTATTAAATAAAATTAATCAATGACATGTAGAACAAACGTGGTGCTGTTACTCACTGTCCTTAGTTACATAATAATGTCCAAGGGCTCTTAAACTTAAATCATAAATATGAAATCACTATTCCCAGAAATTTTAATAAATTCTTGAATTTTTGCATTATTGTGTTCAAGGGATTTAGACTTGTTCTTGCCAGTTCCAAGATTGTTATGTCTCAGAAATCGGTACTGAGAAAGTGTTAAGTTTCCAAGAATTAATTCTGATTATCTTGGTTTCCTTCAAAGGAAATACAATCACCGTCCTTTTTTGAGCATCCTAGCCAAAATTGTCTATTGTGCGAATTCTTATTCAAAGGGTTAATGTTTTATGGGAAACGCACTAAGGATGTATTAATAAAATGGGGAATCCCAACTAACTGCAGGAACGCTGGTATGAGCATATGCTCTTCTCATTAATATTCCCTTTAAAAATGAGAGAACATAGTAGACACTAACTACAGGTCTCCAACTATTGTCCAACTTTGTCTCTGATGCACTTTATTTAGAATAATCCTGGCAGATACATAATTTTGACTAGGGAACTTGCATTAAAAATTCAATTACTTCAAGAACTGCATTGAACCGAGACACACTTTCATTTTTCTCATATCCATACTAGGAGAATAATCTCTTCTGCGTCTTGAATCTTTGAAAAACGTTACTCGGGGCACGAACCAACCACGCACTTGCACAACAGCTGGGGTTACAGATTAAAACCGCTATGATGATGATGATGATCATGGGTATATGTGGGTGTGTGGAATCTACAGGTGCACACTTATTTGCACACAGGGATCCTTCTTCAATTAGGGAACATGCTCACGGGAAGCTAATGTTTCAACCCAAATGTGAATCCTCTGAGGATTTCAACAGCTAGACCTTTTCACTGTCAAGTGTCATGTTCTTGCACCTGGTTTTTGTCAAGTGCAGCACTGTCTTGGGGATGTGATTCTAGCCAGTGGGATACTTTGCAAATAATTTTATTTCCTGCAGAATCTCATTTGTGGAAGCTTCCATGGATTTAAATGCACTGAAGTGGACATGCAAGGGAAACCTCATGTGAATTGACTTAAGGGTGGGGGTGGGGGTGGAGGAGGGTATGTGTTAGTGAGGAACCCAAGAGTAGGGCACTGAATTCCAGAGTAAGGCACGGCAGAAGATTTACACCATCGTAGTGACATAAGTCCCCGTGGAAAGCCGATTGGCTGCAGTGCAAAGCCTCTGGTAAAAAAGAGGTTTCACTGTAAACTTAGAAATAAAAGCAGATAAAGTTTGTCCATGCTGTTTCTCCCGGGACAGGAATAAATTTCCTAAGAGGAGGCCTACCTTTCCACAGAAGGTTTGCTTTTAATGCAAGACTTGATTCTAGCAGTAGCTCTTCCCCACCCCTTTGGTAAATTAAAACATTCTGCCTCTTTATAAGCTTACAGGACACTGGGGAAGGCATCTGGCAGCCCCCTCCCCTCTTTCCTGCCACGGTAAGATGGTTTATAGCTTTGCAGCCACGACAACGCTCTCCATGCCTTCAATTGTTGTGGGAGGACTGTTCTCTATTGTGTCAAATAAGTTTTCTAAAGTAGTGCAATTTAAGGGACTGTGCTTGTCATCTGTCATGGGATGCCCTGAAACGCCCAGTTCAACGTGAAAAGTTACAGCTGGTTCACACAGTAGTCCTGCCAAGCTGTAAGAATTTCTAAGGCTGCTTGTCTTGAGAGGCCTCCGTACCAACCGTATCCCCACCCCACCCCCGCCCCGCCGTCCTCTGAGGCTGCAAGGAAGCTCTGCAAAAATCCCAAAACTTCTACTTAGGGAGGAGGGAGACTACGAAGCCAGAATTTTAGCTCTGAAGAACAGCAAAGATTAATCCATGCAGAAGACCCATTAATGCTGCCCCATGCAGTATTGATTAGAGCAGGGGTCCCCAATCCCCAATCCGTGGACCAGCACCAGGCCATGGCATGCCAGCAATCGGTCTGCACAAACAAGCAAAGCTCCTTCCTTGTGATGCAGGCAGCACACAAAACCATGCACCTTCTGGTCCACGGAAAAACCTTTCTCCACGGAACTGGTCCCTGGTGCCCAAAAGGTTGTGGGCCTCTGGATTAGAGACATCGCAAAAACCCATTACAGGCAGTCCTCGATTTACAATCATTAATGCCTGTTCAAAGTTAAAATGGCACTGGGGGGGGGGAAGAAAATCACTTAGGACCGTTTTTCACACTTAGGACCGTTACAGCATCCCTAGGATCACGTGATCAAAATGTGGATGCTTGGCAATTCATAGTCGTGACGGCTGCGGTGTCCCTGGGGTCATGTGATCACTTTTTGCGTCCTTCTGATGAGCAACGTCAATGGGGAAGCCAGATTCAGTTAACAGCTGGGTGACTATCTTAATAACTGCAGCGATTCCCTTAACAGCCGTGGCAAGGAAGGTCGTAACACTGGCAAAATATCAGTGAACAACTCTCTCGTTTAGCAGCAGAAAGTTTGGGCTCAATTGTGTCCGTAAATCAAGGATTACCTGTATCGATCCAATTATAAACTAATCTATAGGAATGTGCCGATTATGGGTCAGTAATGCATAGACATACAAAAAAGAAAAGAAAAGAAAAGAAAAGAAAAGAAAAGAAAAGAAAAGAAAAGAAAAGAAAAGAAAAGAAAAGAAAAGAAAAGAAAAGGGCACCCAAGGACATGTTCATGCTATGCTGGAGAAGACAATCCTGGCCATGCCAGTTAGGCATAAAGGAAATTGTAGCCCTGCTGATCTAGGGGACACCATCCTTGGGAAAACTGCAGAAATTTCTGGACTACGAAAACTGAGGTTAAAGGCACATTCTGGGTGGAGAATAAACATAAATTTAAATTAAAAAAAAAGACCTGGTTCTCAGGTCCTCAAAATAGATTTTCCGTATGTGGTACAACAGCACACGTAAATCAGAACAGCGATGGTCCATGTAAAATACTAGCTACTGTACAGTAAAATTCAGAAAAGCTGAATTGGATGGATGCTCGGTACACACCCATCTTTATCTTAAGAGAAAATTTGTGAGAAAGCAATTGAGTGCCTCCCCCCTCACACATACACACACACACACACCCTTCTTCTCAAGTGTCATGATGACCCAGAATGCCTTCTGCAAAATGACAGCCAACACAAAATGATGGGCAGGCCACCCAGAAGGGCTGTGTCGCTGCTGGCCTCCAGGACATTTTTCCAGTCTTTTCAGTGCTAGGTAATAACTGGATCAGCACATTCCCCTAACATCTGTTACTGCTTCAGATCACTACTTTCTCCTGTTTTCCCTCCTCCTGATCTGACAAAGCTTCTCGGAGGTTGTTAATTGAAACTCTCCATGGTTTTGTTGGATCTAGACGAAAATGACCTGGATGGCTTAACTCGGGCGCTTTGAGATTAGTTCTGGAAAGAAGCAAAAGGGAAAAGTCTTGCTATTTCAACAATACATGTCCAGCTGGAGGGGGAAAAAAATCATGAAGATGAAAGCCCAGTTTTAAAAAAAACAAAACAGAGCAATTCGGTTTTACGGCCACTTCCAACGCCTTAGTAAGCAGTCACAATAGGGATTGGAAGTATGAATGCAGCCACCTTAAAAGCCCAAAATGTTAATCCGCAGTTCGCAGGATGGGACTGAAAAGTAAGTTCTTTTGAGTTGTTACAGCCTGTTCATTCATATAGCCACCATGGTGCATATCAGGGGTCTTCAACCTTGGCAACTTTAAGGCCTGTGGACCATGCTGCCTGGGGACCATGCTGCCTGGGGAATTCTGGGAGTTGAAGTCCACAAGTCTTAAAGCTGCCAAGGTTGGACAGCCCTGTTGTAAATCATTGCTTCATTTAATGCAGGGGTCTTCCAACGTGGCCCTTTTATGACTTGTGGACTTCAACTCCCAGAATTCCTCAGCCAGGCACATGTGCCTGGCTGAGGAATTCTGGAAGTTGAAGTCCACAAGCCATAAAAGGGCCACGTTGGAAGACCCCTGATTTAATGGTTTGGTCCTCCAGAGTATTAGCCTTCCCCAAGCACTGATAGGCTAGCTAAGGGTTTTCCAAGGATGTGGTTCAAGAGATGACAAGCTTCAGCCTGTTTTGTTCAGTCTACTGAAGCTGTATCATCAGGTCTACCTTCCTGATAGTTCTATTCATGGATACTTTGAGTCTAACGTTCAATATGAGTGCCTTGCAATAGCACAGCCTAACACAACCTGGGCAGGAGCCACAGCGAGTAGAGGGCCTTTGGCCAACACAGAAGTAGCCCATTATTTAATTCTTTCTTTCCTCTCTTTGGGACGAATGTCTTCTTCTCAGGCAACTCCCTGTGTATTTGGCTCTTAGGACTAATGCTAATTAATGCAGGGACACACCCACATTGCTTCCTCTTTGCTTGGCACTATTGTACCATAGGGAGAAAACAACAGGAGAAGCCTTAGATGCCACACTATTTTATTGCTTTGGGATGCCACAAGCCAGAGCTATCTTCTAAATCCATCTGTCCCATTCCACTAGCCTTCAGTTGTGTCGGACTTCAACATCCCATGATCCCCTAACCAGGACAGCCTGATCTAGATGCCCTTAGAGAGGAGCAGCTTGCATTCGGATTTTATTTCAAGTCTTTAAAATGCTTCCAATTCCTCCCCCTTCTTCGTGGAAGACAACTTCTTCCCAAGAGCTGAAAGAAGACATAAATCAGGTTAAAATTGCAGAATGCTCTACTGTTTTTAATTATGTAAAATATGCACAGTTGCTTTTTAGTATATAACAATTCAGAACAAAAACGATGAATGTGGGTTAAGAATTAAATTCCTGGACTTTCTTATGCCAAATAGCTTATATAGCAACCAACAATTCTAGACAATATTCAGAATGGGCAGTATATTGTATATGTATATTGTGTATACATACATATGTACATATACATACATACATACATACACACACATACACACGCACACATACACACCACAGTCTCACACAGTGACTTAAAAATGCATAAAAAAGAATGAAGAAATTTTCCAGACATTGCCCTTCCTAAGGACTATTTTCAACTGCTGATGAGCCAAGTCAATTCTAACGTTAGATTAAGGTCTATGCGTCATGGAACATGCAATCAAGTTTATAGCCAGATCCACTCTATGAGTTATCACTGTTTAGGAAATAGACCACTTCCATTGTCCTCCTTTGTGTGACTTTGCAATACTCCTTCAGGTTTGATTCCTCTCAAAACAACCTCAAAATGTCCAGCCGCAACACTAACTCTGAATTCCTGAGACAAGGGGTTCCATATAGTGGAGGAAAACTTTTACAGTATTTAGCTGTCTATGGCTCTTCTTTTCCACCTGAAGATATTGCCCGTAGGAGCATAATGGCTCTGTGGTTAAAGACACCAAGCTTGCCAACTGGAAAGCTGACAGCCTGGGTTCGAGACCCTAGTGCTGTGCAGCAGAGTGAGTTCCTGTTGCTTGCTCCAGCTCCTGCAAAGCTAGCAGTTTGAAAGCATGCAAACGTGAGTAGATAAACAGGTTCCACTTTGGTGGGAAAGCCACAGGGTTGTGTGCGCCTTGGTGCATAATCATGCTGGCCACATGACTGTGGGAAGGGTCTTTGGACAACACTGGCTCCCTCAGCACCGCCCCCTAGAGTCGGGCATGATTGGAAGGGGAAACCTTTATCTTTAGCCCCAGCAATGGACAATATTAACACATAGAGAAAGAGAAGCACAAGCTGGATCCCTTCCAATGGTTACCAGCTGAGTGGAAGGACCACCTCAAATGCGTCAAAGCATCTTCACGGCATTCCAAATGTTCCAACTTTGCTTTGGAATACACAGCTAACATTGTCTCACACAGTACCACAGCTGTTTTCGATACCAGCAATCTCACTGTCTAATCTCTGGGACAGGTAGATGTCCTTCCCATAGCAATTCACCTAGCTGGCACAGACAACACCACAGTCATGACACTCAGGAAGTTACCACCTGCTTCACATGAATGGAGACTTGGTAGGTTTTCCTTTTCCTAGAGCCAAGAAACTTGCAAGTCAGTCTGCTGGTCTGATAGACAGTGCAGTGATTATTGCAGCTAGTATTACATGGTGAAATATACATGTCCTTGGATAATCTCTTCCTGCATCATTGCATTGCCTTCTGCTTTACATATCTCCTGTCTCCTGAGCCCACTATTAACCAGACTCAACAGCCCAGCTTGACTTACATACTGATCATTCCATTGGAACTTATCCATCAGAATTTTTACAGCTATACCTTAGTGGGCAAACTTTCTTACCTTCAAGGAAAGCTGCATCCATCACCCAATCTATTCTCCCTTGATTACGTGATATGGCCTTGTCCAGCATGCAATCTGCCGAGAAGATACTTTTCGCTTGATCTGGATATACGAAAACGCCTGTGCCCATCAGCTTCTTTGGACACAGAATCCTGCTTCCTGTCTAGTGAAGGAGGATCCATCTTTGTGAAGATGGCTTAATTTAGCCAGGTGTTAAGCCTCTTCCAGAGTCTTCTTTTCACTGAGGTTATAAGCCTGCCACCAGGTCTCAGCCAATTACATTTATAAAGCCCTAATGCTAAACGTTAATGTGATGATGGATGCATCTTTGGCAAGGCAGCACTTCTATTTTCCCATAACCAGGCATTTGCCCTTCCACCAATGAGCTTTTCATTATACGTGTGATATGAAGGACAGAATGTGTTCATTACAACCAACTCAACTACCTCTTCTATGAGTGCTGATACTCGTTTTATTGCTGCTGATATAGCCCTATCTTTAAATGCAATAACATTTACTTTTTGCAGTATTTTTAAGCTATTAGGGTTGAAATATTTTTAAACGGATTAGACTGAGAACTACCTGAAAAATAATATAAATAAACCAATAAAAAGATTCCTTGCAAGATGTGAGCCTTCTAATGGGAAGCAATGGATGGGAGAATAAAGACTAAAATCTGGATGGCAAAAACTTTGAGAAAACCTCTCTCTTCATTTTTGTCCTGGTTGGCGTAAACCTAAAAAGCTGCCGGTTTGGCCATTCTCCTGTCACAGATTCTCCCTCCCTCCAGATTTCGACATTATTAATTTAAAAGCTCTTTGTAATTTACTGATTCTTGAAAATACTGGTCATTCTGCTAATTCCTAGAACATTATTAAATGCTAAGTCACTGCAAAGATGACACCTTCTGTATTTTATTGACTGGGCTCAACATGAAAAAAGCCACTTTTTTTTTTTTAAAAAAGCCAATCTTTCCAGTCAAATGTTTAAGGCCTTCCTGTGATAAATTGATCATAAAAGGATTTTTTTTAATTTTAGTTAGCTTCCAAATGACCAGTCCACTCTTTGACCAATCTGGATTTTGTCGATGTTTGTTGCTGTTTCCAGAAAAAAAAAAGAACTAAACTGGCTGCTTCTCAGCGACATAGTTAATTTGGAGCCAACGATTTATTTATTTATTTATTTATTTATTTATTTTCTCCAGCAAAGGCCTTCCATGTTTCAGAAGGATGGAAAAGAGGCATCTCTGTTGAGAAGAAAAAGAATTCTGTAACACAGCTCAGCCAAAGAGCATCTGACTTGAGCTTCTGATCCAAGCAGAAGGTGTGCACTTGAGTTCCAAACAACAGTCTTGGTGGATTAAAAAAAAATAAAAATCTCTCAGATTCCACAGGGATTCTATTTCTTAAGCAATGAAATAAACCCTCTTTCAGCAACAGGGAATTATTTAAACGTCTTAATTACAATTGAGTAGTGGCTGTCAGTGTAGATGCCATACACATGATTATCTTTTCAATAACTACCCCAACTTAATGACATCATGCCATAAATAAAACTCGCCTGAGCCAAGGCTCTGAATAGCAACAGAAAGTATTTTTTGGATCCCAGAACTCATGCTAGAAAAATCTGAAGTTGAACCATTAAGGCATCTGTGTCCATCTCTCCTCTTTTTTAAAAAAAATGATACCATCACAGTCCTTACTACCATTGTTTACATGTGTAAACAATGTCTCTAACTGAGGTATTAAGATCCATTAACTGAATCTGAGCTAACCTTGTCATTTACTTAGTACAGTATGCTAACGAATATATGATCAAAAGCAAATGAAAGAAGTCTGCATCATTTCAGAAGGCAGATGAAAAGTTTGAATGCTTTTCAGCTTTTGAACGTGAAGGAAAGGAAGGGGAAAGCTTCATTTCCTTCATGTTCAAAACACTGAAATTGGATCTGTTTACTCATGCTCTACCTTATGAGATTAGCCTACAATCTACTGCCTACTTTTGATTTGAAACAATGGATGGAAACTGAAAGGGGAGAAGCATCTTAGAATTAAGGAGAAATTTCCCAATGGCGAGGAGAATTAACCAATGGAATAGCTGGCCTCCAGAAGTTGTAGCTGCTTCATCCCTGGAGGTTTTTAAGAATAGACTGGACAGCCATTTGTCTGAAATGGGATAGAGCAGGGCTTTTCAACCAGTGGTACGGGTACCACCTGTGGTACATTGGCACCTGGCAGGTGGTACGCGACCATCCTAGACAAGTGGTAGCGGGGGAGGAGAATGAGCTGAACTGGTGGCAGCACCGCACAAGCCTGAGCGAGAGATGGCTGGAGCTGCAGGGCTGTCAGGGCTCAGCAGAAGTGCCAGGATCAGCGCCAAGATCCAGCTGGAGCTCGGTGCTGATCCTGGCGCTTCTGAGCCCAGAAGAAGCACCGATCAGCTGGAATCTTGCAGCACCTCCAGGGTCTTGTGATTTACATTCAGATGCTTGGCAACTGATTCATATTTATGACGGTCACAGTGTCCCAGGGTCATGTAAAATGACCAAAACCTGCTGCAAACACCCAGCAGATGGGGGGAATAAAAACCAAACACCCCCCACCCCACCCCCACTTCTAAACCTCAACAGAAATGCTCACAACAATGAAAATCTCGGACAGAAGGAAGAGCGCCGCCGGGCAAGCAGGCAGGTGTCTTGCTCGGCTGTGGCTTGGGGGGGTACTTTTTTCAGTGCCATTGTAACTTTGAACAGTCACTAAGCAAACTGTTGTAAGTCGAGGACTACCTGTACTTCATCACTTTTTTCCTTTTTTGGTCATCAAGTTTTTGATACCTTGCTAGGCGACTGGTGGTACTCGGATGTTGCCATATCCTAAAAGTGGTACAATGGGTGAAAAGGTTGAAAAGCCCTGGTATAGAGTTTGCTGCTTGAGCAGGGGGCTGGACTAGAAGACCTCCAGGGTCCCTTCCAGCTCTATGCTGATTGATTGATTGATTGATTGATTGGGGAGTAAAACTATTAAAGGTGACCAAAACCAGAAGTCTGTTGCTACAGGAACATGCAAAACCTTTTTACATGAAAATTTTGGAACAATGTTTTGTATTGAATCTATTATCATTTCTTGAAAACAGCAAAGGTTTGGGAAAAAAAATAGTGTAAACATTATTGTAAAACAATCTGGTGAATTAACTTGAATGTGTTTTTTTCCAAACCAAAGAGCTACTTTTCCATATCTGTACACAGCGACACAGAATTGATCTTTACTGTGCCTCATTACTTTAAAAAAAAAAAGATCGTTTATTGTTTCAATTGCTGTTATCAGTGAAAGGGAGATGCAGGCACGGTTTTAAGGGAACTCTCTAGCGTAGCAGCCTTTTGTGGATTGTGTCACAGACTTAAGCCCTCGGCTCTGTAATCTGAGCTCCCTCAATAAATCTTTCCCAATAAATCCACTGAGATCTTTAAACAGGCTCTGCAGAAACACAGGGTCTCACCAAATTATTGGGACGCTGTGGAAACCTAATCTGGAGATAGCATGTAGGGCTGTGCGTATTTTAAAGCAGCAGCAACGGAAACAGCCCCAGAATATCACAATAATTAAAATGAGAGAAAGGCCTGGGCTTTTTAGTCAGGCAGGGATGCGTGTTTACAACAGATATGGTGTGTAGCGGATCGATTTGTCTGATTTGTCTGGATTTGCTTCCAGGTGAGCCAGTTATAACTGCTTACAAAGTGGACGGTCAGGTTCTTCAAAGAAAAGTGGTGGTATTATTATTGTTGTTGTTGTTGTTGTTGTTATTATCCTATTGCAGGGGTAGAGTGCCAGTGATAATGGTCTGGCCTGAGCAAATGATAAAAGGTGGGAAGTGCCTAGCAAGCTGACACAGATGGCCCAAACCATGAAATGCTGTTCATGCCACAGGCTACAGGGACAATGTGGGTGATCAGAGCAACTTCTCCTTAGATTGTGGGGGTGCTGAATTCATTTTTCATCCCTGCTGATGGCTTTGAGCTTTGAGGTTCGGTGGAAGAGCTGATGAGAAATCTAACGAGTATTTCCAAAACCATATGCAGGAATCCTTCTCCAAAGAGACTGTCACCTTCTCTCTGGCATCAAAAGAACCCACGACGGGAAAACAAGATTTGAACTGCTGTGAACTCCCTATATGTAGATTTCTGATCTGAAAGTAAAAGCACGCTGTAGAATTATTATTTTTTTTTCCTGTCTTGTTACTCTAATCCTTTTTCCGAGTAAATTAATCCGGGCTCAGGGAGATCATTCCTTGGACTCATCACGAATAGTCCTGGTTGTTATTAGAGAAATCTTGTCCTCAATCTTCCCTCCGTTGCCAAGCTCTTGTGCCAAAAGTTGGGAGAAAGCAAAGGGCAGAGGGGGAAGGTTTAGCTCTTCTTACCTACTTGGCTCCTGAAGAACTCAGCCCTGAGCCCTTAACCTCACGTGCAACCAACAATCTGGGTCCTCCTTTTACCGATCTTGGAAGGAGGGAAGGCTGAGTCCACCTGGAGCCGATCCGGATCGAACTCCAGCCTGTGGGGCAGAGCTAGCCTGCAAAACTGCATTCTAACCACTGCGCCACTAAGAGGAATAAGAAGATGACACTGCTTAATCCAGCACTGCTTAATTGGCCAAGTACTACATTGTAAACTGGCTCAATCTATTAATAGTACCTTTTTGGTAAGCTACTATTTTTATAAGCTATTGTTAAAGAGGCTGAACCCATCCAAAATATTTTATTTGGTCAATTATAAAGGCTTATACTTTTACTAAGTGGAATGAGCATCATCACGGAAGATTAAACAGCTATTTGTTTGCAATGTGATCTCTTTCTTAAAAAAATAAATAAATCAAAATCAGTATGAGGCAACTACTACTTGCCAAATTGGTACAGTCCCAACAACTCAATGACCTTCAACCAGTATAAATGATTTCCTTTGCAGTGCAATCTCACATGCGTTTACACAGAAGTAAGTCTCCCTAAGTTTAATGAGGCTCACAGTTACATGTGTATAAGATTATATCTTATAACCTTTATTAAAGTCAGAAAGAAAGAAAGAAAGAAAGAAAGAAAGAAAGAAAGAAAAGAAAGAAAGAAAGAAAGAAAGAAAGAAAGAAAGAAAGAAAGAAAGAAAGAAAGAAAGAAAGAAAGAAAGAAAGAAAAAGAGAGAGAGAGAGGGAAGGAAGGAAGGAAGGAAGGAAGGAAGGAAGGAAGGAAGGAAGGAAGGAAGGAAGGAAGGAAGGAAGGAAGGAAGAGAAAGAAAGAAAGAAAGAAAGAAAGAAAGAAAGAAAGAAAGAAAGAAAGAAATTCTAAAATACTTGAATCCACAGTCAATAGAATTCGGTACCACTTATGCTTACAATAAGAGCAGAAATCCATGGCTTGCCTAATCATTCACTTATGTCAGAGTATCCACATATCTGTTAATAAGACTCTCTGAGAAATCAGTTAGCCTACTACACCATTAGCACACTTCTAAAAACAGTGGATAAAAATGTTTCAAATTACCAGCAGTTGCATCATTATGGATTATTGTTTTAGCATTGCTAGCTCTCTCTAAATATGATGTTGCTCCCAGTGGAATACTGATTAAAATAGAAACCAGATGTGCTTTCCATGACCAGATTGAAAAAAAAGATAAACAACTATAGAAAATCAATTCAAATAAAGAAGGATGCCCTGAGGGTGTTTCTCAAAAAAAAACAACGTGAGGTGGTTTGGGTGGCAGGGGTGGCTACGTAGTAAAAGTATTTCAGAAGGGTGGAGCAGGCACTGGAAATAAGCAAAAAGAAAAATCTTCCCTCTGGCTGTTTAAAAAAAGGAGGTGGGGGCTGCCGAGACCACCAGGGAACATATTCTGATTGTAATCTAAGAGCTAAATTAGCTACATCTTAAACATAGATGCCCCTACCATGAATGTTAGAGTAGAAGGCCTACAAACTAACCCGTCAGGAAAAGTTTCAGATTTGAAGTAAAGCTGATCCACAATTGATATTCTGCTATTTATCTAGGACAGTGATGGCGAACCTTTTAGAGACCAAGTGCCCAAACTGCAATTCAAAACCCAATTATGTATCGTCGGGTGCCGGGTGGGCGTGGTCCATTGGGTGGGCGTGGCTGTAGTGGTAACGGGAAACTGGGTGGGACTAAGAAGTTCAATCAATCAATTCCAACGAGATTTTTTTTTCCCATGAGAAGTTGAAATTGATTGATTGATTGAACCTTTTTTTTCTTTGCACACAGTGGCAGAGGCCTAAAGTGAAAAGGTTTTATAAAACCTAGCTGAAGGCCGAGAACTGGGGCAATGGTGCACGTGCACACAGAGAGAACTCTGCGTGCCATAGGTTCTCCACCATGGATCTAGGAGATGAGCAAAATCTCTGGTTAGAAACTATGGGCTGTAAGCTGGGCCTTCCCAAGGTATGGCTCTTTGGGATAGAAGAAGTAAATGGCAGAAGAGTCTAAAGGGTATTTTGGGTTATAATCCACACCTTTCTCAGACAAAAGTCGCCTGCAGAGAACCAGAAAGATGCTCAAGGAAGGCCTAAGATGTTTAATCACGGAGGTTCGAACCATGTTCTTTGTCTTGCTAGAAAAGAGATTTGGATGACACGATTGATAAGCTGCCCTTCTCAGTCCAGGTGAGGAAGCTTTATTTTGTTGCACGGGTTTGTGAAAAGCCCTCTACTATACCAAAAGACGCTCTGTATCAGACCAATGGGTCTAGCTTACAAACCCAGCTTGAACAAGGGCAGCATGCAGATATTTTTCTCTGACTGAAAAAGCTTTCTGAATTTCAGCAGACTATGAATTTTGAATGTCCAAAATTTCAGGTAATTGTTGTTGTTGTTTTAAAAAAAGCGTATTATTTTATTGGTCCTGCCTGCCTTTCCACCCTATTAAGTATGCCAAAGCGTGCATTTTGCATTATATCCATCACAGAAAAACCATTATTTCTGCACGCACAGCTTACTCTCAACGTGTTTGCTGAATGGATGGAATTGTCCCCCATCCATGGTTTGTGTTTCTAAGAGCAATTTTTGGCTTACAAAGCAGAAAACGAAAAAAAAGGAAAAACAACAACCTTGATCCGAGCCTTCGTTTTCATTGGAAATGCATGTGCTTCCAATTGTTTTCCTTGTTTGGAACAATTACCAAAGGCCATATAAACAATCCTTTTAGGAACCCTGTCTCAAAATGCTGGGAACCAATTGGAAGGCCACCATTTCTTTTCAACAACACGCAAACTCACACAGGCCAAAGGCTAAGGCAACTTTTTCTGCAGCTGCTCTATGAGTCACACTAACCCTGGATGCTGATGAATGACAAAAGGTTCCCCTTTTGTGCAAAGGTCAGGTAGTTGATGCTTCCAAGGCAGAAATGCGCAATCGTGAGTTGGTCAGAATAAAAACATTTTGGGGGAAATTTTGAGAGCTGTGTGTGTGTGTGGGGGGGGGGTGTTGATGCCATGATTTCCAATAAATGGAAGGATGTGATATGATGATAGTTACTCCATCTGCTGTGGTGGCAGCAATGGCTGTGGGATTCTGACACCATCATACCGATGCCATGACTCGCGTGCTCGCCTCCAAGTACATAGTTGTGGCATTTTGGGGGGATGAACTGAACTTCACACATAATCCTGAGGTCATTTTTTTGAAAAACATTTTTTTTTAAAAAATCGGTGGAGTTCTTCAACAAGACCAAGCAAAGGAGGAGAGGAGAAAGAAAATTTCTCCCTATTTTTGATTGCCCCCATCCCCAAGAAAATGGAAGACCACCAGATAATTAGGAGGAACTGTAATCCTCAACAGAAAAAAAATAGCTCTCTATTTCTGCCCTTAACTGAATACTTAATTTTGTTTCAGTTTTACAATTTATAGCCTGTCTCTCTGCCTTACGACTCCCGGTGGGGAGCTGTAAGGAATTCGTGTACTGCTTCCAATCCTGACCCTTATACTACCAAAATAAAAACGTGACCAGCTAAACAAAGTATTAACATTTAACTAATGCAACCAAGCAAGTTGAAAGGTAACAAAATATTAAGATTACATTAAGATTAGTATTACAGACTGCATGACATCCCGTGACAAATCTTTCAAGGCAAAAACGGCTCACTCAATTTCCTTAAAAGAATTCTGCACTCGGAAAATACATATTCTTTGGTTTACTTGGTCTTAGGCTGCATTTTCCAGTAATCTTCTGAACTCACAAACTAAACAAATCACATGTTAAAAAAAAAATCTCACTCCAAATTTGAATATTTAAAAAAGAATCTCTTTACTACGTCAATAAACATTTTTGTTCCATAGTATACACTTTCCTAGATATATTACACACACACACACACACACACACACAAACAAATGGTTTTTGTTTTCCTCCTTATGTTAATAATCACCTAGAGAATGTTTGCTATTAAGCAGCATAGCACGCAGCAAGTAAACATATACAACGATTCCATTAGGTGATTTAAGATATATTTATAAGTTTCACTCATGCATTCTTAGCACAAGCTTAACTATAAGGCTATACTTCCAGCAAAAATTATTGTAATTAACTAGGTGGAATTGCTAATATTCTGGACTGGATAGCTTCAGTTCTGCTTGCTCCCACATCTGTGCCCTTCACGTTTGTTACAGCCTGGGCAAGATGGGATGAAATGATATCAGGGGCATCTGCAGAAGAGGTCCAAAAGTTGAGATAGTGGTTCTGACCTCTCAAAGCCCTGCTAATTTGTAATAATAATAACAGAGTTGGATGGGACCTTGGAGGTCTTCTAGTCCAACCCACTGCTCAGGCAGGAAGCCTATACCATTTCAGACAAGTGGCTGGCCAGTCTCTTCTTAAAAACTTCCAGTGTTAGAGCATTCACCACTTCTGGAGGCAAACTGTTCCACTGGTTAATTGTTCTCACTGTCGGGAAATTTCTCCTTAGTTTCTAGGTTGCTTCTCTCCTTGATTAGTTTCCATGCTTTGGAGAAAAGCTTGACTCCCTCTTCTTTGTGGCAACCCCTGAGATATTGGAACACTGAATTGTGATGCACATAAAAAGGGGAGAGGCTTCAGTTGTATAGCGTGGTCACCATCTTCTTAACTATTTTTAATCTTCCTCCCCACCTCAAGTCCGATGGCCTTGAATGCTGTAAAACTGTAGAACTGTCTTGCATTAGTTTTTCCAGACCTGTAAAGTCTGTAAATGGGCAGGCAGGAGATTGAATTCTCCAAAGTCAAGGACAGGACCGGTCAAATAGTAAAACTGAATATTCCTAATGTGCATTTATATGTTATAAAAATTTAAAACAAATACAGTCACCTTCTAATCATGTATTGGATTGATCTCTCTCTTTGGCTGCATTAAAAATGACAAGGAGGTGGCAATATTTACCTACAACAGGTTTTGTATATCTAGAGACCAAGGGATGCCTCATGCAGGCTTCAGCTGGGCCATCTGGCTTTCACAAAAATATAAATCGCAGACAGGAATTTGGTGACATCAGCACCCCCAAAGGATGCCTTCATTCACAACTTGAACGCTTTGATGGAAAGCATATTTCCCTTATACAGTTCATCTGGGTGGAGGGGAGTTAGGATTTGCAGTGGAGCATCCAGTAGAAGGACAACTGGATATATCACTTGCCTCTTGGTTATGAACATTTCCTAACTACAAAAGGAGAAAAGAGAGAGTTGTTTTACCCGTTTTAAACCAGGAAACAAACTGGGCGGTGTACATATAGAATTATTAATTTTTGTTTTTATCAAATACTCTTATTTAGCCATACTAAGCAGGAAAAAAAGCAACATCCCCTGTTTCATTTGTCAAGGAAGGGTGAGGACACAAAAGAGGAAAGATTAACAGACTGATTCTAGTGAAAATTAACTGAAATCCGCCAATGAAGTCTGCCTTAATTTTTCAGCTTTCCTGAAACATGATATGGAGAAAGGGCGCTGGGTCCATCTGGTAAGTTTAACAAGAATCTTCTCAGGAACTTAAGTTTCCTTTCAAGACCAAACATCTCGCCACATTCTTTGCAGAAAAGTTAGATGAATGTCAAGCAAGGAGCATGAAATTCCAGGATGTAAAAATCTAAGAGCCTGGAGAACGATATACCAATTTAATTTAGTTTTAGCATGGTCGGTGTTTTTAATTTTTACTGAAGAGTAATCTATATGGAAAAGAAAAAAAAATAAACAAAGAATAATACAAGACTGTGGAAGGAAAAACGAAGAAAAAGAAGGTTGCTGTTGAGCAGACTTGCCCAAAAATTGTTCATAATCTCCATTATCATGAGAGGTAATGAGAGCAAACCTATTGTGCTTAACTTGATGAATATTGCCTTCCCATATTTTATAAAATTGTGATTCTTGCTTCTGAAGAGTCATTATTCTAAGATTGGGGGGGGGATGAGGTTTCTCATATTTTTTAAAAATTGTGCCTTTCAATCCCTTGTGCCCTTCAATTCCTGACTGCAGAATACAAAATACAGAATAATGGAGTTGGAAGGGACCTTGGAGGTCTTCCAGTCCAACCCCCCCACCCAGGCAGGAAGCCCTATACCAATTCAGACAAACAGTTGTCCAGTCTCTTCTTAAAGTCCCTGCAGTTTTCATGGCAATGTTTTTCAGAAATGGTTTGCCACTGTCTCTTTCCTAGAGCTGAGAGAGAACCGGCTCAAGGGCACACAACTGGCTGTACCTAAAGCAGGATTAGAACTCACAATCTTCTGGTCCCTAAACTGATGCTTTAACCTGATGGCTAGTCCAGGAGAGCAATCCCCTCTTTAATTTAGTGAAATAATACATGCAACATTTTTCATTGCAGCTCTTGGACAGAGATAGAAAAAAAATCTCCTGATTTCCATTTTTGGGGGGAATCATCAGTCTTGACACCCCCCAATTATATAGACAGTGCCATAGTTTTCGAAGCAACATGTTGGGAAGGAGTTTGACATCATCTTCTTTCTAGGGACGAAATGGATCAACTACTGAGTTACCTAAGTCAATATCCCAAGCATTCTTCAGATCAACAGGGGCCTGTCTGAATGTGCAATAAAAGGAAAAAGATCCTCCGCATTATCCCTTTGGATAAGTAAATATCAAGTTACTGAAAATAGTGATGGGTGATATACAATATACAGTTTTAACTTCCTCTTTATCCGTACAATGTTAAGCTGCCGGCAAAAAGAACCAGAATAGCTAACAACCAGAACATCGTTCAGTCTCATCGTTGTTATGTGATCCAGTATTATCATAAAAGTCGTTTGTCTTAGAGTAGTTACAATTCTCCAATAATTTTATTTCAGTTAATCGGTATTGATTCTCTACTTCAAAAAAGATAAACAGAGGGGAAGCGCTATCTTTCATTACTGGATACGTATTTTTCCTAGGTCTGAAACAATATTATGGTAATTGATTAGTAATTTTGCATCTTTTTGAAAAATACCTGGGCTGAAAAATTATGTGATTTAAAAATTATCAGGTTATAATGTACAAACAATGGTGGCATAGAAGTCTAGTAATAGAGATTAAAAGATAAATACTCTTTATGGCAATCCATTGCTTAGTGAGATCTCCTAATTATCTACCTGATAATACATTTCCAAATTTGGGATGCTCGCTCCCATTTCTGCAGCCAATCTAAAATCCATCTATTGAATCTTGAAATATTTTTTTAAGTTCATGCAAAAGCTTTCACTCTTCTACCATACAATTAATATTTTGTCCAGAATTTCCAATGGGAGGAACTGGAATAAGAAATTGAATTAAATTAAAACAACTGTCAGGATTATTCATTAAGAGTAATTAGTATTTTGATGTCTGGCTTGCTAAAAGTATAAAAGGTAATTAGCAATGTAAAGCAGAAAAATCCCTGGTCAATCTGAACGTACTATTAAATATTAATAGTGCAGTACTTTAGATTTGAAGGCAAAAAGTTGCTTTGGAGAATGTGAGAATGCATATCTGCAACAAACAGATCCTTTCCCAACAACATCACCTGGAAATATTTTGAAATTATTTTTAAAAAGACTATAAACCAGAATATTGGCCCACAGCAAGTCGTAGTATATAATTTTAGGCTGCTGTGATGTGCAGGTTAACACAATTAAATATTAGCAAACAAATAGTTCCTCTGTTAAAGTTACATTATGAATTGCAGTATTCAGATTTATAAACATCAAGGTATCTACCATTAGGAAATATAAACAGCAATCATGGATGCATTTAACTTTATGGACAGTAATTATTATAAAATACACCTAGATTTGTTTTCCCCCAGAGGTATACAGTTTATTCATCATTATCTGCTGCTTCATGGATCCATGTAAGATTCAGATAAGATGAATTCAAGATGCAATTAAAATCCAGGGCCCAAATTATTCTTTTTAAAAAAGATTTCAGCTATTCTTTTCATGTAAGCAGAATACTTAAAAGAATTAAAAGAATTGGCTTGGCTTTAGCACTGGGATATGGCAGGGTCAAAACATTTAATGCATACTTAGTATATTATACCAAACATATAATAATATATACTAACATATACTAATTTATACTAAATATATTTGGTATGCAGAATATACTCACGCCCCTTTTAATCATTCCTCGAGAAAATGTACATAATGGGCACATACATAATGGGCACATATAAAAAGTATGTAATTTGGAAGGCATAACTATGGATGTTGTATTTATCATTTTCCCATTTATGATTTTCTCTGCATTGTATGTATAATTCCTCACTCCCAAATGGACACACCTTAGAAATGATGGGCATCTCACTAATTCAGTGGACTGCATATTCAGTGCTGCAAAATATGAATAAAGGATTAATTTAGCCAAGGCTTTTTTTTAAAAAAAACTAAGCTATAAAAGCTCTGGAAATCGTTGACTACGCAATTTACCCAAATGATTTCTTTTCCAGAGCTGAAGAAAACTATGAGAAACATTTTCTAAAAGCTTGAGTACTTCCAGATTTCTGGAACTGAAGCAAAGTATCAGGTAAAGTAAGGTAATTTATACTGGATATGCGAACAAACAAGTTAGCTACGCAGAGATGACCAAAAAGAATGGGTAAACTTTAAATGTTACAAAAATTTTACTTCGTGACCGCCAAGCCCATCTTCTATGAAATGCTGCAGACACTCGGTTTTCAGGATCCGAGTGGGAAGCTGCTTGTGAAATAAGTAAAAGTGGCTGCAGGATAATTATGAAATCAATAGTTTGTAAGGTGGTATGTCTATAAAACCAAAACTGGAAAAAAAATTCCAGGGATGGGGTTGGATTTTATAAATGGATTTTAACTGTTAATCTGTATCAATTTATTATGGGCACTGTTTAATTACTTTTTAATAATTTTTAATTTTTGTATCTTGTTTTTATGTATTGCCCTGTTCACCGCCCTGAGTCCTTCGGGAGAAGGGCGGTATATAAATTAAATTAATAATAATAATAAAAATACTGCTGGGGTTTTAATAATGGATGGCAACTATTCAGAATCAACAATATTTTTAGTTAGTTATTTTTTATCCCGTCTTTATTATTTTTATAAATAATGCAATGGGGCAAACATATACCAAATTCCTTCCTGGTCCTGTTTTCCCCACAACAACAACCTCGTGGAGGTGGGCTGGACTGAGAGAGAGTGACTGGCCCAAGGTAACCCGGCTGGGCATTCATGCCTAAAGTAGAACTAGAACTCCCAGTTCTCCTGGTTTCTAGTCTAGTGCCCTAACCATCACACCAAACTGGCTCTCACTGTACATACAAGCACGTATGTGCTGGAAAAACACAACCAGTGAAATGGTTGGCACATAATATCTATTACAGGGTAAAAAAGGACACAGAGTCAAATTACAGGTGCAGGAATACCAAATATGATGATAAATTTGGAACCTGTTGAACTATACGGTTCCAGTTATACTATTCATGTGGACTTTGGAAGGAGAGTCAGTTCGAAGTAGCGGTTAAGGCACTGGGCTAGAAACTGGGAGTTCTGGTAGCGCCTTCAGCACAACGCCAACTGGGTGACCCTGGGCCAGTCATTCTCTCACAGCCCTAGGAAAGAGGCAATGGCAAAACATTTCCAAAAAATCATGCAGAGAAAACTGTAAGGTCTTGTTGAAGCTGTCTCCCGAGAATCAGACACAACTGAACAAAAGAAAGGAAAAAAAAGAATCATCCTAACCAAAACTACTTGGTTTTGGAAGGACACACATACCCAGATAGAGAAGATTCCTGGGCTGATTCCAGTTTTAAAAAATCTCACGTATCTAGTCCCAGTTATGAGATCTTGAACAGCCATTGTAACATATTGGGCTATGATGGGGTTGACTGGTCAATGATTCCATCATGGCTACATTTTTATGTACTTCTTGAAATAATAAGCTACAAAAATAGTGCAGAAGGCTTTTCAATGAAAGTGAAATTCCCACCATGCTTGAGTTTTTACAAAGAAGGCTAATACAGTTCCTCACCAATGTGAAAGCAACCATTTTGCAACTGTGACCTTTAAGTGGTGCAAGTCTCTTTCAAATGAAAAACTATTTGCAGTTGTCTGGGAGGGTCCTTCATTCTCCAGTTAAACACAGGCTTTCCATATAGGTCCTTAATCTTCTCCACAAACAAATCCTCCCTTTAAACTACACGCTTTGAGATTAACTCTTAATGCAATCATTTGGTACCTGTGATGTGGCACATACCTTAACCACCTGTCTTGTCAGTCTATAAAGAGTTCTGTGGCCCACAAAACGGTCTCACATAAATCTACTTAATTGAAGCAGGACCTGGGTTTCATAGATCAAGGAGCATTAGGACGCCAGCTAAAGAAACAAAAATGACAGCCTAGATCAGCCTCCTCCCACCGTGTTAGCCTGGTTCTTGTCAGTTGTGTTTATTTACTTGTGTAGAAAATGTATTGCTTGATCTTCCAACATTAAAATCAACTCTAAAGCACTACTGAACCTCAGAGAGACATACCCTAGCCGAGCCTATCAAAAGAGATCGTGCAATTGTGATCAAGTCCATTTTTGGGTCATGTATGCCTAAGACTTTACATCAGGGGTGTCAAACTCAATTTCATTGAGGGCCGTATCAGCATTGCGGTTGCCCTCAGGGGGCCGGGTGGGTATGGCCAGGGTGGGCGTGACCTACTGGGTGGGCGTGGCTAAAGTGCATATGGCCTACTGGGTGGGCGTGGCCAGCTCTACATCATTCGCATCAAGGGTGCCTATGGGGGCCTGGGCAAGAGTGGGACAGATCTGAGGGTCTCTGGCAGAAGGAAGGTCTCTGGGCCAGGGCCAAGGCAGTGGGGGCCGTTCCCTCACTGTTTCCAGGATGGCTTCGCGGGCCACATGAAACCACTTCGCGGGCCGCATCCGGCCCCCGGGCCTTGTGTTTGACATGTCTGCTTCACATCAATAAAGTGAGGTTTTTAGAGAAATACTAGAAATTCTCCTGAATGTAAATGATAGCTCGCATATGCTTTATTTTCAACTTTGGACAATGTTCAGAACCAGTTTGTTAACCTGCGGTAGGCATTGATAGACAGACAGATGGATGGATGGACGGACGGACGGATGGATGGATAGATGACAAATCATTGGTAACAATGACAGATAATCCAGAGATATCCGTATCGTTTGCACTGACTCCAAATCTGACTATAATCCAGCTTCATTCCATAAAAACTTTGCAATATAATTTAATCCAAGATAGAATATGACTTGCAATGGCAAGATATTGAACAAGGAAGCACAAGTATTAAGTATGTTGCTGTTCTCACTTTATTTCTTTACCAAGTGATGGCCAGGACTGACAGTGGCCAAAGCTGATCGACATAGGCCAGTTTAACTCTTGCCTTACAGACTATTATAGCCCACGTATACAATTTAGGAAGGAAAAGATCAGAATATTAGCTGAATCAGCCCCTATGAAAGAAAGTTAAGTGCTGCCATCAGGCTTGAGAAAGAAATGTACATCTGCTTTAGTAAAGGATCATGCTTTACTAAATAAATAGTGAAAGTAGAAGAGTGTTTGAATTTAGCAATCAAGGGATTCAGGATACTGGAAGACTTGAAACTCATGGCATCAACCACAATTGTAGCTCCCTCTGATGACTACAGAATTCCGCATAGCATTTTATTTTTGTTCATGTATTCCACTGACAGCTGACTGGTTATGTCCTAATTGCTTCCAAGAGAGGTCAGCAAAGGTTTTCCTTTAAAAAAATAATTCTAAATAAGCTAAAGACAACACATTCACTCTCCCTCTCTCTCTCTCTCTCTCTCTCTCCCCCCCCCCCCCGCACACACACACACACACAAGTGTATAGGCACACACCCTCTTGCGCATGTTGATTTATGGAAACAATTATGATCCTGTCGCAGTCTTTTCTGAGCTAGGGAAGTTTGCAGCTACAGTACAGCCTCTCATGTTGCAAAAGGCAAACAGCAGAAATGGAATACTTGTGTGTCCAGCTGTTATCAACAGGCGCAAGTAAGTCATCTGTCTTCTTGAAAACTTCTCAAAAGATTGCTTAGCTGCTAACGTTTGCCATCCTCACCCTTCTGTAATATCAGAGGTAAGGCTCCTGTCAGCTTCTTAGGAGCCAGCAGCAATAAATCTCCCGGTTGGTGCGTGTGTGTGTGTGTGTGTGTGTGTGTGTGTGTGTGTGTGTGTGAGAGAGAGAGAGAGAGAGAGAGAGAGAGAGAGAGAGAGAGAGAGAGGAGTGTGTAAAAATAGGGAGAAATGTTATCCAGTTCTCCTGATAATTAAAACTGGGTTATAGGAGCGAGCCTGTAAGGATTTCCTAACGTAATAGACATGTGAAGCAATCAAATGATAGAGGGTTGAAGAGTGGCTTTCTGCAGAAAAGTCTGGCAACTGAGCTGAGCGGCAAAAGGCACAGAGAGAACGGCAAAAGAGAAGCCAGCCCAACAGCGTTATCAAGATGTGTCTGCATAAACATTTTGCCTTCTTACTGTTTTATTCATTGCTTATGTAATGACCATAACTATTTATGCGTACCGATTTCCTGATAGATCTTTTGCTTTCAGTGCGAGCAGTGAATACGAGTAGCAAAGGAAGTTACAGCAACCGAGGGTATTGCAACCTGTTTCTTTGAAGGAAATCCTGGGATAGAGGATATTTAAAGGGCCGATTCCCTCTAATACCGATATTTGAAAAGAAGTTTTGTTGGTTTTTGTTGTTTTGTTGTTTTTTTCCTTTCGTTTGCAAGAGGAAGCACAGTTGCCGGTTAAGTCACTTTACAAATCCAGGGAAAAACAGAGGACAGGTCAATGACCAAGGAACGACGAGCTACTGAAGACGGATTTTTTTCATTATGTTGTTCGTGAGCACCCAGAACACTGCACTATAATGCACAAATGGATATTGACATGGATCCTGCCAACTTTGTTCTACAGATCATATTTTTACCTTATCTTCCTGGTGGGTGCTCTGTCCTTAGCTTGCAATGACATGAACCCAGAGCAAATGGCTACAAATGTGAACTGTTCCTCCCCGGAGCGACATACTAGAAGCTACGATTATATGGAAGGGGGGAATGTAAGAGTCAGAAGGCTGTTCTGTCGAACTCAGTGGTACGTCAAGATCGACAAGAGAGGCAAAATCAAAGGAGTACGGGATCTTAACAGCAACTACAGTGAGTAATCTCTTTTCCGCAAGGTGTTACTGAAAACTCCAGGCCATTGTAATAGTTGCTTGGGGCTAAGTAAAGGATGAGGGCAGAAGATACTGGCCACGCTAGCCATTAAGCATTTTCCTATGAATCATATGACAAGGGCATTTGGTCTTGATTTATTTAAAAGGCATCGTTTTAAATAATATGTTTCCACTATGTTACAGATCGGCTAATGTATTACTTACAGCTGGTAACTATTAGCAGAGAAAACCCAGTATAACAAGTGAATTAAGGCTGGTATGTATTAAGGTCTCAAATGGTACAGATTGGATGGGATTTTAGGGTTGAAATACAAGTTCCCTAAAGATATTGGTCTGGAGTTTCTAAACAGTCGTATCAACACTTGACGGCAAGTCAAATTTAAAGAGGGGGAAGGGGTCATGATAAAACTACATGATAGTTTACCAGCGGCCCGTGAATATAATAAGAAGGCGATGCTTTTTTTTTGACAATCAACATTTTTTTCCATAGCTGAACGTTATTTTAAAATCTACAAGAGAACCGACAAATGAATATTTTAAATCCCATATTCATTCCTTTTCTATTCAATCAACATTTTTCCCCTATAGCTGAACATTATTTTAAAATCTACAAAAGAACCGATAAATGAATATTTTAAGTCCAATATTCATTCCTTTTTTCATTCGTAATTACTAATTGTATAAGTAGTGTTATAAATCCGATCTGTGATGTGATTCTGGTAAGAAAATCCTGAAATGCACTTTTAGAATCTTGCTAATATTAATAGTTTTATACCAGGCTTGGGATAATTTATAAAAAATGAATGTAAAGGAAAAATGCATAAGGGAAGCAGAGGTCGGTAATTCCTTTATTTATATTTAATATTGACCTGGGCAAGTCAAAAGTATACTTTACACAGTTCTGCATCTAAAAAATTACACTACCAGGGATAATTTATAACATTCTATATAACATACCAGTCTTTTAAAACTGATTCAGGTCATTACTACATGGAATCAATTACTACGAATAGATAAAATCTTAGTATAAGAACCTAAAACCAAAATAAGCCATTTTCATTCGGCCCTTCTGAAATCTCCCACTGCTTTGCCACATCAAAATGCATAAAGGTAACACAACTTGTATCTATATTTTTGTGCCTCAATTCCTGCAACGTTGAAAATAAGCTATTATCATGTTTTATTTCTTTACCTCCTAATTCTTTGGATGGATTTCTAGCACCTCATAGTGACCAATAATGATACAAAATATACTTTACTTCAATCTCTGTTGGTCAAGTTAGCCCTCGGTTGGATCATATGGCTCTATTAAAAAGGGTGCAGACCTAAAATAACTGAATTTCCTATATGGGTCAAAGCAAACCATTGAAATTAATGAAGCCAACAGATCAATTACAGGAACAAAAGACCAGAGATTAATGATGAATCATGCAATACATCACAAACATATGTACGTGAAGGTGGGTTGGAATGTATATGTTTGAAGTAAATGTAAACTGTATTTACTTCAGCCTTATAAAATGTATTATTACTCTCCACTGTATCTTGCCATAGAGTTAAAACCAACATTGTTGGAAAAAAGAAGTCCCAATCAAAAAAGAGGATACTCCCCTCCAACTTTAGGAAAATATGCATTAAAATAAATTGATCAACATACTTATCCAAAACATACTGGATTAGGTCCCAGTGATGTCAAAGTCTCAAATTCAAAGTCAAGTGTTTTGAATCCAGAATTCCAAAACTTTAAAAGTCCTATGAAGGACATAAAGAGGTTCTCAGTAAGCAATGGCTGGGAGGGAGGGAAGGAGTGGGGGGGTCTCCCCAATAATCAAACTGCCCCCCCAAAATCTATACCTGCGTGTAGGTCTGATATGAGCTCCTGGAATTCTGGATGATTCAACTGGGACACAAGAAACCTTTGGTGTGGTTAATCTGCTACAGACGTCTTTGTGTCAATTTGTAATTTCATTCCAATTCATTCCTGGTTGATTTCAGGTAATGTGGGTTTCCAAGTGTGAGAAGAGAATCACACTGTGCTTGCATACGGAGCAATCAACAGAGTGTCAAATAAGAGATACGCTGTGTAAAATAAGAGAACACGGTGCCTAGAAAAGTGATTCTTTTCAGCCGCCTCCCACCCTTGTTCCCCCAGCTGCTTGCAGTAAGGAGACCTCAAAAGGGCTCTACTCTGTGTCCCAAGCCTAACATTTCCTCCAGGGACACCACAGTTACAAGCAAATGTCTGTACAATATTGGGATGCCTGGAAAAGGATGCGAGTAGAAAAGGATGCTTAATGTTGTCTTCACCCTCTCTGCTCCTCCCCTCAATCCTATCCTAAGATTCTCCCTTTCTGGTGTTCAAAAACATATGGTCTGCCTGTTTCTGTCTGTGTGTGTGTGTGTGTGTGTGTGTGTACATATGTATAAACCTCATGGTTTACCTACCTGGACCGAGATGCCCTACGCACAGTCACTCATGCGCTCGTGACCTCCCGTTTAGACTACTGCAACGCTCTCTACATGGGGCTGCCCTTGAGGACCACCCGGAGGCTTCAGCTGGTGCAGAATGCGGCCGCGCGAGTTGTGATGGGGGTCCCCCGATACTCCCATGTAACACCTCTACTCCGCGAGCTGCATTGGCTTCCGGTTGCCCTTCGGGTGAGATTCAAGGTGCTGGTGATGACCTATAAAGCCCTAAATGGCGAGGGTCTGGGATATCTGACCTGCTGCCAGCATCAAGCTCCCTTCGTCCGGTGTGCTCCCACAGGGAGGGTCTTCTTAGG
>NC_138215.1:14327537-14600037 GCF_964194415.1 Vipera berus | reverse complement strand
AGCACCAATAAGGACATCTATTTTTACTAACATCTTGGACAATAAATTTAATGAATAATGATTGACCAGGCCACCAACAGCCTGAAATAAATCACTCTGTGGATGACATAAATTACTGCTCTTCAACTTGAGGACTAAAAGCCAAAAAACACTCCCAAGTAAGATATTTGCCTCAAAATAGATGTGGAACAAAGTCCTGACCTCTTAAAGTTTTTTTTACTTTGCTTTCTGTTTTACACTCTCCTTTCCAATGATAGGATATTAATCAGTTTAAAAAAGCCATAGTGTGTTAAACAAAAAAAAATTCTTCCAGAAATATCAACACTGTCCTCCATCTTCCTTTCCCTCATATGTCCTGGATCACTACCGCTTGTTTCTGAATCCAAAAATAGCCTTCAGAGTAAAAATTAATATATGAGAGCATGATCGGCGGATGGTTAATTGTACCCAGTTCCATTTCAAATGTTCTACTGCAGTCATGCAGGCGGCTTCTCTAAATAATGTCAGATCATACCTACAAAAATTTCAGTGCAAATATATATATATATATGTGTAGATCTTTGGTCATTCGGGGTTTTTTCCCACGTAGAATTGGAGGTATCAGGGCAACGTTTCGACGAAATCCCATCCGTCATCCTCAGGCTGGTCATCCTCACACTTCTCCCAGAAGAGCGAAGCTGAAGCCACCAGCCTGAGGATGACGGATGGGATTTCGTCGAAACGTCGCCCTGATACCTCCAATTCTACGTGGGGAAAAACCCGAATGACCAAAGATCTACATAGATAGATAGATAGATAGATAGATAGATAGATAGATAGATAGATAGATAGATAGATAGATAGAGATGATATAGATATAGATATAGATATAGATATAGATATAGATATAGATATAGATATAGATATAGATATAGATATATATAGCTAGAGCCTAATGTTCAACCAAGAAATCCTCTGCTTATGTACAAAGCTGAACATCATGTAGTGATGCAAACTATTCTATCTCATCTTCAACTCTCCATCTTTTAACATGTGAATACTGGCGCTGACCTAACATTCAGAGCTAATGGCATGCTTGGTTTTGGTTTTGGTGCATGCCTTCAAGTCAACATTGCCTTCTGGGGTCTGCCTGCCCCAATCTCTGCCATTTTCCTGGCAAGATTTTCAGAAGTGGTTCGCCACTTCCTTCTTCCTAGGGTGAGAAAGAATGACTGGCCCAAGATCCCCCAACTGGCTTTGTGCCTAAGGAAGGACTAGAACTCCCAGTCTTCCAATTCCTAGGCTGGTGTCTCAATCACTAATCCAAACTGCTCTTGATGCAAGAATTATTGAGATAAATTACTGAGTTTTCAACACATACATCGATGTTCTGTACAAAAGTTATCTCCGAGTATTATTATAATCAGACTCAATAGTTGAATCACAAGCAAATGTGGTTTATCTACTCTGCTTGATCCATACATACACTGTTATCAATTTGGTCCTTTCTGTAGTTATTTTACGTTTATTTCATTAGATCTGTATCTGACTTTCCATTTGGCAGCTCAAGGAGGCTTACATAGCTCCCCCTTCTCCAATGTTTACCCACAATCCCCCTGTGATCTAGGTTTCCTAATGACCTAGAACCCTTCCTGGGGGGAGAAGGGGGGGGGGAAACTGCAAAGGCTTCCCTATGCATTTTCCCATATATTTTCAAAAATGGTAAAAAGCATTTTATCTGACTTGTCGCTCTGATCAAATAAAACACACACTGGTACTCAGTTGAAAGATTACATTTTTTATATAGCCCTTATTTTTGAGCATTGCTACCCACATCACATCAACATTTCCAAAAGAAAATAGATTGTTTTGCTCTTTGAACTAAGAAGATTGATTCATTATGGCTGTTTAAGTAGGCAAACAAAACACTTTTTCCATTTGCCAGGCCATTTTTTTTTGCATAGATGTCAGGTGTATCACTCTTTTTGGCAACTGTCTTTTGCCAGAATACAATATGTCTTTTGATCTAACGTGATCCCTAAGTATTAAAATCATAGAACCGAAAAAAGATAAATGGTTCCTAAGAAATTCACAGTTTAACTTTTTAAAAACATACTAGACGCTAACCGTAGCTGCCATACAGTTAGCCTAAGATGGTTTATAATGCCATTTTATATTTTATATTTGATATAATATAATCATTGGCATGCATGGAAAATCTTCTCTGTAACAAATGATGTTGATATTTTGGAAATGGATATTCAGAGATATGGCTGACAATAGACGTAGAATTCCTATGAAGGCAAACAAATCAAGAATGGAATCAGTATTGTCTGACGGAGGTGTCATGTTCCTGAATATATGAAATCAACTTAAAAAAAAACTGTAGCTCAACTGTAACAGAATTCAGCAGTGCACAATCCTGAACATCACTTGGTTCCTTTTTTATTTATTTTTATTTATTTTAATTCCATTTATATCCCGCCCTTCTCCGAAGACTCAGGGCGGCTTACAAGCTTAGCAGTAGCCTTCATTCTATGTATATGCCTGCTTATTAGGGCTTTCGCCTCCCAGCCCCAAGCGGCATTATTACAAAGTCAGCTTAATTGCCCCCAACAATCTGGGTCCTCATTCCCAGCCCCAAGCGGCATTATTACAAAGTCAGCTTAATTGCCCCCAACAATCTGGGTCCTCATTTTACCTACCTCGGAAGGATGGAAGGCTGAGTCAACCTTGAGCCTGGTGGGATGCGAACCTGCACTAATTGCAGGCAGCTGGTGTTACTTAAGGAGGCATTAGCCCACTGCTTACCCAGCCTTTTAACCACATTGGGCCATGATCTTTGACTGGTACAACCCTGTTTCCTTCACATTAAGAGGCATATTTCAGGTAATAACAAAGGAGTTTTTTCTCCTTCTTAGGAAAATTATCAAATAACAAAAAACAACAACCCTCAAACTGTTGGAATTTAATTAGGCAATTACTGTACTTTTGGAAATTTTAGTGGGTTCTATTTGGGGACATATTTACAATTTTTGGACAAATATTACTGGCTGGGAGGCCAAAGATCAGAACATCTGCTTACACTGAATTCATCCCGCCATCTATCTATACAGAGAAATTAATGCCTGTCAAAGATGGTTGTTATTATTAATTGCACTGCTGTTTCTCCCTGGATCAGTTCTTGTGTTATTCAAAAGATCTGACTCTCTTCTTTTTAGACACTAATAGAATAACTCTACTTACATCATAACTTCCCATTGAGACAAAAACATTTCTCTCTTTAAGCATCTGCTCTATTTCTAAGAGCTTTGTTTCATGATTTTGGTGATTTTTCCTAAGGCCTGCCAATTGAGGTTTTGTTCAGTACAAATATATATATATATATATATATATATATAAAAGGTAAAGGTTCCCCCGCACATGCGTGCTAGTCGTTTCCGACTCTAGGGGCCGGTGCTCATCTCCGTTTCAAAGCCAGCGCTTGTCCGAGGACGTCTCCGTGGTCATGTGGCCGGCATGACTGGACGCCAAAGGCGCACGGAACGCTGTTACCTTCCCACCGGGGTGGTCCCTATTTTTCTACTTGCATTTTTACGTGCTTTCGAACTGCTAGGTTGGCAGAAGCTGGGACGAGTAACAGGCGCTCACTCTGTTATGCGGCACTCGGGATTCGAGCCGCCAAACTGCCGACCTTCTGATCGACAAGCTCAGCGTCCTAACCCACTGAGCCACCGCGTCCCTTTATATATATATATATATATATATATATATATATATATATATATATATACCGTATATATATATATATATATATATATATATATATATATATATATATATATTAGATTACAACTGGTACTTTTTCCTGTCAGGTTTTAGTTTTATTTTGTCACTGCTTATCTATTATTATTATTATTATTATTATTATTATTATTATTATTATTGTTGTTGTTGTTGTTGTTGTTGTTGTTGTTGTTGTTGTTGTAGTAGTAGTAGTAGTAGAAGTAGTAGTTATTATTAATATTAATAGATTGTATTATTATTAGACTAGCTTCCTGAGACTTTTCTACTGCTACTACAAAATAGTATAAAATACTGATTTAACTGGATTACTTTCTATTTGTATCTCATCTTTTGGCAACTTTTTTCTGCACATTTGTGTGTGGGGGGGAAAAGCTCTGAAAACTTTGATCTTATCCAGCAGGTCTCAAAAAGTACACCATGTTTCATATGTGCAAAGAAATTCATAAGACTACCAACTAAATAACAGGTTAGAGATGTGGATGTGATTTTATAATGTGTAGAACCTTTAACTGAATCAGTATGTGGATTAGAGAAATGAAACTTTTATTACGTTGGAATAAATCCACTTCTGTACCACCATAAACCATGATAATGAATTCAAGAATTCTTTCAATGGACAGCATCCCAAACCACCATTCTCTTCTTGGTTTCACAGGCAGACAGTAGACTAAAAAATGTGGGTGGTGCTGGCATAAAAAGGCGTGATTAGGGTAGCCAAAGGATGCAGTAATTCAATCCACTCTTTGGAGGCTTCTGCCACAAACATTCAATAGAAATTTGAGCTGTGCTCTTCGCAGCAGCACTAATGTAAAGGAAAGTAGTGAATCTCGGTGTGTTCTATACCAGGGGTCTCCAAACTTGGCAACTTTATGACTTGTGGACTTCAACTCCCAGAATTCCTCAGCCAGCAAGTCTTAGAGCTGCTGACTTTGCCAATTTTTCTATACCTATAAAGATTATGGGTGTACGTATATTTGGATATTTTCCAGATTTAGTTGGTTGGATTTTAAAACTAAGCCTTCTACAAAATAGATATTGGGTATCTCTTATTGTCGTCAAGAACGCAAAGTCAGACACAAATCCTTGGCATGCCTTTTCTCAGTTCCCTCAACAAAAGAATTCCCTTCAAAATCATTATTCTCCTTATGTTAGGACTCCCCACTTCTAATATCATCACTCAGTCCTCTTTTACTTTTTTAACTCTTGTTTTCACTGACTTTTTCATCATCTTTAAGCCTCCGTCACCCAAAAAATGTTCCATACAAATATTTAATCAGCTCTGAGTGATTTATGTCATAGAATTGGCATGTCACAGCACCTAACAGAATATTTCTTTCTTTCTCGCAAAACACCTCCAGCTGTTTCCCCATAATTTAATCACAAAAGAAGAGGGGCTATTTGCTTTCTCAGGCTGCAGGAAAAGCCTATTTTGCATGAAGACCCCCTTGTCAAGCTCTATTCAGTAACTGCTGTCATTCTTTTAATTCGCTTTTGGAAAACTCGAGACATTTTTGTAGAAGTACCTGCCTGCTTTCTGTTAGGCAAAATGCCAGTCAGACAGGCTTTCAGATTTGATTCTCTTACCCTTCTACCCCTTTCAAAATGCGAAATGCTTGAAAATATTATTGGGAGAAAACGAATCCCGCACTCACTTATTGTTTTCTTTTTGTAACTTGCTGTTCCAAATAAGCAAAACCCATTCAAGGCGATGCACAAAAACAAAACAAGATAGAAGACATAACTTTATTGATCCGAGAGAAATGCAGAGGGTGGAAAGTTCGATTAGAGATATAATGGCTCCTTAACGTAATCTTTTTGAAATACTATCAACCAGCAGTTTAATTTCTAGAATTCTAAATCAGCCAATGGTTCTGCTTTCTTCCAAAAAATCTGGGATTTAAGGATAGCTTAGCTTAGGTATCGATAATGTCCTTAAACCCAGTGCCTGGGGTCAGGATGGGGAAGAACAGACTTTAGACAGTAGTTTTGGCTTTGTAGCCGCAGCCCAGATAATGCCAACTGACTTTGAATTGGCTTGCATTCTCCTGGTCAAAGGTAACTCATAGTTTGGGAACTCTCCTAGAATCACAGCTCCTGCTCAAGTAGTTGCAGTTAGGATAGATTATATTTAGCTGCATCTTCTGGGTCCCTGTGGCTTTTCCTGGATTAGGATGGCCTGCTCACTGTCACTCATGCCCAATTTACCTCCTGCTTCAACTATTGTAACATGCTCAGTATGTACTTAGTATGTACCTGAAGGCAGGACAAGAAGCAACGGATGGAAACCAATCAAAGAGAGAAGCAACCTAGAACTAAGGAGAAATTTCCAGACAGAACAATTAATCAGTGGAACAACCTGCCTCCAGAAGCGGTGAATGCTCCAACACTGGAAGTTCTAAAGAAGAGACTGGACAACCATTTGTCTGAAATGGTATAGGGCAGTGGTGGCAAACCTATGGCATGGGTGCCAGAGGCGGCGCTCAGAGCCCTCCCTGTGGGCACCTGCACCATGCCTTGGAGGTGGCAACTGTCCCTCTTCAACCAGCCGCCCCACAGGTGTCCCTCCCCACAAGCAACATTGAGGTGACCACACCCACCTTGGCCACACCCACCCAATCTTCCATGACTGCCACAGCCACACCCACTGAGTAGGCCATGCCCACCTGGCACCCAGCGATAAATAAGTGGGTTTTGGGTTGCAGTTTGGGCACTCAGTCTCTAAAAGGTTCACCATCACTGGTATAGGGTTTCTTGCCCAAGCAGGGGGTTGGACTAGATAACCTCCAAGGTCCCTTCCAACTTCATCATCATCATTATTATTATTATTATTATTATTATTATTATTATTATTATTATTATTACATAAACAATACCCAGAATCTACAGCTAATGCAGAATTCACCAGGCAATCATGGAAGTATCTTGATATAATGAAGTAACATTGCTATTTTAAGTGTCACATTCATTTTCCAGGTAGAACTTCAGGGTGCTGGTGATCCCCTTTAAGGCCCTACATACCCAGGTTGCAGATGTGGTTATCTGAAGGATTGCCTTTATGAAAAGTTTAATGAACAGAATTGCTTCAAATTCCAAAAACAAGCTGAATCCAAAACAAAACTAGACCAAATCTAACTTTCCTTTCCTTGATCCCTTTTTTTAATTATCAGCTATTTAACCATAAACTATTTACTCTTTAGAATATACATCATCTTCAATCATTTACATCATAAGCTGAAACATATTTAAAATTCTATACGACCTAACCAGCTAAACCTGTATGTCTTTTATTGTAATATAGCTAAAGAACGATAGACTAAGAAACCAGAGGGGGAAATACAATGAAAAGTTGGAACATGATTCAAACAAAGTGAATAAATATGCTGGAAATTGATTCATTCCTAATAACACTGAATTTAATTTAATTTAATTTAATTCATATCTTCAGACCTCTTTACCATCCTTTGAGATCAAACAGTGTCAGGGAAAAAAACCCAATGTAAATAAAGTAAGCATAATCAGAAAGATCAGAAAGCAAGTTTTAAAAAGTGCAAATTTAAGATTGCACAAAATTCCAAACTAAGAATGTTTGTAACAAGAGAGTAGAGAGCCTGGGATAAATGACATAAATTAGATTATGATCATCTGAAGCCAATAAGGGCAAAAAGGGTTATTCTAGGAGTGGAGAGAGGGAATCTTTTGATGCAACCCTGGAACACAAAATAACTATTTTATCGAGCTGACTGATATGTTATGAAGGGTGCATTGTTGGCATTTGTCAAGAAAAATAACCTTCTCTGGTATATTGTAAAGCCAAATTCCAAATAATAGTAATGAAAACCAATAACTCTAATATAAAATGCTGTTTCAGGAGGCTGTCCTCCAGAAGACGTCAGTGGAACAGTAGCTTAAGTATGGACATGGATGAAAACAACATACTCCCTCATCCACTAAGTTCTTAAACGCTGGGTCCCTAAATGTGTTAAGACATGTACAGCTCCTAGAAATGTTCAATCTGACCCTCTAGTGGACAGTATCTTACCCAACTGTGTAACCAGCTGAGCCCAGCTGCTGGAGTAGTGTAAGAAAACAGGCTCCAGAGAGTGCAACACAAAAATCTTGGAGTTGATTTTAGGAGAGTTAAGTTCACAGGCTTATTCTAAATACACTGGCTTGAGGACAGCTGCTGACCTCATATGCCCCTACAATGGCCACTTTGATGTAAAAGCTTGCTGTATCAGCCCAATATAGGCTCATTCTGAAGAACCTCCAGCTGGAAATACTGGTCCATCGCTCGACTGCCTCGTCAGCTTTGAACAGTTCAAGAAAACCTTTTTAAGAAGTCTGTCTGAACAGTCAAAGAGCTCGATCACTAGGGAGAGGGGTGACGGGGGAAGAAGACTCCCAAAGAGCTGAAGGCATTCATGGTGGCCAGGAGGAAAGTCCCTAGACTCTGTTGAGTCATGCAGGTCATGACAGCAGAAGAGAATCAGGATGACATTCTAAATGTTTGCCAGAAAAGAAGGATACCCTGGGGAAAACTTATTAGGGGAAAAAAATATATAACATTTTAATGTGGATGGTTTTGGCAAAACACTACAAACTAGAGATGCAAACTGGCAGGGGATGGACTTAAGATTAATAAAAATCGAGAAACAGAGTGAACACCAAACAGAGAGAGTCCACTCTGGCTAAAATAAGATAATTCCCTCTACAGCGTGGGAAGTAGATGTGGTGTGTGTAATTAGGGCTGGTGCATAATTAGGATTAGGACTTTAGGGCAGACTCAGCAGATATAAGCAGGCTCTGAAGCTCCCACTAATGGGGGCCAGCCCACTCCTGCGGAAAGCATTTTTTTTCCTGAGAAAAAGCAATTAACCCTCTGGCCTTGCAGTTCCAGTGGAAGACGGGGAGAGAAAAAAAAGGAACAGTTCTTGCAGCACATTGAAAGTTTTGCAAATCTCCCTAGAGATGCTGACAAAGAAGGAGGATGCATTTTTTTTAAGCCTTGCAGCTCCCATGAAGGAAGGAAGTTGTAGTGCTGCTGTGGTAAGTAATGGAGAATAGCGGAAGGTTTGCATTCTCCAAAGCTTCCTCATTCTGCAATCACAGAAAAAGTCATATATTATCTCGCCACAGTGGTTGGTGGTCTGTGTTAGTCAGAAAGCTCGTCACAACCTATTGAATGCTGGTGCCAGCTGAAGATCATACTTGATACGCTATACCTACAGCATGCAGACTGGGAATTATAAGAGTTGCCTTCTCCAACACATCTGAAGAACATCATCTTGAGGAAAACTGACACTCTAGCGTTGGCTCTGAGTCAGCAAGCCAACACTGAGGCCACGCTTCCATTTTGAGCGGGCTCCTTATGTCGCCCCGTCATGGGGAGTCCAGTCTCTTTCTTGCCTTTGCAAATGCAACCTCGACTGTTATTAAGAGGCTGAGTTGTGCCCCCGGGCAGCCATTTGTATGCAAATTGGAAAGAAAGATGAAACTTGGAAGGCCTACTTTAGAAAAATGTAGTAATTGCTAGGCTGCAACAATTACTGTTGTTTACTTTCTGTTCCTCTGCCTCTATTTTGCAAAGCAATGTGATTAGATATCAAACACAAGGAAAAGATCCTGAAGGAATGAAGGATGGAGCCAAAGCAACTCGAAACTTTTTTTCTTTTTTGCAAGAGCCCAAGTCATGCAAACTATGTTATGTAACTCTATACTACACCCAGTAGAATGCTTTAGGAATTTTGTTATTATTTTCTCCCTTCCCCACATCCCATTGAAGCATATATGTAGGAGATGACCAGGCGGAGCCTGAGGGAGGGGTCAAACGGGTCATAAGTCATGAGTCCCTGCGTGCCCGCATGAGATCTAAGTCCAGCCCAACTTGAGTGCTGTCTTATTTCCTCTCAATTCCCTTGACTGTTAATAGCTCAGATTTTTGTAGAGAGCTTAAGCTTGCAATAAATCTTTATACTCATTTGAACTGCCTGAATCTCCTGATTTCTCCAGGGCTTGACATTATAGATTTTCAAATCCCCACAAAAATGCGTATGTTGGGAGGGATCCCACCACTTTATGAGACTTTACAATAATTACCTGCTGCTTTATGTGATCATTGAAATTATGTCTTGAAAATGAAAGGTTGATATCTAGTGAGTTTAATCACTGCGATAAAATATTTAATCATAGAATACACTATAAACATAATGCATGGATCTCTAAGATGTATTGCATAGCTACAGAAAACTTAAGAGATTAGGGAATGAAGGTAAATCTATATGTCCCAGGATAATTTTGCAAGATCCAGTCTGAGTTGGGACCAAAGATTTATTCTTCCATGCAGGGGTTAGGGCAGGGGTTCCCAACCAGGGGTGCTCACACCCCCTGGGGGTGCAAGATGACATTCCAGGGGGTGCGAAAACTTGGGGTTTTCAAAATTATAGTCTATATGCATAATTCGTTGCCGTTATTTCAAACTTTTGTAAGGGGTGCGAGACTATATCAGGAGCGTTCTAGGGGTACGAGGTATAAGAAAGGCTGGGAGCCCCAGCTTTAGGGCTTGTGCTGGAGCCCATCATCAGGGAACTTCGCTCTGTCCAAAATATGTGCACTGGGCTGTTCTACAGGTTATATTTATATGATTCCTTGTTGTGTGTAGCTTTTAGTTGTTAATTAGTGCGCCCGCAACCAGGAATCATACAAATATGACACATAGAACAGCCCAGCACACTGAGAACCCTTTAGAAGCCAAGAGGTTCCAGTAGAGGCAAACAGATCTTGCTCTCACCATGGCAAGTAGGTAATTAATTTCATAAACTGTAAATTCATAAAATGTTATTTAGCAGTAGTATTTCAGAGCAATTTTGCGTGTACACTGAACGCTTAGGGACCGGACACAAATTCCTTGTGTGCTAATCACACTTGGCCAAATAAAGTATTCTATTCTATTCTGTTCTGTTCTGTTGTTCTGTCCTGTTCTGTTCTAGACTAGTCTAGTCTAGTCTATTATTTCATTATTCTATTCTATTCTATTCTATTCTATTCTATTCTATTCTATTCTATTCTATTCTATTCTATTCTATTCTATTCTATTCTACTTCTGATGTTTGTAGTTTGTTAATATTTTCAAGTTGTAATGAGAAATACCTCAGAGGCAGCATTTGGGATTTTCTCACTATACTATAGTTATTATTTCATCCAAATCCCTCCCAAAAAGTTCTAAGAAGTTCTAAGAAGCTACTCAACTCTTTCCATTTTTCAGCTTAAAATCACGCTCACCAATTGCTGATTAACCGTCCACCTTCAGGGTGATATCTAAGGGCGTGCAATCCATCTCTTACCCGCCTTATAACTGCAAGGCTTCCATATGTTTTAACCCATTTTTTTTGCCCCACATACTTCTAAATAGCAAGCAAGAATTTTCTCTCTTGCTCACTTTAAATGTTATTTATAGCAGCTGGCCAATGTTAAGTAGGTTTTGGCAAATTTTGATTTGGAAATAAAGTTAACATACATTGTTTTCAAAGGAATGTAAAACCTCTGTAGCTTCCAGAGGAATTTGCAGCCTCCCTCTGCATATTTATGTCGTCTTAGTGTTCGGCTCCAAGCAGATATAGATAGGCTAGTACTGAACATAATCCAGAGTGGTTAAAAACAGAATTCTAAGGTATCTGCAGAGCTTTTAATTGGTTAAAACACCAGATATCACTTTTATTTTAGCAAAACTGTACTAAGCTCTGATCTGAACTAAGCACTACTTTTTAACATCGTGCCAGTGTTCTAGGACGCTGCTGTTTTTCGTAGGTGTTTATTTATAAGCTGTGGTCTCAATAACAGTTTATGTCAGACTTGGGAACAATGGCCACCAAGACTTTGCTGACTGACCTTCTCAACAGCTCTATCCAACCAGACCAGTGATAAGGAATGCTGGGTATCAATAAAGGAGAACATTTGTAGCTCAGGGTTGAAATGAGGGATGCTTGGCTGCTTTCTGAGCTTGGCTGTTTTCTTGAAGACGTTTCATAGCAGACATCATTGCAATCCATCATCTTCATCATCATCAATGCACTGATGATGTTACGCAGTTTGGGTAATGAAACATCCGCAAGAAAACCAACGAGCTCAGGGGGCATCAAAGACCCCCCTCAACGCTGGTGATGGCGGTTCAATAATATCCTGATATAAAGCCCTCTTTTTAAAAACCTCTAAATGAAATAAGGAAGAACGTGAGAACCTGTAGCTCTTGTGACAAAGCTGGAAGCAGGGCAAAATAACTGACCAAGCCTAATCAAGTCAATTTATCTTTTAAGAAAAACCTGGAAGAGGTTGCGAAGCCAAAGATTAAGAAGATGTCACTGAATGTTGGAAAAATATCCATACCTTACCATTTTTTTAAGTGATCTTAAGTTATGTACATACCCCACACATCATTGAGTTTTTCCTTTCAGATGTGTTAATAATAATAATAATAATAAAGTTGGAAGGGACCTTGGAGGTCATATAGTCCAACCCCCTGCTCAGGCAGGAAACCTTATACCATTTCAGGCAAATGGCTATCCAGTCTCTTCTTTAAAACCTCCAGTGTTGGAGCATTCACCACCTCTGGAGGCAGGTTGTTCCACTGGTTAATTGTCCTCACTGTCAGGAAGTTTCTCCTTAGTTCTAGGTTGAAGCTTAGAAGTGTCAGAAAAGCCTAACTCCTGATGTATTGCTGAGAATAACATGAACCGGCGTCAGGAAGCAAGAAACAGGCTTTATGCAGCACTAAAACGTACTTTGTTGCATGTACTTGTTTCAATATTTTCATTAAAAAATAAAAATAAAAGCTTAACAGCCACAAAAGCTGCAGGATTAGTATAACCTTGTCATTGCTGTCACGCTGGAGGTTATGAGTAAGATCTTCACGAAGGACAGAAACTAATCAAGGAGAGAAGCAAGCTAGAACCAAGGAGAAATTTCCTGACAGGGAGAATAATGAAACAGCGGAACGACTTGCCTCCAGAAATTTTTGGGTGCTTCAAAACGGGAAGTTTTTAAGAAGAGACTGTACAACCATTTGTCTGAAATGGTATAGGGTTTCTTGCCTGAGCAGGGGGTTGGACTAGAAGACCTCCAAGGTCCCTTCCAACTCTGTTATCCTGTTACTTGATAACCAGCTTTGTACATAAGGATTTCTTCGCTGAACATTAGATATTCTGTTATATAAGTCTAAGTGCTGTTGCTACTATTTCTATGGAAAAGGCAGAGTCTGTTCTGCAGAAGGTCATTAGCAAAATTTGATTTTGTCATCAAATTTTTGACGCTGAGCTTGTCGATCAGATGGTCGGCAGTTTGGCGGGTCGAATCCCGAGTGCCGCGTAGCAGAGTGAGCGCCTGTTACTCGTCCCAGCTTCTGCCAACCTAGCAGTTCAAAAGCACGTAAAAATGCAAGTAGAAAAATAGGGACCACTACGGTGGGAAGGTAACAGTGTTCCATGTGCCTTTGGCGTCTAGTCATGCCGGCCACATGACCACGGAGACATCCTCGGACAAGCGCTGGCTCTTCGGCTTTGAAACGGAGATGAGCACCGGCCCCTAGAGTCGGAAATGACTAGCACGCATGTGCGGGGGAACCTTTACCTTTACCATCTTCCAATTACATATTCTGCCTACTTACAAATGTACTCCTGGCCATTACCCATTTCAAAACCTTTCCTTTTGTTGCCCTTCTGTGTCAGGCAGAGGAAATGTTCAAGGAGCTGGCAGGGAAAAATTAGGGAGGCAAAGCCAACCTGTGGGTTTCTGTCAGTTTTAAGGTGATGAAAGCTGCTGTTATCCAAGGTCGCCACATGTGATCCCCTCTCTTCAAGTCTGTGCCAGTGAAATCAAAGTGGTTAGAAAATCAGAGGCACAAGGAAATGGCATATAGCTCTTGACAGCTGAAAACATATGCTGCCAGGCTGGGGGAAATTGTGGCTTGTGTTCTCGGCATTAGTCTATGTGTAATTTAATAAACTATTTTCTGCTGCTTTTTGGCTTGGAGAACAGCTGTTCCCCAAGGCCTGCCTCTCAATAGTTGATCTGAGGCTTTAGGAAAAGGAGATTGGTGCCTGCTAATGTCATAAGGAGAGGTTTTCTAACTTCTTCACCGTCCTTGGTTAGTACAATATTCAGGGATGTCTGTGTTAGCTTCTAGGTAGAAGAGTTGCAGCGGTTATCATAGTTCTAAGATATTCTGTGATGCATTTATTTTATTGTGTGTGTTTGGTGTTTTGTTTTTTTTGAAAACCTACTATAATGCAAAACATCAATCACGATGAAGTGTTTTAGTGACATAAAAAGCCAGTAAGGTGCAGAAAAGAATGGCAAACCAATTCTGAAATCTTGCCAAGAAAACTGCATTTGTCCAGGCAGTCAGTAGAAGTCAACTCTCACTTGAAGACACGTGCGTGCACACGCACAAACGCACACAGAGAGCGAATGAGAGAAAGCTTTTTGCAGATGGCATGAAGCCAAGACCATTCGTATTCCGTTTGACCTGGAGAAAATTCTAACATCATCATCTAAAGCCAATTCTTGGACAACCACACAGTCAGCAGTGCGAGATGAACCACAGATTTAACTCACTGACTGGGTTCACACATTATGCAAGCCAAAAAATGTGATCTGTGTGGATCTGACTTAGTGCACTGTATGAATTCCCTCGCCATAATTTTAAACCGTGGTTTACAGCTGACCCTCTGATGCAAATCGGCCAGTCCTAGTGCATTCAATGAGCCATTGTTAAAGAAACGGTAATTTAATGCAATGTGTTTATTAGGCCAGTAGAAGGCAGCTTCAATGCACTTATGCACCTCATGGTCATTGTAACTTCCATCACACAGGCTTATTTCTAAATACTTCTAAGTATTTCCCCTACCCAAATTTTCAAATTAGATTGCTGCTCTATATTTCAACAAGGTATTCATTCCCTTGTATTAATATATAGCCTTTACTAGTCCAGGGCGCAATTCTGAACAGCAGCGAAGTCTATATTATTGCCATTTCTTAAAGCAGGCAAGCCTGTAACAATTGTTTTTAAATTTTAATCAGAATATAGCTGGAAGGGACTTTGGAGGTCTTCTAGTCCAGCCCCCTGCTCAAGCAGGAGACCCTGTATCATTTCAGACAAGTGGCTGTCCAGTCTCTTCTTAAAAACCACAAGTGATGAAGCACCCACAACATCTGAAGGCAAGCTGTTCCCCTGGTTAATTGTCCTCACTGTTGGGAAATTTCTCCTTAGTTCTAGGTTGCTTCTCTCCTTGATTAGTTTCCATCCATTGTTTCTTGTCTTGCTTTGTGGTGCTTTGGAAAATAAATTGACTCCCTTCTCCATGTGACAGCCTCTCAAATACTGGAAGACTGCTATCATGACCCCCCCCCCCACAAGTCGTTCTTTTCTCTAGACTGGCCATTCCCAAATCCTACAATTGTTCTTCACATGTCTCCAGGCCTTTAATCATCTTAGTTGCTCTTCTTTGCACTTATTCCAAAGTCTCAACATCTTTTTTGTAATGAATGTCAAGAGAAAGAAAGGAAGGAAGGAAGGAAGGAAGGAAGGAAGGAAGGAAGGAAGGAAGGAAGGAAGGAAGGAAGGAAGGAAGGAAGGAAGGAAGGAAGGAAGGAAGGAAGGAAGGAAGGAATTTTGAATATGTCCTTGAAACTGATAAAACTAAGGGCTCTATGACACATGAGGAGAGGAAAGAATGTTGGAAATTAGCCAGTATATTTGACAGTAATATTACTAACCTTGTATCATATTACTTTTTAGAAATGTTATGCAGAATAGAATTAATGATTGCCAGGCCTACGTTAGGATAGTTTCCAATGGACTTCTAAGATGGTTATAGGCACTGTATAGGCACAATCGCCTTTCATTTCAAGGAGAGATTTGCCAAATGTATTTTGTGTATGAATGTCTGTGTCTATGTGGAAATTAGTAAAAATATATTGGAATACCTCAACAACAGTGCCGTTTTTGCCAGGCGGTGTCTACTTTACCAATAAAGGAGAATATTTGTCACTCAGGGTTGAAATGAGGGGTCCTTGGTGCTCCCTGGGCTTGTTTATTCTCTTGCAGAGGTTTCATTATCCAAACTAGGTAACATCGTCAGTGCTAGTAATATTCTAATGCAACCAGGACAAGCCACTAAAATATAAACAGAGCAAACCCCACTCCTTATTAGCACTGATGATGTTACCTAGTTTGGGTAATGAAACGTCTGCAAAAAAAAGAACCAAGCTCAGAGAGCACCATAGATCCTTTGTTTCTACTTGTTCTGTACCAGCCTGCTACCGGCCTTGCAGAAAAGGCAACCCCTTTATAAACGGCAAGAGGCTGGAATCCGTCTGCCAAATTTATTACAAAAACAAACAAGACACGTACCAAGATACAGGAGCTTTGAAACACTAACTGAGCGGTTGCTTTCAGCAAACCAGCCCTCCCCAAACATTCCTTTTATAAAGAGTTCAGGGCGTGGCCTCTCTTTGCCTCCTTCCGAGAAGCCCCACAGCCTTCCTCTGCTTGCTCCTACTTGACTGCCTCTTGCGTCGGGCGTCCTTGAACAGGGCCAGCTGTGGGTCATCTTCATCCACACTGTCAGGCTCACACAGCTGGGTCTCCATGGTGACCAAGTGGGAGGGGCCTGCCTGAGGGCTATCATCAGCAAGATCTTCAACACCCCCCTCCTCCTCTGAGTCGTCGTCTGACCCAACTGCCGAACCCACAGGCTGACCCTGAATCACAACACTACTTTAGCTCTGCAAAAGGTATATTGCAAACATCAAATCTTTGGTAAAATACTTAAGGTACAAAATTAGACTAAAAAAGAAACCAAGCTGACTACACCTAGAAACATTTTATATTCAAAGAATAATGGCATCGTTATGATCTCTGAAGATTTCTACATAGAATACTCCTTTGGTGTGTTTAGAGTCTTATCTAAATATTGAAATTAAGGCCACATGTACACTTTTGGAAAACTCTTAACACTGAATGAATAGCATCCTGAAAATGAATCATGGAACAAGAGAGTCACTTAAGCATCTTTCATTAAACATTAACATCCTTATTCGTTATTCATATTTATTCAAACGCTTATCTGATAAGTCATCACCAAGTTTCAAAGAGCTTTAGGTTGCATTTAAGATTTGCGCTGCCTCAAGTGGTTTTAAAAAAATCTAAAGACCGCCCTCCCCAGGAAGCTATATATACCGTAAATTGCTTAGCATATGCAATATGCATACCCATATGTATGTATGTATGCAAATACTTATACTGTTGAGAAATGTATGAATGCTAGCATAGTTTTTTGGAATCTGAGCAATGCCTGGCATTATGAAACTCTCACTAATTCTCTTGAATGTAGCTATCATTTGAATCGTTTTGGGGGGGAGCAAATATTTCCTATTCAAATATACCATTTATAAATTTACTTACAAGGAGAATGGCTCATAAATCAAGAAATGGAATAGCAGAGTCATTATTTTCAGGGTAAAGCTGGCCATTGCTGTGAATTTTGACAGTTCCAGAGGTAGAAAGAAACTCATATAACTAATTAGCTATTCAGTTGTTCATTTAATCTTTCACTTTATGAGCTTTTTACCTAAACTTCCGAACAACTGCCCAGCTGTTCTTTAAGGAAAAGAAAGCATCATGGCATATTTTTAAAAAAATTATTATTTTTTAAAGAAAGATTTATTTTGTCTGCCTAAGTAGGTTTTAAGTAGGTTTTTCTCTACTTATAAGACTTATTTTAAGTAACGTCCAGAATAGGAAAGAAGTATTTTTAAACAAACAGTCCTTTCCTTTTTTTGCGTAGCCATTGTCAGAACGGCTAACATGGACAAGGCACGGTGAGAATAGAAAGATCCACTGCAATTCTAGCATGGGAAACCATTTCATGCTGATAGGAAAACGCCAATTTATCAAAAAACCACTAAATGGCAATGTTTCCGCATCAAACCATGCCAAAAATGCAATCTGAATGTCCTTGGATTTACCTGTTGTGTGAAGTCACCCATTATAATTGACAAAACATGGCTTAGCATATTGTGGGTAAAGTGTGATTGAGCAAACATGAATTACCATAATGCATGATCTCTCCCCCTGGCTCAAACCCCAACCCCATCTTCATTCAAAAATCCCATCTAGCAGAATTAGACCTGGATTGCTTGTAGTACGTTGTTCTGCAGGCCCATTTCCCTGATGGCTGAGGAATCTCAATTCAGTCAACAAAAAAATTATAAAATTAGAGCTTCATAATTGTATCTTAAATGGACCTTTTTTAAAAAAAAAAAGCAGCAGAAAACCATGTCTCTGCATGACACAGATTGATTTTCAGAGGTTATCAGCTTTTAATGGCCATAAAGGTCAGACAAAATACTTTTTATCTGCTTGTCGGGTTGCCGTGATCTGTTTTCCATCATTTACAAGTTCTAAAGTGAGTGCTCTTGAAGAGAGCACCCCTCTGCTAAATTTCTTAAATATCCCTTTCAAGGTAAGCTTTGTTGAACAACCCCCCCTCCCTACCCCTAATTCTTTGAATCTTGATTAAGCTCTATGCTTGTCGGTTTCAAAACCTGGTGTTCAAATTGGTTTCCATCTGAACAATTAACTCTAACCACCGAAGGTATTTTATTTGTTTTACAAAGAACGGAATCCTAATGATTCAATTTGGAAATGAAATCGTGAACAGTAACGTAAACATTGAATGTCCGCATTCGCAAACTCATGCGGAGATTTAGTGCCATTTATGTATATAATACTGCAGGACATGGCGGCATCTAGTGCGAATGAGACACCCATTCATGGCCTTTGAAACAATGTGGCATTTTATGTTTGTTACCCCTTCTCCTTAGGGCAGAGCTAGGCAACCGTGGCTCTTTTATGACTCATGGACTTCAACTCCCAGAATTCCTGAGCCAGCCATGCTGGCTCAGGAATTCTGGGAGTTGAAGTCCATGAGTCATAAAAGAGCCAAGGTTGCCTACCCCTGCCTTAGGGGAAAACAGTAGCCAAGTTTCATAAATTGAAAAGAAACAAGTTACTTAAACAAAGCAGCTTTGCAATGTCTATGGAGATGCTCTGTCACCCGGGATCCCCCCCAAAAAAGTGCTATTCAAAAGGCAACTGGACTTCCTCGGTTTTTCTCCTGGGAAGTGGAGGATACGAAAGCTCCTCTCTTCCTGTCTTATAATACAGTCCTTTTGGCAGCACCAAGAAACCTCCACACCCGTTTGCAGTCGGGTGACCCTCAGGGCACAGATAAACCCCCAAGAGGCCTCAAGGGCTCTCAGAGAGAGCGCTAAACAACCAGATGACTGCAAAGAATACAAATCCTGCCATTCCCTACCATGCAACCAGAACTGAAGTAGCTTTTTGGATAAGAAGTGAAACGTTTTCAAGAGGGGGGGGGAGAAGAAAAAACAAAAAACAAGGAGGTCCAGTTGCATTTTAGAAAGAAAAAAAAAAGCACCTTGGGGGCTCAGCTTTGCAATGTTGTGTCATAAAAGAGAGACCAAGGTATATAGGTTATGGACCTCGCTGTTACTTCCTACAGGTATTCTCGAAATACGAACGGTGGCGGTTGGAATAGTAGCAATCAAAGGAGTCGCAAGTGAATACTTCCTGGCCATGAACAAGTCTGGGAAGCTTTATGGAAAGGTACTGGCATAATTATTAGAAGCCACTTGCACTGAATGAAAAATAGGTTTGCTCCTGATTTTTTTTTTATTTTTTTTTGATCAGCTGTGTTTTATACTGCATTGGCCCTAATCCATGGGAGTTGCTAGAGGATGGCATACGACTGGCGGCTTTTACGAATGGCTCTCATTTACGGACAGCTGCCTTGGAATGCAAACTTACTGGAGATCAGAGTTTTCTCTGTTTTGACTTCATTCTCCCAGAAGCCACATTTTTTAAAAATAATAATAATAATAATAATAATAATAAAAAGTCAAACAAAACTCAACAGGAGGAAGAAGCTGCTGGCAGTCTGTGGTTTCTTGGTGGTTTGGGGATTCGTTTTGGGCTCTTCTTTACTTGACTTGCCAGTTTTGCCTTGGGCTCCTAACCAGCCAGGCCACCCTTATCCTGCCTCACTCCCCAATGCAGATTAGATGCTGAACTACAACTCCCAGCAGCCCATTCTCGCTTGGGATGACACGGCTGTGCGGCAACATCAGGAATGTTATTGATGTTACCAGTCCTTATTTTTTTAAAAAAAAGTGTAAGGCATTTGCATAGTCAGTAGGTACCTTTTAAGTAGATAGCACTGTATATAGGTAGTCCTCGACTTACGACGGTTTGCTTAGTGACAGTTTGAACTTACGACCTACCTGAAAAAGGGGACTTGCGACCTGGATCTGAAGTTCTGACAGTCAAACACCACCACCACCACCAGCACTTCAGGTGCTCGACCGTCACATTTGCAGTGATGTGACCACGTTGTTTGACCTCTGCTGAAAATCAGCTCTTATTTCTGGTTTTTGGCAAAACTGTATCACAGCGAACTGTGGCTTCGCTTAACAACCGCAGCATTAGCACTTACAAGTACAGCGTTCACTTAATGACGGCTGTCAAAAAAATGTCATTAAAAAATCACATGGCCAACCCATTTTACGAATGTTACGACTTACAAACATTGTGGGTAGGCTTCATTGCGTTCGTAACTTGAGGACTACCTTATTTCAAGGACAATCGATTTTTGGGAAATTATACACACCCCTGCCAGGTATTTCGGTGTTCAACTGATCCCATTTTCTTTAAACAACAGAAAGTGTGCAATGAAGACTGCAACTTCGTAGAACTCATTCAAGAAAACCATTATAACACCTACGCTTCTGCAAACTGGACACACAAAGGGAAAGAGATGTTCATCGCATTAAAACAGAACGGAGCCCCTAAAAGAGGCCAAAAAACAAGCAAAGAAGACACTTCTTCCCATTTTCTTCCATTTGCAGTATCCTAATCTTATATGAACTATGGACAACAGTTCCAGCAAAATATATATATATATATATATATATATATATATATATATATATATATATATATATATATATATATATATATATATATATATATATATATATATATATATATATATATATATATATATATATATACACACACACATACAGATATATATTTATATATATCATTTGAAAAGGGGACTGTTTGAAAGGAAGACAAGCTGGAATACTACTGAAAAACTGAACAAGCTGGACTTGAGCATGATGTTTTATTTTTAAGAGACTGGCTTTAAAAAAAATAAGTAAATAAATGAAAATATACACTACTTCAGATTTAGTAACTAAAAGTTGTAAAAAATTGTAAAGAGCTGTACAATCCTTACATTAGCATAAGAGTAGCTTTGCAGATTTTTAAATTAAATTTACCCCTTTGCGCCTTATTCATGACTTGATTATCTGACGATCTTTTATTTAAAATAAACCTATCTGCTTCATTAAACATGGCTGCTATAATAATAATAAAGCAGATGAAAATGTTATGTAAAATATGACGGACTTGATGGCTGCTGGATTAAGTCTTCAGATGATCAAGTCGGTACGAATTGTGAAGGCTAAGCAGTATTAAATACTTCCCAGGAAAAAAATAATAATAAAAGGTATTAAGTATTAAAGCAAATTGAAATTGGATCGCTGTGGTATTCAGACAATAAAGGTAATATGACCGATGAAAGTTGCATCACTGCAATGTATTCATATCTATCAGTAAGAATGCCTAATGCTGCTCTGAAAGATGTTACAAAATAGCATAATATTAAATAATATTAATAAGGGAAATGTATTTCATCTCACTTTCCTCAAAATATCCTTTTATGTAACGATGAAGTAAAAAATTCAGACAACATCATATGGGCTTTTATGTAACATAACCTATCTTTTTATATAATTCCTGTTTGGGCATATGGCTTCTAAGTTTTTTTTTTCCAACCGATATTCATGCTTCTCTGTGGTTACAGCATTAAACTTTATTTTAAGTTATAATTGAACTTTATTGTTTTAAGTTATTTAAGTTGATGTTATTTATAAAAAAAAATTATCAAGATGCATCTGTTTCATATGCTTTTAATTCCAAAGGAGTATCAAAACAGCCTTGGCTTAGCGGCCCTTTCTTTTTTTCCTCTTATGACCAGACATGAAGTCTAGTACACAAAACTCCTGCCAATTTGTACTGGATAAGAGACAAAAATGACAGCCTGTAGCAATTCTTATGAGGAAAGTTTCAGATGGAACAAACCCAGTTTGCAAAAAAATTTAAAAAAAAATAAAAGAATGTCAATGCCATGTTTCCTGCCAATTAAGGCTGCTGCTAATATTTTGAAAGTGATAGGAGATGTGGCTGTCCCATCACAACAAGTCGTCAGTAAAAAAAAGAGCTCGCCTACCACTAGGATCCGGATCAAATATAAAGCTATGTATTCAGACGGCAAATTCAGCAGAATTTAATGGAAGCAGCTCAGAATGGCCAAATCCTCTGACGGAGAAACCAGTCATGACATTAACTGCAAGCCTTTTTCTTCCAAAGAACAGAACCACCACGGTGAGGTCCAGAAGATATATGCATCCTGACTGGTCCAAATGTAAACCAGCTTCTTCCCCTTGGCTTCACAATTGGCACCAATGGGTATTTTTCCCCCAAGAAGATTAACAAGCAAATGAATATGGACCTATTTTCATCTAGAGCAAATAAAGAGTCCCAAATGTAACACATTTGCTGGCCTATCTCATCCAGTATTGCATAAAGCTCACAATCGTTTCTTGTGGATATTGCTGTATAAGACTATAGTTTAAAAAAAAAACAACTAGAAAATAGCATTCTAAAAAAGTTACTAATTTTGGGATTGTATCTATGATGTATCCCTCCACAGAGTGGAGAGTTGCGGTGGCTCAGTGGCTTAACAATGCTGGAGAAGGTCTGTACTCCAGCAGTTTGAGCCCCAGCACCGCGGGACAGGGTAAGCTCCCGTCACTGGCCTCAGCTCCTGCCAACCTAGCAGTTCGAAAGTATGCAAAATGCAAGTAGATAAATAGACACCACGCCGGGAAGGGAAGACGGCGCTTTGAACAACATACAAACTCAACCGGTGCCAGACCTGCCCAAATGTGACGCCCAAACGCGAGGCAACAAAGGTGGAAGGAAAAGCCCAGATGCTGCTGCAAAACAGCAATAAATTATGGAGCTAGTCTGCCCCTGTGGTGCACTTTGAATAGCACCTGAGAGTGAGCAGAACACACCAGTAGTCTTAGGCAGCTAAACCACTACTTGGTAATAGCACTGAAGTCTCCTGGCTAATGTAACTTTGCCATGTGCTAAATAAACAAACTCCACAAGCTCTCAGGATAATCCCTTTTCCTGGTACTTACGGGTTTTCATTCTTGACCTTGAAGTGGATCTTGACCTTGACCTTGAACTTGACCTTGATGTTGTCCTCCTTCTAGGCTGCAGTTTCATATGTGATGATATCTGAGAAAAGGACTCTTTCTCTACAATGGATTTTCCAGGTTTTTCCGTTGACGGACACTTCCAATTTTTCCAAGCAAATTTTTGTGGTTTAAAACCTGTAAGAGGGACAACTGAACAATACTAACCAACCAAATGTTTTTGAACTAGATCAGAGGCTCCCCAAACTCTTCAGATCATTGACCCCTTTATGACATTTCAGATTGTTCATTGACACACACACATCCAAAACCATTTGATAAATACCGTACTACTTTAACTAACCTTACTACTATAACAACAATAATGGACAACCTTTGCAGGTCAATACTGACCACTTTGGGGAATTCTGAGCTAGTTGATCCTTGTGGTCCCTTTTTCGTTCCTACAATTCTATGATTTGTGGGGGATATTAAAATTTTCTTCTTATTAGATTTATTTCCAGTTTTATTTTGTACAAAGCGAGACGAGTGTACATAATGATCCTGCTTCCTATTTTCCCGGCAACAAACCTGGACTGGGCCGTGAGAGTCATCCAGGTGGCTTTCAAGGCCAAGGATGGACTGGAACTCATAATCTCTCAATATGCCTTATGGAAGAAAAGTCAAGGTGGGGGGGGGGCTTGTTCCAGAGTGTGGGGCACAGAATCATGGATTTAAACTACAGAGAGGAAGATTGCAAATGAACGTTATCAAAAATTCTGTGAGTAAGAACAGTTCAACCATGGAACTAATTCTTGAGAAGAGCTGATGGGTTCACCTTACTGGAACGTGTTCAAATTAGGGTTGGACAACCACCTGTTTGGAATACTCTAATTCGGGCTCTTTTTTATTTTTTTATTTTAATCCCATTTATATCCCGCCCTTCTCCGAAGACTCAGGGCGGCTTACAATTTAAAGCACAAATCAATGTGCTTAGCAATAGCCTTCATTCTATGTATATGCCTGCTTATTAGGGCTTTTGCCCCCCCCCAGCAGCATTATTACAAAGTCAGCTTATTGCCCCCAACAATCTGGGTCCTCATTTTACCTACCTCGGAAGGACGGAAGGCTGAGTCAACCTTGAGCCTGGTGGGACTCGAACCTGCACTAATTGCAGGCAGCTGGTGTTACTTAAGGAGGCATTAGCCCACTGCTCCACCAAGGCTCTTGAAATGACGAAGGGATTGTTCTCAGTGGCGTAATGCTAATTTCTAGCTGAATGATACTTTTGAAGGACTGATAGAGAGATAGAAATTGCTGAATAGCTGCAATTGGGTAAACAACTACTGAGATATGCAACTGCCAACAACTGCAAGGTAAAATAATCGACATTCTAGTACCTCTGATCCACTGGAAAATTAAATCCATTAATTCGTCTTTAAACCGATCATCAAAACGATGGCAAGATTGAGGAAAAGCTTCACAGAAAGCAATGTAAATGGCTTGGGACAAGCAGTCAGGATACATCTGCCAAGTTGCAAATGAAGTTAATTGTAAAAACTGGGTGACGCTTATATATAGAAATAAACAGGCATTCAAACACTGCAGAATCACCAGCTGTGCCAAAAATAAAAGGTTTGTCCAAGAACATCGCAGGTTTGGGTGGCAGGTTAGTTTATCGTGAATCAAATGAACTTATCGGCAAATCAGTAAGGAGAGAGAAGGCTGTTATATCTACATTGATTTTTAAAAATTCATTAACATTTATTAATTCTATCACACTAATTTGGAGGTATTCTAAACATTACAACAAGAAGCCCTAATATCTTAGAAGAGGTGCTGAACACAGAGCAAGCAGCTTAACCTGAGGCCAAAAGGCATGTTAGAATCACCTTCTCCAATTACTGCTGTTCAGATCAGTTGATACTATATTTATTTTACTTAATCAATTTCTATGTCTGCCCAATTCCTTGTGACTCTTACACAGGACTAAAAAAACAACAATAAACAATAAAAAACAAAACAATAAAAAAACAACCATTCTAGGAAAGAAAACAGTATCAAAAATACCAATTAACAACTGCATGGAAGTTACCAGGGCCAGAACTTGTGGGAAGCAACGGAGGGAAACTAGTCAAGGAGAGAAGCAACCTAGAACTAAGGAGAAACTTCCTGACAATTAGAACAATTAATCAGTGGAACAACCTGCCACCAGAAATGGTGAATGCTCCAACACTGGAAGTTTTTAAGAAGAGACTAGACAGCCATTTGTCCAAAATGGTATAGGGTTACCTTCCTGAGCAGGGGGTTGGACTAGATGACCTCCAAGGTCCCTTCCAACATTATTATTATTATTATTATTATTATTATTATTATTATTAGTTCTGTCACAAAGAAGAGTCACAGAAAAGGCATAATGGGTGCAGAATCAGGACCACACGTTAAGTTCCATTTAAGCTGCTCTATTGCTCATGCCTATATACAAGAATCTGGTCAACTAACAGCCAGCACTAAATTGGCGCTAGATAAGATTTAACGGAATTCAAGAGGGCTTGGACTTAGATCATTTGTGGGAATGCAACAATTCCAGGCTAATTCCTCTCTTGACTCTGCCCCCAAGCTTTGTCTGTCCTTCGCCTACAGAAGACAAACTTTATCAGTGCTATGACAGCGATGTCAATCCTGCCAGATCTTATAATAGATCTAGAGAGTACCAAGCTGCTTACAGAATGAATTGAGAGGTTGCAGTTTTTAAAGTGAGTGCTCATCGCCCAAGGAATTCTGATTATGGAATGACCAGCATATATGTAAATAAATTATAACCTCTTTTCCTGCTCTGTATTATTCAGGAAGGTGTTAGCTAGATTCACAAATCTTCTTATCAAGTATTGCTAGAGTTGTATGCTAAGTAGCTAAGATTACAATGAACAATTTTAAAAAAAACTTCAGAGGCAATAAGAGAGCCTGAAGGCATGTCACAGTAAGAAAGGTTGGAGGATTCTGCTATGTTCAACAATAGAAATGGATTAAGAGATGAGATAGAATGATGACACACCTTTCGCTCTTCTCTGAACAGGACAAGTTGGAAGGAGTAAAATTCAGAATTGCAAACAACGTCATTACCTGGAGAAAAGCATCTTTAATGTAACTGGGGATGCTCCACAGAAGCGTCACGTAGCTATCTGATATTCTGTCAAAAAAGTGGTCCTGCTCATCTTGATCAGGCTTGAAATAATCAGGAGAAAGTATTAAGCAAAGCCTATTCTACAGTTAAAAACATATATAACAGACAGAATTGTTGTCAGTAGTCTTGAATTAATGACAATGTTTAGAAATGCAGCAATTTTTACCTGCCAAAAAAACAAGATCTAGCCAGGTAGTTCATTAGCAGCTGATTAAAGTAATATGCAAATCCTGTAAGCAAGACTACAATAAACTCTCTCTAGCCATTTTTATAAAAGTAATAATGCAATTCACCTGATTAGGTTTGGGGGACTGAAGTGGCTTAAAAGTCCAAATAATAAATAAACAAATCACACCTTAAGCTAGCTTAGTGCATTATGAGAACAGGACTGCTGTATTTTCACAGATCCGGCATCACTGGATTTGCTTGAAGGCATATTTGCATGATTGAAATAACTTCATAAGCATTCAAATGTCCTACATATGTTGCATTTAAACCTAAGAAGTAGCTGTGAGCATGAAAAAGAAGGGAACATCCAAGACAGGGTTCTAACTTGGCCAAAACTTCATTTAGTAAAAGTTTCACATACATATCACACCTGTGGGTGGCAGAAAACTACGTTGAATCCAGCTGTTTCATTTAGTGCCAAAGAATCCGCCATTTCTTGCTGCACAAGAAATCGTATACTGTAATGTCAATTACTTTGTTTTTTTTTTTCTTTCATAAGATCAAGCACCATAAGGCCTTGAGTTTTGTACCTGGAACTTATGAAGAAACCACCACCAGAAAGAATCCTGCAGAATCGCAAGAGATGCTTCAGATAAAAAGAGCTGCTTCAAAACTTTAGTGTTCACACCCTGTCCAAAAAAAACAAAAACAAAGACACAGCAAAATGAAGTGGTCATTTTTATGCAGGCCCAAATATATTCATCTTTGAGTTGAGTCCATTAGATTTCAGCTGCCCTGTGATCACTTGAACATTTCAGGACAATTAGGAAATAAAGTATCTTTGTGTATGTCCATTTTGTCTTTGAGAATTCTATCTCAAGAACCTTGGTAATCTATGGAGCATATAAGAAATGCAGTCATAGATAAATATTTGCCCAGGGGAGGAATTTTTACAGACATCCCTGAACTGCAGCCTAAGGACCCAAAAGGAATTCTTAAGTACTTGAAAATCTGCTAGTAATGCCAGGATGCCAGTTTATTCAGTATTTCTTCCAGCTGTATTTAGTCATACATTTATTTATTTTTTTAGTTGATTTGTAAAGTATGCAAGAGACTTTATTTTCTGGCCAGTTCTGCACACAACAAATAAAGTCTATGCGAAAGTCCAGCTTTGGGGGATCATCTTTTATAAATCTGGAGTTTTCTTATATGCAATTCATATTGCTAAGCACATTGTGCTTTAGATTTTAAGCCGCCCTGAGTCTTCGGAGAAGGGCGGGATATAAATGGGATTAAAATAAAAATAAATAAATAACACGTAGCTAACCAATATGACTACTGTTGTCAACCAATCAACAGAGCACGCCTACTGCCTTGTCAGACGGTTCCAAATTTGGACAGCTTGGACAAACTATAATGTTTTGCCAATTGTTTTCCTGCAAATTTTACAACCTAAAAAAAAAAGGCTGATCTTGTGAAGCAGAGGTAGAAAAAGAAGGAATTAATTCTAGATTGCCCCCTAAAATCCAGAAGCTGTATTCCATTTTTTGAAGGAAAATTTAAGATCAGATTCTGTCTCCTTAATTTTGTTTCCATGAAGCGATAGCTCACAAATCCACAGTAAAAGTAAAAAAAACTCCTTTAAATCATGCTTGATTCTCTGTGACTAAAACAAAATATAGTTTTCTTGGCAAAAACATAAAGGTTGTTTGCCATCTTCAACTTTCTGCTTTTTAAAAAAAAAAAAACTCCTAATATAATGTCCTGTCCTTTCTGTAGTATCCCATTCCAAGAATTACAGGAGCAGGAACATATTTATCCCAGTGTTGTCCCAATGTCTCATTTCCTCACAGATGCCTCCTGTTTCACAAGCTTGTGTTCCTTTTGGTGCTTCAATTTAAGTAAAATTAAAAATTGATACCTTGAAAATTTGGACTTTTAGGACCGAATCCCAGATATGTGCAGGTTCTAGATTATTTGGAAGTTTTGTGAATTTCCACAAATCGAACCCAGGAAAACTGAAATTCTAAAAAAGAAAAAGAGCCACAGTCATCATGCCTGGTTGATTTTAGTTAAGTTAAGGAGTGTCAAGTCCAAACAACTGAATTTAGATGTCACAGTGAACCACAGATGATTGAATAAGCTATAATTAGTTGGGCCATATAATTCTAAAATTAAACTATGGTTCCAAACTATAATGATATGAGAACAGAACAGATTAGGGAATGGACTGGACTGGACTGGACTGGACTGGACTAGAGTAGAATAGAATAGAATAGAATAGACAATGGAATGGAATGGAATGGAATGGAATGGAATGGAATGGAATGGAATAGAATAGAATAGAATAGAATGGAATGGAATATGAAATATGGAACAGAACAGAACAGAACAGAACAGAACAGAATTCATTATTGGCCAAGTGTGATTGGACACACAAGGAATTTGTCTCCGGTGCATAAGCTCTCAATGTACACACATGCGACAACTAAGTGGCAGGTAGTAGATAATAAATCACAGTTACAATCATTAATCATAAGATACAAACAATAAGTGATTAGTCATACCAATAGGAGAAGGTAGTAGGAAAGATGAGAAGATGAGAAAAAAATGAAAAAAGTAAGAAAGATGATAATAGCAATACAGCCTCCTACATGAGTAAATTTCTTAGGCCTAAGAGAGTGCTGTGGGAATTAAGTGCTCAGCAGAGTGATGGCATGGGGGAAAACCTGTTTTTGAATATAGTTGTTCTGGCATGCAATGCTCTATAGACTAGAGCAGGCATGTCAAACTGGCAATGTCACGTGGCTTCGTGCAACATATTGCGACTTTTTCCCCATTGCCGGCAATGGGGTGGGCATGGTTTCAATCTTGACGCATCCAGCCCGCGGGCCGGCAGTTTGACATGCCTGCTATAGAGGCTTCCAGAGGGGAGAAGTTGAAACAGCTTATGTCCAGGATGTGAGGAGTCTGTAGATGTTTTCTCAACATTGATTCACCTAATACTAAGCCAAAATCAACCATGTGCTAGCTTAGCACAATCACGATTCCTACCAACAAGCCTCATGAAGCGTGGAAGTTTGAAATGCATCCATGCCACCAGACATTTTCTTTTTTTCTGAAAAAGCTAATTACTGTATGTGGATTCCTAATCCACATATGATTAAAACCTTTGTTTTGAATGTCCTGTTTCTACTGACTATTCAGATGCTATTTGACTGGGGGCATATTTTGGGTGGAAGGCACAGCAACCGCAGGACATAGGACTCTGCATATGCAGCATTCCAAGCCAACAAGAACTATAACTTTACCAGATCAAAACTTTTTTTAAAATTGTTAAACATACTTCATACAATGACTGAGATGGCATAGCTTATTGAAGCCACAGTTTGGGTTTGCCCCAACAAGGGATAAAAGATTCTCGAACTTAATAGTTTTCCATGTTTTAAAATAATTGCTTGGAAAAACAAAAGCTGTAATCTGTATCTTCTTCCAGAATGGTAGCCTTATTGCTTAATTAGACTTTCAGGTTGGGATGATAAATACTTTTGTGTAAATTAATTTTTAGAGCTTTATTCCCAGTGGTTTGGAACTGATCCATTTCCCTTTCTTGTGCAGAAAAATAAAAACCAATTTAATTTCATCACTGACTTCTACACCATATAAATTTACCTCCAAGTCTTTATTTCTTGTGTCTTGTGGGGCTTCCGTAGGAAACTGAAATACATTTCCAAGAAATACATCATAAAGATATGGAACTAGAGTAGATGTAGTCCAGATATAGAAATAGAGAAATTTCTAAGAGGGTGGGTAGAAGTCACGCAAAATCCCATGTTCTGGGGCATGACATAGTACATCATTAATATCATTCTGCTATGGGAACTTAAGAGCCTTGGTGGCGTAGTGGGCCAATGCCTCCTTAAGTAACACCAGCTGCCTGCAATTAGTGCAGGTTCGAGTCCCACCAGGCTCAAGGTTGACTCAGCCTTCCATCCTTCCGAGGTAGGTAAAATGAGGACCCAGATTGTTGGGGGCAATTAAGCTGACTTTGTAATAATGCCGCTTGGGGTGTGTGAAAGCCCTAATAAGCAGGCATATACATAGAATGAAGGCTACTGCTAAGCTTGTAAGCCGCCCTGAGTCTTCGGAGAAGGACGGGATATAAATGGAATTTTTAAAAAAAGAGAAGGTGTCCTGTATCTAACTATTCTGACAAACTGTTTAATAGAGAAGAATACAAATATTAACTATACATATGAATTTTATTGACCTATCATTTAAATAAAACATTTACTTATAAGAAGCTAAAATGTCCCATGCATCAGCTTAATCCAAAATACTGAATGAATAAACCAGGACAAGCAGATTGTTGGAAGTCACCTCACTTTTATTTTTTTATTTATTTTAATTCCATTTATATCCCGCCCTTCTCCGAAGACTCAGGGCGGCTTACAAGCTTAGCAGTAGCCTTCATTCTATGTATATGCCTGCTTATTAGGGCTTTCACACACACCCCCAAGCGGCATTATTACAAAGTCAGCTTAATTGCCCCCAACAATCTGGGTCCTCATTTTACCTACCTGGGAAGGATGGAAGGCTGAGTCGACCTTGAGCCTGCTGGGACTCGAACCTGCACTAATTGCAGGCAGCTGGTGTTACTTAAGGAGGCATTAGCCCACTACTCCACCATTAGTGGAATGATGCGCCTCCAGAAGTGGTGGATGCTCCAAAACTGGAAGTTTTTAAGAAGAGATTGGACAACCGTTTGTTTGAAACGGTATAATAGGGCTTCCTCCAAGGTCCCTTCCAACTGTTAATCCTGTTCTGTTTGGCTTTTTCTTCTTCTAAGAGCAAGGCAAACAAACTTCTTAGCAGATTTCAGTCGTCTCAGTGGAGCAATGTCTTAAGGGAGGGGAAGAGGGGTATCCAATGCATGATTACCTTCATTTCTATTTGCATTTTCTTCTTTGAAGTATCCTGGGATTCAGGAGGCGATATTACATCAACTTGAAAACAAGAAAAAAAGAAGCCGAGAATTTAAAACCTCTTCCCAGATATAATAATAATAGTAATAATAGTAATAGTAATAATAATAATAATGTGGATGGTGATGGTGTTGGAAGGGACCTTGGAGGTCATCTAGTCCAACCCCCCTGCTCAGGCAGGAAACCCTATACCATTTCAGACAAATGGCTGTCCAGTCTCTTCTTAAAAACTTCCAGTGTTGGAGCATTCACAGATTCTGGAGGCAGGTTGTTCCACTGGTTAATTGTTCTAACTGTCAGGAAGTTTCTCCTTAGTTCTAGGTTGCTTCTCTCCTTGATTAGTTTCCATCCGTTGCTTCTTGTCCTGCCTTCAGGTGCTTTGGAGAATAGGTTGACTCCCTCTTCTTTGTGGCAGCCCCTGAGATATTGGAACACTGCTATCATGTCCCCCCTAGTCCTTCTCTTCGTTAAACTAGACATTCCCAATTCCAGCAACCGTTCCTTATATGTTTTAGCCTCCAGTCCCCTGATCATCTTAGTTGCTCTTCTCTGCACTCTTTCTAGAGACTCAACATCTTTTTTACATCGTGGTGACCAAAACTGGATACAGTATTCCAAGTGTGGCCTTACCAAGGCATTGTAAAGTGGTATTAACACTTCACGTGATCTTAGACAATCTTTCAGATGACTTCAGTCTAAGAATGTAAAAAATGACTTCTGTGGGAAGCAAGAGATAATAGTTCCCGCAGAACATCTCCTTAAAAGAATACTCCCACACAAGACTGTGTTTTAAATCCACTTTGGCTACTGAAGGAAAAAATGTCCCTGCTGCTGCTGTGTGCCAGACCACAATTTTTCAGCCTAATTTTCTGATCACCATCAACTCTATCAAACAGGACACATCTGCTTTCTTTCTAGGCAAGCGCCAAGTATCTGCTGGCCTACAAACAGGACAGGGTGGAGACTTTACTTGAATCCCTGGCATGGTAGCCAGGGCAGTTAAGTGGATGCAGGGTTGCTGATCATTTTGGGCTTGGATAGGAAATGTCTGCATGTATCCCAGAAAAATTGACACGGCTGTGTTTAAAAAGAAAATCTAATCACATCAGCATAGCAAGGCAACTTATCGTTATCGACCAGAGGGATATTTCTCAATGGATCCTAAGATGAATACAACTATTACTCTAATCATAAGCTAAATAAGAGCAGTATGACAGCCTAGGGAAGAAATAGAGAGATACACTAAAGTGAGGTAATCAAATACTGAAAAGGCATTGTTAGATATATAATTGTTTTGACATTTCCTTCGAGACATTATTCAATACAGGTTGTTGCCTCCAAACAGGAAGCCTATAAAACTGGATATCTGTGGTGATTCTCAACCATCCAGGTCATGGTTGTCCTAAAGGTGCTTTTTGAAAAGGCCACTGACTTTGTTTTAGCCTTGAAGACGTTTTGCTTCTTGTCCAAAAGGTTTCAGCAGTTCCAAGGTTCCACACCCATTTGCACTATTCAGGCACAGATAAACCTCCAACTGGCCTCAACGACTCTCATAGAGCAGGGGTGTCAAACTCAATTTCATTGAGGGCCGCATCAGCATTGCGGTTACCCTCAAGGGGCCGGGTGGGCGTGGCCAGGGTGGGCGTGGCCTATTGGGTGGGCATGGCCAGCTCTACATCGTTCGCATCAAGGGTGCCTATGGGGGCCTGGGCAGGAGTGAGACAGATCTGAGGGTCTCTGGCAGAAGGAGGGTCTCTGGGCCAGGGCCAAGGCAGTGGGGGCCGTTCCCTCACTGTTTCCAGGATGGCTTCGCGGGCCGCATGAAACCACTTTGCGGGCCAGATCTGGCCCCCAGGCCTTGTGTTTGACATGTCTGTCATAGAGAATGCTAATGACCAGATTGACAGCAAGGAATATAAATCCTTCCATTCTCTAACATTCCGTCGGAACTGGATAAGCTTCTTTGATGAGAAGCAAAATAGTGGCTTTGGGACTAATAAAACTGGACAGCTATTTGTCTGAACTGGTCCAGCAGGGGCAATTGGACTAGATGACCTCAAAGGTCCCTTTCAACTCTGTTATTCTATGTTCTACAATGAACTGATATTCCCCCCCCCCAATGAATGGACTTATTTGCTAAGAGACAGAATTACCTTGTTCTTGTTGCTCTGATTTTTCTGATTCCAATGTAAAGATGTGTTTAGCATGCTCCTGGACTTGTAGTTTGCACTCATCTATTCTTTTTTCCAACCTGGAAATAATTTCATGGGGCATTGGAGCATTATCATAAAGATACCGGGCAACAGTATCTGCAGGGTAGTCATTTTTTATCCGGGAAACCAAGGGATAAGGATTCAGATCTGGCAAGTGTGGGATTTTGGGCCAATCATCCTGCAAAGAACAGCAGTTACAAAATAAATGCTAAACAGAAATAATGTTAAGTGTCTGTTTTATACATGGAGCCACGAAGCACAGGTGGTCCTCCACTTACAGCCATTCATTTAGAAACCATTCAAAGTTACAATGGCACTGAAAAAAGTGACGTATGACTGGTTTTTGAACTTATGACCGTTGCAGTATTCCCCAAGGTCATGTGATCAAAATTCAGACCCTTGGCAACTGATTCATATTTATGATGGTTGCAGTGTCCCAGGGTCAGGTAATCCCTTTTTTTTTTGCAAACTTGCAACAGGCAAAGTCAGTGTGGAGAAGCCAGATTCACTTAACAACACCAAACCACTGTAGCAGTTCACTTAACAACTGTGGCAAGAAAAATCATAAAATGGGGCAAAGCTCACTTAGCATATGTCTTGTTCAGCAACAGAAACCTTGGACTCAACTGTGGTGGTAAGTCAAGGATTACCTGTATAGCATCTGACACTGGAAAATTTTGACCAGTTATGTTTCCCTGTGCTGACAGCTGCTGTTACACAGTTGCTTGTGGGAGAAAAATAAGTGATGTTTCGAAACTGCCATTCATATCATACTAGTTCAGCCCTAAATATTTTTGATTCTCACAGCATTGACTAATTGCCTTTTTTCTCTCACATAACATTTCCTAATTGCCTTTCAGAAGTTCCAGGATAAGCTGTCCAGCATTAACCATCATACCTGCATCTATTTTTTCTTTGCTGAACTAAGATGGTTAATCTATAGCAGGGGGATCTAAAGCCCTCCAGATGTTTCAAACTGCATAACCACCCTCCCTGGTGTTTATTGTTACTACTTTAATGACATTTTCATACCATTTCCCATGCACTATTAAAATTATTTCATAAACGTACATACCAAATTGAAAGAGGCCAAAAATTCATCAAATGTACCAGGAAGTTCTATAATTTCCTATAAACACATAAAGATACACGTCTTATAAAATAAAACAGCCCTGGTTGTGCAATAAAATAGTTATTCCTTTCAGTGTAGTAAGCCTGGAAACTGGGTTTTGCTAATCTAATACTCTGAAGAAATATTATGATCAGAGACAGAAATAAAATTTAAAATATGAGGAAAACTAGGACTATTTTGATTTGATTCATATGAAGTGCTCAGTTATCTTACTGTTTCTTGTAAACCTTACGTACATATAAACTACTAAGCCAGTATGGTTAATCATACCAAAGCCTTGGTGGAGCAGTGGGCTAATGCCTCCTTAAGTAACACCAGCTGCCTGCAATTAGTGCAGGTTCGAGTCCCACCAGGCTCAAGGTTGACTCAGCCTTCCATCCTTCCGAGGTAGGTAAAATGAGGACCCAGATTGTTGGGGGCAATAAGCTGACTTTGTAATAATGCCGCTTGGGGTGTGTGTGAAAGCCCTAATAAGCAGGCATATACATAGAATGAAGGCTACTGCTAAGCTTGTAAGCCGCCCTGAGTCTTCGGAGAAGGGCGGGATATAAATGGAATTAAATGGAATACTAGTTTAAAGAATTCTGGCTTAGTATTATATGTAAACCAGGCCCCTGAATCTCAAGTCCTGGGTACACAATCAACCAAAATATTGACAGAACATTGCAGGATTTTTTTCTGACTTCTTTGGGGAAAATCCCCCTATTTTTATTGAAATATTATATGCTGCCAGCAATTTCAGAAATGGAGACTAAAGATCAAAACATTGCCTTTGCCACTTTGATGAATTTCAATGTGGTTATGTCCATGTATCGCCATCAAAGACTGAAATATAACTGAGCATAATACTTGGCATAGTATAAATACATAATGACATTTTGCCCAGACATACTGAGCATACCATGGCTGAGATAAATATGTGAACACAGGTCATTTCTTTGTTATTTCTGATACAGGGGAAAAAGTCAGTAATGTTATTTTAAATACTTCTCATTCTTATTTTTTTAAAGAATTGATCCATAATACTTTTCATTGCCACCCTCATCCTAATTGAGTGCTGATTCAATAGAATCAGCCAGTTGGTTGAATTCATTTGAGGGATATGCTATTGTTTTACTTACACTGAACCATTTTGTAACTTTGACTCCTCGTATCAACAACTTGTTTCTAATCGGGTGTTTGTTTTTCCTTCAGATATCTGGCAGAGCAATAAACATCCCATAGCAAATGGTGAACTAGCTCACTCTCGCTATGGTTGTGTTCACACAACATGCTTCATTAATTCAGGTAAAAAACTAGGTGCTGTACCTGCACCACAAACTAAGCTTGGTTAGTGTGTGTCTTGGTTTGCAATACAAACATGTTTTCTTTGGCACTTCTCCAAAGCAGTGTTTTGACCTTCAAGAATCAATTGGACTATTCAAGGAATTGACCTTGTCATTGTTATTTGTGGTACTATTAAAGTAATTTTTATTTCCATTTAATAAATGTTTTGAGGGGCCAACAATCAAAACTTTCATGAAGGGGACACTGGACTGAAGTTCGGAAACCTCTTCGTTGGTGTGCTTCAGTGTTATGTGCAGACTTCAAAAACATGCCAGCTCAGTACCCCAGTCAAGCATGGCAACGTGCCTTCAGGATTAAAAGGGAAGACACATATCCACCTAAGAGCCTCCAGGTCCCTTAGGAATACAGAATAAGAGTTGGAAGGGGCCTGGGAGGTCTTCTAGTCCAACCCCATATTATTCCAGACAAGTGACCATTCAGTCTCTTCTTGAAAACCTCCCGCGATGGAGCACCCACAGCTTTCTGAAGCCATTCTACCGATTAACAGAATTACAGAGAGACAGGATTGGAAGGGGCCTTGGAGGTCTTCTAGTCCAACCCCCTGCACAAGCAGGAGACCTACACCATTCTGGACAAATGGTCATCCAGTCTCTTCTTAAAAACCTCCAGTGTGATGGAGCACCCGCAACTTCTGGAGGCCAAGCTGTTTTAAGGTGCACCATCTTAAAAAAAAGAAAAGAAGAAAAGCAAAAAAAAAAACCAACTAATCATGGCTTTGCAGACTGAGCCTCGCAGTCTTGGCTCCCACGTCCTTCCCGCCTCTTTCGAGAGCCCCAACGCGAGCCACGTGTTGCCCGTCGTCCCTCCCTGCGGAGGGGAAGGGCAGCCTCGGATTTACGCCGCCGACCTTGGAGAAAGAACGCCTGTAGGAGGAGAGGGTCAGCGTGCGACCCCGCTCGCCCATTTCCAACCAGGGCGGCCGCCTCTCGCCCTCGCCAGCCCGAACCCTCCCAGCAACCGCAACAGCAGGCCCCGCCCCTCCAACGGACCTTCTCTCGGCGTTGCTAAGGCGCCCTAGCAACCGCCCGTCTCCGCCCCCCTCGGTCCGTCGCGTTCGATCCTTCCGGGCTTCCCCCGTCACCAGCGGCGCTGAAGTTCCGCCACGCGCGCGTCGGCCGCCGTCCCCACGCGCCTGTGCTAAGGGGGAGAAGACACGCGATCCTTCCGCGAGGCTGGTGGGAGGCCTGCTTGGCAATAGTTCTCCCCACGCACGCACACACACCCGCTCCCAATCGCCGAGGAGTCCGTGGGCATTGCTGTGCAAGATGGCGGTAGGTTTCCTTTGGGCTTGGGGAGAGATGGGGAGGCAGCGGCAGCAACCCCAGCCCTGTGCACGGTTGACTAGCTTGCAAAAAAAAAAAAACAGTTGTGGGGGCTCTCTAGAGGTTGCTGCCAACTTCTCTTTTTGGAGAGGTGCGGCAGGGTGGTCACGGTGGTTCCTAAGCTTAACCAGCATGATTGTCGAGAAGAAGAGCTGTGCTGGTGTATTGCAGAGGCTTGGTAAATTTTGGAGGTTTAAACCCAACCTGGGTTAAAAGTCCCAGGATTCTCAGGACCCGCTGCCTGGAAAGGCATAGCGTGGGCTTTCCTGCCTGCTTTGCAGAAATGCCAACTTCACTCTCTGGCATTGGGGGGCGGGGAATTGGAAGTGACCTCCCACCATAGAACCACTGAGTTAAATGGGCTGCCTCTGTCAGTGTTTCCCAGCTCCTCGACTTGAAATTCGTGGATTTCAACTGATAACATGTTGAATTGTGAATTAAAGTCTGTCCATGCTAGCTGGGGAATTCTGAGATTTGAAGCCCACACATCTCTAGAGGGTGAGGAACACTAGCCTAGATGTTTTACAGCAATCTATTGTGCTATGTGTACAACATTTCATTTAGTGATCGTTTGAAGCTATAAACGTAAAGGTAAAGGTTCCCCTGCACATGCGTGCTAGTCGTTTCCAACTCTAGGGGCCGGTGCTCATCTCCGTTTCAAAGCCGAAGAACCAGCGCTTGTCCGAGGACGTCTCCGTGGTCATGTGGACGGCATGACTAGACGCCAAAGGCGCACAGAACGCTGTTACCTTCCCACCGTAGTGGTCCCTATTTTTCTACTTGCATTTTTACGTGCTTTCCAACTGCTAGGTTGGCAGAAGCTGGGACGAGTAACAGGCGCTCACTCTGTTACGCGGCACTCGGGATTCAACCCACCAAATTGCTGACCTTCTGATCGACAAGCTCAGCGTCCTAACCCACTGAGCCACCGCGTCCCCATTGAAGCTATACTGGCATGGAAAAGAATGACTTATGACCATTTTTCACACTTAGGACTTTTGCAGCATCACCATGATCATGCCATTTGCATTTGGATGCTTTGGCAGCTGACTCATATTTATGACAGTTGCAGTGTCTCAGAGTCATGGGATCCCCTTTTGCAACCTCCTGACAAGCAAAGTCAGTGGGGAAACCAGATTCGGTTAACAACACTAATATGACAATTGCAGTGATTCATTTAACAAACGTGACAAAATAGTTATAAAATGGGGCAAAACTCACCTAGCAACAGAAATTTTGAGCTTAATTATTGTCGTAGGTTGAGGACTACCTGCGCAACACTCTTTCCATTTAATCTTTATATCTCTTTGAGATAGATGAGACTGATATAATTGGCTTCACTGGTTGGTGCTAAGCAAAAACCAAGAAAAATATCTGATGGGAATCCAGCTATTGGAGCATGCAAGCCATGGTTTTGGGACAAAGGATGTTAATGAGCCCCGCCAATTGGGGCTTAGTGCTATCTAACATATAAAAGCACAACATCAGCTGCTAAATCAGTTGTCTGAATTTGGCAGCCTACATATGGTAGGCTAGGGCAGTGAATAAATTATCTTTAAATAAACCATAGTTTTAAGTGCAACGTGAAACTGCATTGAGTGGCAAAGAGTGTTCAGTTTAGTTTAATGGTCAAATGAGATTTAAATTTGGTTCTCTCCAGGACTAGGATTATTGACTGATACTTGGGTTAAACTATTCAGTTCTTTAAAACATGCCTTACTTCAAGTTAACAAAGTGCACGTTCTTATTTCTTTGATTGTTAGGGTTCTGGAAATCATAGATAAAGTTTACCCCTTTCTCCGTCAGCAGCATTTTTCCTTGCCATGTCAAGGAAAGCTGTCACTGGTTATTTAATATAGGGTGGATTGATCTGTAGGCCAGGAATGCATAACAGATTAATGAATTTCCTGCTGTTGAGCAAAGGAATCTCTGGTTAGAAAATTCTGCCCAAACCTAAGCAACTTTCTTCACCTACCAGCCAAGCTTTCTCCAGCAAACTATGAGAATTTTCTCATTCCAAGAAGAAAGAGCTGATACTGCAAAACAGAAATTGGGCTTGTTACACAAAAGCCACAAATACATTCTTGTTATTATCCCTTTACTAAGTATCATTTTAGAAGTAATTGCTATTTTATAAACTGCAAAAGGTTGGCAGTTGAATCAAGGAAATGAGCAACTACTCCATGCCATTATATATATTCTATATTCTTAATCTGGTAAAGCATGTTATGCATGCCAAATAAATAACAAACTGCCTGTCATACAAGTTAAGTCTCTATTAATGAATAGTATTACTAAGGTCCTGAAATACCAGACATAAAAAACCCTGAACTTTATATTGTTAAGCTTCACATTAAACTGATTCTTACAAACACTTAACCTAGAGCAGATGTAGAGAAAAGATCAGTTGTGCAGTCGCTGGGTTAGATCCCGTCATGTTGGGAAAATATTCCACCTGCATGTCTCCGTTGTTTTAGGAGATCTCTCTCTCTCTCTCTCTCCTCCTTCTCCTCCTCCTTCTTCTCTCTTGACTCTCACAAACACACACATACAAACACACATTTTAAATTTCAGCCCTCCAACTATTTATGTTCAGGGCTCCTGGAGAATACAGTTTTCCCTAGTCTGATTATGTTTAATCTCATTCATCAAGATTTCTATTCCAACAATAAAAGGTAAAGGTACCCCCCGCACATGCGTGCTAGTCGTTTCTGACTCTAGGGACCGGTGCTCATCTCCGTTTCAAAGCCGAAGAGCCAGCGCTTGTCCGAGGACATCTCCGTGGTCATGTGGCCGGCATGACTAGACGCCAAAGGCGCACGGAACGCTGTTACCTTCCCACCGTAGTGGTCCCTATTTTTCTACTTGCATTTTTATGTGCTTTCGACAATACTCACCTGAAATTATTCTTGAAAACTTTTCTTGCATTATTTATCTTTAACAGTTCCAAGGATATCATTCATCTGAAATATATCATTAAATTCATCTTCCATTAAAAAAGCAGACCAAGATAAACCAGGAAATGAAGAGAAATGCTGAGTTTTTGCAAAATCAAGACACACCGGCCGCATCCATGTTACAAGAAACCCCGTTTGACAACTTACGTCTGACCTCTCAAGCTGTTCTTGAGAGAGCCCAAAAACAAGGAAGATCAAAATGCCCCAGATGTCACGGCTCAAGGATGTTCTACTGCTATTCGTGTTATGTTCCGGTTGAAACTGTCCCTGTTGAAGATATTCCTATTGTGAAGGTTTGTACGGGGGATCTGAGGAGGTGTTCTTTGGTCATTTTATATCAAATTTCCCAGCAAGTAATTTTACTAGATGAAATAGATAAAAGGTGGAGTTTAACCTAATCATGTCTTTTGTGCCAAGCTTCATAATAAGTCCCATAACCATAAAGCTGCTGTAGTGAAAGAAAAACAGGTCACAGTAGTCCAGTGCTACTTGGATATCTTTCCTAGCCAAGATTCCTGCCCAAACCTTGGCATCTCTGTAGTACAGGTGGGGAACTACTGGTATGGCCTCTTTATGACCTGTGGACTTCGACTCCCAAAATTCCTGAGCCAACCATGTTTTTTAGGGCTTATTGAGTTGCAGCTGTTGCAGCATCCCTGGGCTCAGCACGCATTTGCAACATGCTGGTTCAGGAATTCTGGGAGTTGAAGTCCACAGGACCATAATTATCCACCCTTGCTGTACAAGATGATGGAAAAGATGTCTACCCAGACATGCCCCAAAGGCAGCCTTTGATTTAAGTAATTCAAATAGTAGCTTCTTTTTAATTATATTATTCAGTTTCATGATATCTTTGTTCTTTCCCACTGTTTATTTTGCTGAAAATTGCAATTGTAACCGGTGCAAATCATGTATTATACTTCGATATCCAGAGTCGAATGCGTGGTTGAGCAAATTTATATATGTATTTATGGTTGAATTTGGGGGTGTCTTTTTGACACATTTTCTGGGTTCTTTGTTTAAGCTTCCCCTGAAAATTGATATAATTAAGCATCCCAATGAAACGGATGGCAAAAGTACAGCTGTACACGCCAAGCTTCTGGCATCTGAAGATGTTACCATTTATACATATCCGTGTATTCCTGACTATGAAGAAATGCAACATGAAGTAAGAGTCTGTTTATACGTAGCATCGTAGGAAACCCTTTTGTTTTTTCACTGCCATGATTGCTGCTGTTCAATATATACTGTGTTTAGCATCGTTTTTTCGTGTATGAGAGCAAATAACCAGTGTATTTGTCCAGGAATTCATGGAGCAGGACTTATAATTGCTTGGTTGTAATCACAGAAGTGAGTTTCACTTCTTGATTTATTTTTAAGAGTACAACCATTTCTGCAAGGATTTCCTTGGGAGAACAGGGAGTTTTCGCTTACCAAGCACTTGTTCAGCAACCATGCTGAAAATGTGACTTACAACTGGTCCTCAAAAGTTGCGGTGGCTCTTGCAGTGTCTCTGGGGCTAGCATGCATCTACAACAGCCACAGCTATTAGCCATAGGCAGTTTCCAAAAAGCAAAGTCAATGAGGAAGCCAGCAGGAAGTCACTATTCTCAATCATGGGCATTGTGGCATTTGATGACCCCCTTAGCAACGGAGTTGCTGGTTCCTATTGTAGTCAGTAAGAGAAGACCACCTCTACAGATGGCCTAAAGCCAAGATGGCAAGAGGGGAATACAGGTAGTCCTCGACTTAACAACCGTTCATTTTAGTGACCAGAATTATAGTGACATTGAAAAAGGGACTTATGACCATTTTTCACACCTAATGATGGTTGCAGCATCCCTGTGGTTACGTGATTAAAATTTGGATGCTGGTCAACTGGCTCATATTTATGACAGTTGTATTGTCCTGGACCAGGGATAGGCAACCATGGCTCTTTTATGACTCGTGGACTTCAACTCCCAGAATTCCTGAGCCAGCATGGCTCAGCTTGGAAACATTTCCCTTTCCCCTCAGCATGGCTGGCTCAGGAATTCTGGGAGTTGAAGTCCATGAGTCATAAAAGAGCCAAGGTTGCCTACCCGTCCTGGAGTAATGTGATCCCCTTTTGTGACCTTCTGACAAGCAAAGGACACCAGATTCTCTTACCAACCATGTTACTCACTTAACAGCTGCAGTGACTCGCTTAACAGCTGTGGCAAGAAAGGTCGTAAAATGGGGCTCAGTTGTAGTCAAAAGCCGAGGACTGCCTAAATTCATGATCAGTAATGGCATGGGAGTACTGCAAGAGGATGGATCAGCATGTCGGCCTATGAGGTTCTGCAGGGTTTTAACATTTTCTCATATTTGCTTAAACTCTGATGTTAGTAAATGTTACCCAGATTGTATTTTCATAAATATTGGTGGAAGCACAATTTTAAAGCAGATTCACTGGGGAAAATAGGGGTTGCCTTGTGGCTGAGATTAGACCTCATGAAGGTTTTTTTCACCCCATTTTTAGATTGCACTTATTTTCCCTGGACCTAATTCAATTTCAATAAGCAACATTCCTCTCTCTTTGCAAGCGAAAGGTGAGACGGATACCAAGGGCTTTTTAGCAGAACCAGCATCCAAGTCTGCAAAATTGGACCCAAGCCACAGTTGCATCATGAGTGAAGATAAATTGCCCAAGAGTGGAAATGTGCTGAAAAAAATTGTATTTATCGACAGCACATGGAATCAAACAAACAAAATAATCACAGATGAGCGGCTTCAAGGTATTATTTTTATGAATGGAAACGAATCTTGGGAATTGTTCTAGGTATAGTGGAGAGCTATTTCCAGGAATAAATACCTCCTTTCTACTCTATTTTTCTTCCAAAAGATTTGCTTTTCTAAAACTAGTACACTGCAATGCTGCATAAAACATTTTTTTGTATTCCACTCAGATACTGTTGACATTTCAGGAAAGAGAGAAAAGGGATGACTTACCTAGTCATATTTTGAAAATATAATGGAAATTACTGTATAAATCTGACGAATGTGTCTTAAGCTTATCCTTGTGTCTAATGCTTTGGAGAAACCTGTTAGCAGTTAGCTACAAGTTTTTTTCCATTCTTTTGTGTAATTAAATGCCTACATTGTCTTTTTTTTTCTCACTTTGCAGGGTTGCTACAAATTGAACTGAAATGTAGGAAAACCTGCTTTTGGCGCCATCAGAAAGGAAAACCAGAAACCTATCTCTCTACCATTGAAGCAATTTATTACTTTCTAGTAGACTATCACAAGGAGGTCTTAAAAGAAAAATACGACGGACAATACGATAATTTGCTTTTTTTCTTCTCATTTATGTACAAGCTGATCAGGAGAGCCAAGGATTCTGCAGGGAAAAAGTGAAGCATTCCACATGCAAATGTCCCAAAAGAAACTGTGATCCATTACCCTTTAAAATCAATCCTTTAAACTAATTAAGATTCGAATGACTGAAATTGATTTACAAGATAGAGTGGTAATAGTTGCTGTCTTTTAAATTTAAACTAAATCCAAACTTCTAGAGACAAAACTTACAACTGTTAAGAGAAGACTATCCAAAACAAAGCTGGACTTGTGGCATCTAAGTAGAATTTGTTTAAAAAATTGTTGAACAACAAAATTACCAGCTTGAATTTTGTATTTAAAGTTAGCAGAAACTTCATTATGCAGGGTTACTCTTTGGACTATCAAGGAAGATTCTTAATTATTTTACTATTAAAAATTATTGAAATTACTTCATTTCACCTTCCAATTCCACCCCCAAAGGGAAGCCAGACTAAAATATTCAGCTCGATGCTAACAGTGACTACGATTAGGACTGAATTAAGTTCCAAATTGCTTAAATATGTTCCACTACTGATTGCTTATAGATCTGAACCAAGGTTTCCTTTTAAAGCACAGGTGTCCATCCTTGGCTAGTTTAAGACCTGTGAACTTCCAACTACCAGAATTCCTTAGCCAGCCTTGTTTTATGCAGTGCTTTCTTTCTTTTGCTGCATACACGCTTCAGAAAAAGGTCATATTTCTCTACCAGAGATAGATCAGCTTCTGGAAGTTGGGGGAAGGGTGTTTCCCAACCTACAAGGGACAGGACTAACATTTCCTTACTTTTTGTGAGGTTTTTTTTTAATGAGCACAATACAGTTGATGGAAGATTAAGGCACCTGTTATGCTTAATATTAAAGTGAAATTGTGCCATCAAAAATTGGCAGTCTTGATTAAAGGTCTACAGATGGCTTATCAGTGAGGTCTAGATTAGATATCTTTAGTTATCTTAATACTTGTAGATATTACAGTCCTTTTTAAATTTCTACTTTATTTATGGAAGCCAGCATAGGGATTGGTTGTTATGCTTTCTTTGCACAGGAGCATAACATTTGCTCCTAAGATTGGGACCTGCAGCAAAATAACAATTTCAGAAGTTCAAGGCAGAATACACCCTCCTTTCTCACTCCAGTGCATAAATGTAGCTGCAATCAAACATCCATAGAAGCTACAATAAAGCTTATTGGAGGATGGATCGTGCGTTTTAAATCATAGATGTTCTACAAAGCTGCATATGTAATGATTCAAATAATTATCTTTTGGAGCCATCTGTTTAATAAACCAAAAAAGTGAAAATGCTTTTATTGTCCTTAGTTATATTATTAGGGCATCGTAGCTTTGTGCAATGATGAAGGCTGCTTCCATTATATGCATTTGGGTTTTTCCTGAGCGTTTCATCTCAGAGTTGCTAATCAAGGACACACTGAATTCTTCTGGCAAAGTTGCTTTTTTTTTAAATGCTGGACTATACTTAACAGAGAACCTTTCCACTCCTACCGCAAAATGATGTCTTCCTCCATGTGTTACGATGGTCTCCTCCATGTGTTACGATGGTCTTAACTCCAAAAGACATTCACAGTGTGTTCCAGATCTTATTTCCTCGAAACATTTGTAAATTATTTAGAAGTAGAGTCAGAGAAACTGTTTATGTAATAAACGTTGAATGGATTTTAGGGTTTTTGTTTTAAACCCCAGAACCAATCAAATTCTGAACAGCATATTCGGATGTACAGATAGGAACAGTCGTATGGGATGCCAAGGGTTTGTGCTTTGCCAAAAGTTCTTTTTTTAAAAAAAAATGGAAAGGAAAGGAGGAAGAGAAGAGCGATTTGGTGCCTAGCCCAGGATAGACATGCCATTAAATCTGTAAGTTTAATTCACCCAGCAGCTTTCAGATTTCTCTGAATTCCCATAAAGGAGACTATTTCAGGGTTGAAATGAGGAGTCCTTACTTCTCTGAATTCATACCATGCCTTGCTCACTTCAGAAGTCAGTGTTATGCTGAAAAGCAATGCCAAACTGCAAACCAGGTTGTGTCCCACAATCTGCTTGTTATCTGTTTTATGTTATTATCTTCTTTCCCCACGGCTCTGTAAATTCTTCAAACCTGCAAGGTGATATTATCAAGTTTGGAAAATTTTCTGTAGGACAGCATAGATCTATGGTTAGCATAGATCCATGGTTAACGAACAAAGGATTTATTTTAAAAAAAACTTTATAAAATTATTTTGATCCAGGTACACTTGTTATGACAAACTGCTTTTATCCCATCAGTACTAGCCTAACTCCATCTTAACATTATTCCTAACCTGTCTTCCCAACAGAAGTATTACCAGTCTTACACTCTGAAGCTCCTCAGACCTCTTCAGCTCTCACTTCCCAAAACTCTCTTCTCCAAGCCCGTCCGTTGCTGTCCTTTGATTGACCATCCTGCCATTTATTCTTCACAAGCCATCATTATTGCACCCTAGAGCAGACAGACCCTAGATCCATAGCCACCACTTCCTCCTCAAGATCTTTCTCTTTGGTGATGGAATGTCCTCTCCACAGGACCACATCTGGCCCAGAAATTATCAGTTGTCTCTTATTGTAGGAGTTGAAAATTTCATGGCAATGATAGAGAAACAAGTTGATTATAGGATGGATGGAATGATGGAATTTTCACCCATTATAAAGACACAGAAACCGCTCATTTCTCACATGAGTTAGATTCTCCTATTTATCTTTCTGACAATGTATATACATAAAAGATTATGTCCATTTTCAAAGGATGCAAATAATGGGCACCAGCCAGTTAAAAGTTCCATCTATTTCAAGGTCTTCAATAAACACAATCAAATTAAACGGTACATAATAACGCTTTATCACTGGATGATGCCTTAGAATGACTGGAAGCACTAATGGCTATAAGAATCTCGAATTTTGGCTTGTAAAGCATCACAGGTTTTCTTAGCGTCTCCAAGCAACATTGAAGTGTTTGGTTTGTAAAAAATGGGGTTGTCAACTGCAGCGTATCCAACTCCCAGGGTGCGCTTCATGACAATGACCTGGTGGAGAAACCAAATGACATAATAAGGGTGAGTTCAACTATTTCTTGCCTTTATTCAAAAAAGCTAGTTAAAAATATAGTCTGCCTTCTTAAGAGAAGAAGCATGCAGTATACAAATCGGTTAAATCTTCAAATGCGGTTTTATACCAGCACCACTGCAAGAATATGCAGAAAAGACTTTGAACCGAAGTCTGTAGATTTTTCATTGGGGTAAGAATGAAACACAAATTCACATAGAATATTATAAAATCATAAAAGTTGGAAGAGACTATTAGGCTGAGTCCAAACTCCTGCCAGGGCAGGAATTAAATTAAATTGAATTAAATTAATGTCAATTAAATCATTCCAAGCAGATGACTTTGGTAATTGATTCCAGGGTTGAACTGCTCTTACCATTAGGAATTCATACTGGAATTTCCCCCCCCCCCTAATATTCAACCTGAACCTGCCTTCCTGCAATTTAACTACATTGTTCTGGGATGATGAAAAACAGGTCTTCACCATCCACCTCTCCTATACCCCATCAATCATCTTCTTTTATGACTAAGCCTATTCCCTCCCCTCAATTCTTCTTCATAAGTTAAAATTCTAAAATTACCATATTTCAGATCCTACTGCTTAGCAAAAGACCGTCACCATACAGTCATGAGGACATAAGCAGGGCCCAGCTGGATCAGAATGCATTGCTGACAAATCCAGAATCTTACTTATTATGCTGGCAAATCTTCTAGAGAGCTTTCCAGATTTCCCAACAACAGATAGCAGAACATCCTCGTTTAGATTACTGTCTAATCAAATATCCTCATCTTACTTTCCAAGTTGCTGCTTTTCTGAGGTCTTTGAGTTCAGCTCTCATTTCCCAGCCGACGTGACTGTTGACTCTACTGCCAAGATAGCAGGCAACCTAGCAAACTTGCAGACTTTCTGTTGTGTTGCCCCTTAGATGCTAGAATAATCATTTCTTCCAGAGAAACTACACCTTCTGTCAACTGGAGGATTTGATGACATCAAAACAAGTATCATCATAATACCCTGTACTGTGGCGAAGACAACATTTTCGTACTTGGGGACAAAGAGCCCTTTCTTTTTACGCTGCGTGTTAGGTACGCTTTGCTCTAACGAAGAAGCAGTCACCACCCTGTGCTCTCCGTTTCTTGTTGTCTCTTACTTGTTTAGATTTCCAAACTTCCAATACGGGCATGCCGGCTATAATGGAGTTGGGATCTTCCTGTGCTGCAGAGTTCACGGTATCGTTAGCACCAATGACCAACGTCAAATCTGTGTCTGAAAGTAAGAAGAGAAATCCTTGCAAAAGGAAGACCTTTCAATACAAAAAGCTTCAAAATCTAAGGGGGAGATAAGTGCAATTAAAAAAAAAACAGCACCCAAATCGGGGAAGCTCTAACATTATTTCTGAGACTATAAAGGAAAGCCGGGAAAAGACTCTTTAAGTATAGTGAGCCAGCTAAGCGATACTCAGTGTCCTTTGCATGTTCCTTACCCTACGATCTGTCTGCAGAAATTGTGGCTTGGGAATATTTTCCTCTTTTCATGAAAAGGCTTTTAAAAAAAGAACTATGCAAAATAACCTATGCGTGAAACCAGATACAAAATACCCAAAATGCACCATGGACCGGGCTACATAGATCAAAAGCAAAGTACGGTTCAGAAGAAACCAAATAACGTCATTCCTCACTTTCCGATCCTCATTTGTGACCTATCTTCTCCCCAAAGTGAACAAATTATCCCATTTCACATTATCTTCACAGCAGCCTAGATTAGGCTGAATAAAAATTACCTGAGCTTAAGATTGAGTGGTTATCCAGACTGTGGACATCCTCAATCCTATGTTGACTAAAGTGAATATTAACACCTAGAAAATCCTTGTTCTCTCTCTCTCTCTCTCTCCCTCTCTCTCCCTCTCTCTCTCTCTCTCTCTCTCTCTCTCTCTCTTTCTGTTTCTGCTTGTATACATCCTTGGTGGGGAGCAGATGCCTGCTTGAAACCTGTAGATTTTGCAAGAACTCGTTCCATTTGAATTCAGCTGCTCTCACACTTTGGAGAGACTCCACGCTGGCATATTAGCCTGACAAGCCTAAGCTGTTGAATTCATAGCTGCGGTGCTAATTTGAAAATTTATTTCTGGTCCAGGACCATCATGGGTCCCTTGCTGAGCCATAAAATGTGACCTCCCAAAGAGATGTCAAAGACAATTGCCTTGCCTTCTGATAGACTGCCTCAGAAAACAGACCACCTCTGAAGTCAGATGAGAAAACAAGCTTTGGAACTGAAGCAGTTCTAAGCATTCGATCTAATGTGATCCAACTGTCAATCTCAGAGGACTTTTTGGGGCGTCCGTTCAGGAGATTGCTTCAGGTGTGCAACTGGTTCAAGCTGGAACAAATTCCTATAGTATGTGCCAATTTCTAGTGTAAGCTTATTAGTATTATCAAATAGGCAGAAATTGAGTTTATTTGCCAGTACAGTAGCTTGCAGGAGGGGCTAAGAGCAAGTGGGGTGCAGATTGCCCAGAAGATGATAATTATAGGGGAGAAATAAAAGGCAGGGGCAAGAGGAAAGCATAATTTCTCATACATCAACATCCGTTTCACAATAACTGGAGCTCCAGATTCAACTAAAGACACTGAGCCATCATGGTGCAGTGGTTAAAATACAGTCTTGGCAAGGCATTAACTCTGCCCACTGCCAGCAGTTCGATCCTGACTGGCTCAAGGTTGACCCATCCTTCCATCCTTCCGAGGTCAATAAAATGAGGACCCAGATTGTTGGGGGCAAATATGCTGACTCTGTAAACCGCTTAGAGAGGGCTGTAAAGCACTGTGAAGCGGTATATAAGTCTAAGTGCTATTGATGTTGCTATTGCTATTTTGCAACCCGAAGTAAACACCATATCTTCTCCTTCATTTCCATGTATAAAAGCCACCACTTGTTGATGACAGCTTGATCGTTCCTCAGCCTAACTCCAAAAGCAGATAAAAATCAATGTACTTAGGTGGCTGCAAATGCAAACGTTAAGCCATTGTTTTGTTTGGTTTTTCATTCTCCTCATTCAACCTTCATCCCCTACCTGGAAAATCTTCATTAATTTCGTCCATCTCCAAGACAACGTCATACGGCACACCAGCTTCTGCCAGGAGGACATTCAGCTGGCCTGGCATTCGGCCCGCAACTGGATGGATGCCAAACCTGCGACACCCCCCCCCAAATGGGAAGAAATGCTGAACTAATAAAGAAGAATTAAAGTTGGCTGTGTAGTGCAAATGAAAGGCGTTGGGTCCAAACACCAGTTTGCCTCCAGACAAAGCCAACTGATCCAAGTGTGTCATAAGGACACAAGGGAAGGGCACAAGGTAAATGGTTGGAGTGATGTGTTTCTTACAATCCTGCAAGGCAGGTTGGACAAAGCACGATGCCTATTCTTTAGTACCAAAATTCAGAACTCCACAGAGATGTTTCAGCAACTGGTATTATGTGGAACAGGTCTAAAGGTAAAGGTAAAGGTTCCCCCGCACAGGTGTGCTAGTCGTTTCCAACTCTAGGGGCCGGTGCTCATCTCCGTTTCAAAGCCGAAGAGCCAGCGCTTGTCCGAGGACGTCTCCGTGGTCATGTGGCCGGCATGACTAGACGCCAAAGGCGCACGGAACGCTGTTACCTTCCCACCGGAGCGGTCCCTATTTTTCTACTTGCATTTTTACGTGCTTTCGAACTGCTAGGTTGGCAGAAGCTGGGACGAGTAACAGGCGCTCACTCTGCTACGCGGCACTCGGGATTCGACCCGCCAAACTGCCAACCTTCCGATCGACAAGCTCAGCGTCCTAACCCACTGAGCCACCGCGTCCCTTGGAACAGGTCTAGAGACTGAGAAATTGGGAGAGATCAGACAAGGGTCATAGAAAGGGGAGAGATATTGCATCTTCTCTCCTCTAAACAAGAGGAAGATAGTTGATTTGGTGTGGTGGTTAAGGCATTAGGCTAGAAACTAGGAGACAGTAAGTTCTAGTCTGTCAAGGTTATAATTTAATAGCTATACAGCAGGTATGTGTATCCCTTTAAGAGCCTGAGTATAAAAGGAAAGTATTTTTACTGGAGTTTCTCTCTCTCTTGTCCATTTCCTGCTGCGACTGCTGTGTACTGGAGTTTGCTGTTTCACCATGTGTAGGTATTTTATTTCTAGTATTCATTTGTAGATATAGTATAATATAAACCACATTTAAATACAAACCACTGCCTTAGGCACAAAACCCACTGGGTGACTTTGGGCTGGTCACTCTCCAAAGTTTTGCCAAGAAAGCTGCAGAGATTTGTCCAGGCATTCACCAGAAGTCAGCAGTGACTCAAAGGCACCAAAGACACCCCCCCAAAAAAAACCCCATAAAAGTAGGAGTAAAGTTCTTAGAGAGGCAATGGTGGCACCATTTTGACAGCACCTAACTTTCCTCCTAAAGTTTCAGTCAGCAAATATATACAACTGCCATTTTATTTATTTTTTAATTAAAGACAAGTTTGGTTTGGCTTTCGAGGGTATGGTATTGTTAAAAACAGTGAAAATATGAGATATAAATTTAATAATAATTCGAGTACCACATATAGCATCTTGGCTACAGCACCTGGCATCTATGATCAACAATAAAAACAATGCATCATTTTTTTCTTGAAAGAGTCCCTTGATTCAACAAGTTGGAGATTGTTTTGGAAAACATTTTCATTTTAGAATGCTGTCACTAGGATGCCAGCTGTAATCCCATGCAACGCAAAGTGAGAATTTTTATGTATTCTATATATAATCATTGGGGTTTACTTGCCTGACTTTCTTTCCTTGTTCATTCAGCATTTTCACCATGTCAGCAATGGGATATTGAGCTTTAGCTGCACACAAACCCCAACCTGCAGTGAGGGGAAATATATCAGAACTTGGAGAAGGAATCCCGATGCTGTTAGGGGAACACCAAGTACCGAAGAAACATGCATTAAGGCCAGGAGAGTGTTACGAAGAGTATAAGACTAGACTGAATAACAGGGTTGGAAGGGACCCTGGAGGTTAGTGAAAGGTTTTAATCTCTTTGAGTCTAAGAAAAAACAAGATTGGCATAGAAGGGTGGACCTCACTCATGAAGGAGGGCCCCCCCCAAAACATGATTCAGTATCTGCCATTGAGATAGTAAAACCACTCATTGAAATGGAACCTCAAGAGTTAAAGGATAACAAACCAAGACATAAGATGAGTCTCATCCTTCCCCAATTTTCTCTACATACTGCAGAGTTGGAGAATTACAGTTGCTGGCTTCATATAATGTACAAACCCAAAACAAAACATAGGTAGTTCATGTAGAAATCAGTCTTTGGTGAATTGTTAACTCTTACCTGGTGTAATGATGATAGAGTTTGCTTCCTTGATCATTTCAATGGCTTGGTCAATCCCAACTTCTGTATGTGTTCCAACTACTTCCATGGGCTTTCCTCCAGATGTAGATGTCGTACCATATCCGCCCAAAATGACATTTGGTAAAGAGCGATTCATAGCCTGGTCAACCATAAACCGTACATTAACCCAAAGCTTCCAGTCAATGAAAGATTCCAATGAATATAAAGCAGGAAACTACTTTAAGCCTGCTTTGCTCTGTACGGTACAGATGTAATGTGTATGACAGCTTCTATTCACAACATAGCTTGCAAACCCAGAATTTAATACTCTAGTTCATTCTGAAACATGGTTTTGGTGTTTGGTATATCATTATAATGCTTAGATGGGAATAAAGAAAATGAACTGTTTTGAAGCAAACACTTGTTAATCCTTTCAGCTTTTTAAATAAGCAACAATAGTTGCTGGCTTTCCACATCTGGGTACTCTTAAAACTATGGAACTGCAATTCCAATAATTGTGTGAATGGGATCCCAAGAATTTTTAGAGTTGCAATCTACTTGGAGGGTACCTAAAACGTCTGGAAATATCCAGGCAAGGCTGGAATGTGGCTGTCCCAGTAGGTCCTCCTGAAATATTTTGTGATTAACAAAGTGGGAGAGCCACAAAACAGGATCCACTAAAGCAGGGGTCTTCAAACTTGGCCCTTTTATGACTCGTGGACTTCAACTCCCAGAATTCCTCAGCCAGTGTGCCTGCACTGAAGAAATAAGTCTTGTTTCCATGAAAAAGGCAATGGACCCCATCACAGAGGACCTAACCTTACCACACACATGATGTAAGACAGGATAGCTCCAGAAGAGCCAATCAAAGCTCCAACAATTGTCATCAAGTTGTTGTTGAGAAGGAACCCTTCTGCACACAAGGCCCATCCAGAGTAGCTATTCAACACAGTGATCACCACAGGCATGTCTGCTCCACCGATAGCTGCTGTTAGTGTCACTCCCTGCAATTTTTGATGCACCAAAAAAAGAAGGTGGAGCAGATGTATATAGGTTTATGCAACAATACCTTGGTTACGTTTCACCTTAAAACGAAGAGGAAAAAAAATTCTATACTCTGATCAGCCATATTTAGACCCAGAACTAGGAGGAGTAACTACCCTCTTTCTGAATGTGAAGGGTGCGTCCAACACCGGTTCCCTAATGACCAGTGTTCATTAGGTGATACTAAGATCTGGAGCTGGCAAAAGAGACTATTCTGTGGGTTTCCTACAATAGGCACAAGAAATCAAACCCATTGTATATCAGGTGTTCACGGGTTACCTTTCTTTCGAATGTCCAACACATATTCTAGGCATAGTCTTACATAAAACCAGAAGGAAGACTTATATGGTTGCTTCCTAAGCTCACATACAGCCCTTCAACCTGCTCTCAACCAACTACCAACTTATCTTGGCTTCTAAGCAGGTGGACCAGACTAAAGCCATTGTTTATTTTCTAAGAATGCATATGGTGTTGAATAGAATAGAATAGAATAGAATAGAATAGAATAGAATAGAATAGAATAGAATAGAATAGAATAGAATAGAATAGAATAGAATAGAATAGAATAGAATAGAATAGAATAGAATAGAATAGAATAGAATAGAATAGAATAGAATCTTTACTGCGAATAGAATAGAATAGAATAGAATAGAATAGAATAGAATAGAATAGAATAGAATAGAATAGAATAGAATAGAGCTGGAAGGGACCTTGGAAGTCTTCTAGTCCAGCCCCCTACTCAAGCAGGTGAATATCCACACAGGTGAATGTCCAGTCTCTTCTTAAAAAATCTCCAGTGATGGAGCACCCACGATTTCTGGGGGCAAGCTGTTGATTGTCCTCACTGGTTGCTTGTCCTCACTGTCAGGAAGTTTCTCTTTAATTCCAGGTTGCTCCTCTCTTTGTTTATGTGAGACCCAAACATATTCTTGAAAATAAAAAAAAGATGCAGAATCCCCCTTCCCATTTTTAATTAAGTCCATAAGAAAGAAGGAAATAAAATCAGGAAGAACTACAAAGTGTGGTGAGCTCCAAGGCACGTGGCAATAGCCCCACTGGTAGCCTGGATATCAGGTTGCCCACCACTGTTCAAGAAGCTTCCACCCATTGCCTGACCCTGTCCTTAGGCTTGCTCTCACTCTGCCATCAGCTCATCTCCAGCTTTTTGCCTGCCCAACATAAAGGAATGGGGATTACAGTTTTTCATTCCTACCATTATTGAGGAGAGCCCAGAAACTCCGAGAAGACAGGCCATGCCTCCAGTATAGCTGGAGTCTAACATAAAGTAAATCATGCCTCCTACTGAAGCTGCCAGCAGCCCAGCATTCAGATAATGACGGCCAGGCAGGAGAAGAGGAGCAGAGTTCAACAAACCTAGAAAGAAATGAGATACAACGTATAAAGCCAATGGTTGATCATGAACTCTTGGGGTAGGGTGGCATGAAAATGCGAGGTAGGTTATTTCTTTCCATCCGTGTCATGTCCCCCCCCTCTACTTGCCCAACTGACTGAAATTAAGAACTTAATTAAGAAATTAAGAATTATTTGGCTGGGCAGGCATAATGGGGATGTGCTGGACTAGGACTGGGTAGGAGGTCTTCAAACAAGATCCTCCAAACTAATTTTAACACTTGATCCACTATGCCAGCCTTTTTCAACCTCAGCAGCTTTAAGATGTATGGACCTCAACTCTGGCTGGCTGGGGAATTCTGGGAGTTGAAGTTCAAACATCTTAATATCGCTGAGGTTGAATGCCTATGGAGAGTTTCAACCATCCAGGTCACGGTTGTCCCTAAGATGCTTCTCCAAAAGGCAGCTGGTCTTTCTTGTTTTGTTTTGTTTTTCCTTAAAAAGGCTTTGCGTCTCAAGTACTGAAGAAACTTCTTGGATGGGAAGTGAAATGTTTTCAAGAAAAAAAAACACCTAAAAAAGTCCAGTTGCCTTTAGGAAAAGCAGTTTTGGGACTTGCTGAGGTTGAGAAACACTCAGCTACGCCATAAATGATCCTCTGGTCTGCATGAGCCATATAATGTAATAGCTAATACTGAGATACAGAGTCTACTATTCATAGATCTTGAGATCATGTCAGACTTGTTTCAAGGAGTGTTTTTTTTTAAACCCTGGCCCCCAACTTTTATGGAAATTCAGTATGAACAGAATTCCTAATTTTTTAAAAAGCCATTGATGTTATTAGGCTGAGTTCTGCAGAATAAAAAAATAATAATAAAAAACCATATATCCTGAACACGAAAAGGCATACCTTGCAGTTTTCCATAGGCTACCAAAGAGCCACTGAAGGTTACACCTCCAATGTAAGTGCCCAAGTAGGCCACAGTTTTGAGAACTCCGGCGGATGGATGAAAATCAAGATGTGGATATTCAATCATGTACTCAGCGACGCAGGTCAAAACGGCTGCCAAGCCAACCAGACTGTGAAAGGCAGCAACCAGTTGTGGGAGGTCAGAGATCTCGATACGTTTTGCAATTGTGAGACCTGCAAAACAAAGCCATTGAGATCCAAGGTGAAAACAAATAGAGTAGAGATGGAAGGAACTTTGGAGGTCTTCTAGTCCGGCCCAGGTGATTTCACGGCTCATCATTCCCTTGAACCTGTATGGAAAAAGAGTAAAATACGAACCTTCAGTTCTCTAACTTTTGAGGTTTAAAAAAAAGATACGAATGGTACATTATGATCTCATTTTAGGAGTCCTTCAAGGTTCAAGATTAAATTCTCTAGCATTGCAGAGATCAAGTAGATTGTTGGGGACAATACACTGGCTCTGTAAAACCGCTTGGAAGGGCTGTAAAGCACTGTGAAGCGGTATATAAGTCTAAGTGCTATTGCTATTGCCTTTCCTTCCTTCGTTCCTTCGTTCCTTCGTTCCTTCCTTCCTTCCTTCCTTCCTTCAACTCTGCCAACTGCCAGCAGTTCGATCTTGACTGGCTCAAGGTTGACTCAGCCTTCCATCCTTCCGAGGTGGGTAAAATGAGGACCCAGATTGCTGGGGCAAATATGCTGACTCTGTAAAACTGCTTGGAGAGGGCTGCAAAGCACTATGAAGCGGTATATAAGTCTAAGTGCTATTGCTATTTTGGGGCCTGACATAACCCTGATTCAAATTTTGGCACAGAGTTCATTTGGATGTTTGGAAGCATGAACAATGTTAAGTGGTGATCTGGTGACTTGATCCTGCAGAGACTGATGCTCCATTCACTTGATCTATTTGTGTGGTTCATTTGAGCAAGGAATGCTTTCATTGCATAATTCCTCGTACACCGTTGGGCCTACCAAGCTCATTTTCATGGCAGCCATAGATAATTGTTATTGTGAGGAATAAAAATTCAACACCCTTGGAGTTGAATTTCTATTCCTCACATAATAATGCCGACAAATGCAGGTCAAATTTTTCTTTGACTCCAATGGTAGCGTAGCTAGGCAATTCTGATACAGCTTCTTCTTACGAACGTATCCACCGTTCTGTGAATTCAAACTTCCTGTCTACTTTTCCACATGGGTTCATTTCTCAACTGACTTTAAAAGGAATCATTTTTGCTGAGTTGTTTGAGGAGGAAAATGCTATTCTATATAGTGCTGACCCAGTGTTCCATTTCATATAGAAGAATTATCCACATATACAAAAAAAAACCCCACACAAGAAGAAAACCCACACACAAATCTTCACGTTGTTATCGCATGGCTCACAAACCTGAACAGAGGTGAAGCTCTTTTCAATTTTAGACGGCTTACCCAGAGGGCTAATCTTTAAGCCAGCTTTATTCAGATTGCCCAAGATATTTAAATCATGAGCTTTCTTGCTTTTATACTCTTACATGGGATCCGATTTCCCAACGCTTTAAAAAAAATGCGAACTGCTTTTGTTTATTAAATGAAAAGCGGTAGATTGTTTTTATAAATAAATAAGCAAGCTGGAAAACCTGATTTTCCACTTGTTGGTGCCAACGTGGGACTAAAATAAGATTTCACACAAATCCGTTTCAGAGCCTGTTTACAAGAATCTGAATGTCGTGGGCAGAGCAGATTCCTCTTCGCCTGCAGTTTCCGTATTTCATGTTAATTCGCAAAAAGTAAATGAGGGCACGGAGAGAAATCGAAAAGAAGGAAGCAACATGACATTTGTGAATAAACATTACTGACATGAAAACTGTTTTGCATGGTAGCAGTGAGCTGGCACGGTTGGTTCCAGATGAAATGTTTCCTATATTTACTATGTACACTTCGCGCCTCATTATGGTGAGATTTTCTTCTTACTCAAGAGTGCCACCTCTTGGAATTAAACATAATTTATGACCCCAAAATATAGTACTACAGTAGATGCCTGGGCATCAAGATCATCTTATAAACACCACAAGCAATCTTGTAAAGGAATTGGAAAGAATAGTTTTTGTGTATCCAAATGGCACCCTGGATCCATTAAAAGAACAGAAAAACAGGTTGGAAGGGACCTTGGAGGTCTTCCTGCCTCAGCAGGAGACCCTATACCATTTTAGACAAATGGTCATCCAAACTCTTCTTCAAAACTTCCAGTGTTGGAGCATTCCCAGCTTCCGGAGGCAGTTTATTCCACTGATTAATTGTTCTAACTGTCAGGAAGTTTCTCCTTAATTCCAGGTTGCTTCTCTCCTTGATTAGTTTCCATCCGTTGCTTCTTGTCTTGCCTTCTGGTGCTTTGGAGAATAGGTTGATCCCCTCTTCTTTGTGGTAGCCCCTCAAATATTGGAAAACTCTTTTCATGTTACCCCTAGTCCTTCTTTTCACTAGACTAGACAAACCCAATTCCTGCAACCATTCTTCGTATGTTTGAACCTCCATCCCCTAATCATCTTCGCTGCTCTTTTCTGCACTCTTTCCAAAGTCTTAACATCTTTTTTAGATTGTGTCAACCAAAACTGGATGCATATTCCAAGTCTGATCTTACCAAGGCATTATAAAGCAACACTAACACTTCACACAATCATGATTCTATCACTTTGTTAATGCAGCCTAGGACTGCATTGACATTTTTGGCAGCCGAACACACTGCTGGCTCCTATTTAAGTAGTTGTCTATTAGGACTCTCTTTTGCAAATCTCTGTGTCAGGTGCCAGCAACTAGCAACCACCCGTTTGGGGGTTATCTTAGCCATTATGGACATCTTCTCATTGAAGGTGCCCAACCATTGAATCTAGGTGTAATGTATTGGTCCTAGTTTGACTAAGTTGTACCACGTGGGTTTGGTTACTGTGAGATTGCTTAAGCAGGGAGCTGGGTAACGGTCACCAGCTCCTCAGACAGTCAGTCTCCAGGACCACCATTGGTTGGCTCTAGGGCGGCCATAGGTTGCTTTAAACCTATTGGCTGCCGCCTAGTGGCCAGAGTATAAACAGCTGCATTGCAGCCCTGGTTCTCAGTTCAGTTCCTGCATTTCAATAAAGCACGTTCCTGCCTGAACTCTCTCGCCTCGTCTCCTGCTTTCCAGCAAGAACCCAGTACACAACACTAGGACTGTCAGTTTTCCCTAGGATGGAGTTTCAACACCCCTGGTTAAAGGCTCACCCATGGTGCCTCCTAAGGCCATGGCTGTGGACATCTGGGCCAGTACTTCCGGCGAAGGTTTCAAGGTGCCCAAAGTAGCCGCAATACCAGCGGCAACGCCAATCATTCCGAGGGCGTTGCCAAGCCGGGAAGTGCTCTGACTGGATAAGCCGGCAAGAGCTCCCACACAGCAAAGTCCAGAGCCCAGGTACATCATCTGCAGAGGGAGAGAAGCAAAGCGCATAAGGGGGAAAGGCCTTATGTCTGTAGATTTCACTTGCCATCCTGTCTCCCTGCACCAAACTACAAGGAAGTGCAGGTAGTCCTTGATGTATGACCACAATTCAGCCTAACGTTTATGTTGCTGAGCGAGACATTTGTTATGTGAAGTATGCCCCACTTTGTGATCTCTTTTTTTTTTTGCCACAGTCAAGTGAATCACTGCAGTTGTTAAGTCAGAAACACGGCTGCAAAGTGAATCTGGCGGCCCCATTGACTTTGCTTGTCTTTGCTTGTTGGAAAGTCATGCCCTGGGACACTGCAACCGTCATAAGTACATGCCAGTTGCAAAGTGTCTGAATTTTTTGATCACATGACAGTGGGGAATGCTGCAAAAATATCATAAATCCCTAGCAAGAAAGGTTATAAATTGGGGCAAGGCTCACTTAACAACTGTCTCGCTTAGCAACAGAGGTTTTGGGTTCAATTGTGGTGGTAAGTCAAGCTCTACGTGTATCTGAATGTTTTGTTTGCTTCTCTAAATAAACACGCTTGTCTTTTCCTTTCTCTAATTTTCAAAATCTTCCTGAGTAAACCGTCAAAGTTTTATGCAAAGTAATAGTAATAGAGCCGGAAGGGACCTTGGAGGTCTTCTAGTCCAACCCCTTGCTCGAGCAGGAGATTCTAGACCATTTCAGACAAGTGGCTGTCCAGTCTATTCTTAAAAACCTCCAGTGATGCATACGTTCTGGAGGCAAGCCGTTCCACTGGTTAATTGCCCTCACTGTAGGAAATTTCTCCTCAGTTCTAGGTTGCTTCTCTCCTTGATTAGTTTCCATTCCTTGTTTCTCTGGTGCTTTGGGAAATAAGTTGAAACTTACTTACTTACTTACTTACTTACTTACTTACTTACTGTTGAAAATAAATTGAAACGTGTGTTAGTAAAGTGGAAAACCATTTAGCTCTTTCTGTTGTACAGTGCTCTGCCTGGCAGAAGATAGCTAGGTGAACTACTTAGCTCTAAATTTAAGTGACATAGTAAAGCTATTCTTGCTAGATTTATTTTGCCTCTCCTGCAGCAAGCTTTAAAAAAAAGGTTTCACCATCATTCGTTGCACAGAAGAACTGCAGACCACCAGTTCAAATGCATTTTGAAAATACCAGCGCTGTGAGATCATCTCAGCTCATTTTTTTTTATTCCCAGTTTGATTTGTTTGAGGGTTTTGATGCATAGCAAGATGCTCTGAAAACCTGGCATGACCGTGCATTCACATGTAACATGCGGTGCTTCTGCCTGGGTTTGGTTAGCTGGGGCTACTTTTTCTCAAGTCAGAATAGCCTATATTGCATGTACTGACAGCAGCCAGAATAGCATTTGCCCAATACTGGAAAAATGAAAACTTACCAACTGAAGAGGTTTCAATTAAGAAAAACTTAGAATGTGCAGAAATGGATAGATTGACGTAAGAGATTAAAGAGAATGAGGATTCAGTTTACTATAGAACATGGGATAATTTTTACCAATGGTTAGGAAAACGAACTAGTGAGGAATGAATGTGATATGTTATTTTGAATATATATTAGTAAGAAGAACGATACTTATTGACTAACTGACAGCCGTTGTAACTTCGGATGGTAAATGAACTGTTGCAAGTTGAGGACTAGCTGTGAGTTTAATCCAGATGTTCTGGAATAAGACAGATCTTGTCCAAAGAACCTTTACAAATGGACATAATAAAAAGAGAAAGAGGGAAGGAACCCCCGTTTCCTCCTTTCGTGTTTTATTTCTGTACAAAAGGCACAGTCATGGGTGAGATGACATATCCTGAATTTGGAGAATAGCTAAAAGAAATATTCAAAAGAGAGAGAAAGGCCAAACACTTGTGTGTGTTTGCTGGAACGCTGTTTCATCAACAACTATATCACAACCAAGATCATGAGACACACCGAGTTTGCCAAGTTTCTCCGAACCAAGTGTGGCTCCTAAATAAGAGACCGACACTCAAGAGGCCCAAGGTTGAATCCAAACCACCAAAACAACGAGTATAGCCTCCTGACCTCCTTCAAGAGTTGTCCCTAGATTATAACTTTAATATAACAGCACGGGGGTGGGTGGGGTGGGGGAATATTATACACATGTGGGAGTAATTATGCTGTATTTAATCTAACTTATATTCTGTTTAGTTTTGTCTTAGCTGATTTTAGCCATAGCCCAACCCACTTTTGAAATGAAACTTTTGGACTCGGGATAGAAGGCGATTAATTCTCTGCTGTTGTGGTGGGCGAGGAAGATGATCTTGATGGAAATATGCAAGAACCTAGGCAAAAGGAGCTGAAGCATGTGGTGTTTTTTTTTACATCCAGTACAATGAGATAACATTTGAAAGCAGCTAAAGAAGACAATTTCTTAATTCACTGGAGAATAAGAGTGGGCAGGAGGTTCAGCACAACGAGACCTGCAAGATTCTGTTATGGTAGCCCATCTCAGTAAAAGTAGTTTTAACCTTCCTGGGGAGTTGATTTCCTGCTCTGGTCTTCCTAGACCAGGGGTAGGCAACCTTGGCTCTTTTATGACTCGTGGACTTCAACTCCCATAATTCCTGAGCCAGCTGGCTCAGGAATTATGGGAGTTGAAGTCCACGAGTCATAAAAGAGCCAAGGTTGCCTACCCGTGTCCTAGACCATCAATGCTGACACCAACCAGAGCATAGAAGATCTCAAAGAAGTAGTGCAAGGTCAGAAGATGTGGAGAGACTTGGTCCATAGCATGAGCAAGAGTTGGACACAAATGAATAGATGATGCAGCTGGTCTTCCTAGTGGGCACTGACAGATATAAAAAGAACTGCAGGCAATCACCCCTGCCTGTTGAGTCTAGGTGTTCTTCAACATCTTCAACATCATGCTCTTGAATGTTCCTCACTCTCCTTAGATATAGAAGCTCTTGGGTGAATCCATAAAGATAAAACAAGTCTACATATTCAATATGTACAGTCAATTCTTCCACGGGGGAGTGAAATTGCACCTATTTGACTCCCTGTGACCTCTGCATATATTTGAAAACACTAAGGAAACAGGATAAGTTACGCTCACCTGTTTCTTAAGATCTTACAGAATTCTGGGCACTTAGCAGAAAACAATGCTTTATTATTTTCTGCTCAATGCACAGAATTCTGTGAGATCCTAAGGAGGAGAGAACCATCCTAGAACTACAGTAAGGAGAAATTTCCTAACAGTGAGAACAATTAATCAGTGGAACAACTTGCTTCCAGAAGTTGTGGGTGCTCCAACAGTGGAGGTTTTAAAGAAGAGATTGGACAAACATTTGTCTGAAATGATCTAGGGTCTCCTGCTTGAGCAGGTGGTTGGACTAGAAGACCTCCAAGGTCCCTTACAGCTCTGTTATTCTGTTATTGGCTAGCCTGCCCAACCATAAATGATCTCACACAAGTAGCCCAAGGTGTTGGTTTCCTTTTTGCATCTAGCAAGGAATTAAGGATTGGGGGCAGGGCAGAAAGATTGTTTTACTTTCTTATTGTGTGCTGAAAGCAGAAGCTGAGCGCAGAGACGCACCCATCATGTTTGGGCTAATGCCTCCTTAAGTAACACCAGCTGCCTGCAATTAGTGCAGGTTCGCATCCCACCAGGCTCAAGGTTGACTCAGCCTTCCATCCTTCCGAGGTAGGTAAAATGAGGACCCAGATTGTTGGGGGCAATTAAGCTGACTTTGTAATAATGCCGCTTGGGGTGTGTGTGTGAAAGCCCTAATAAGCAGGCATATACATAGAATGAAGGCTACTGCTAAGCTTGTAAGCCGCCCTGAGTCTTAGGAGAAGGGCGGGATATAAATGGAATTAAAAATAAATAAAATTTATTTACACAATTCAGGGACCACTTAAACCTAATGAACTGTTGTGTTTTGTTTTTTTTCATTACATTGCTTGAAAAATATGCATCACTGGTACTAACGATTCTTGAGAAACTTTTTCTCCAGAAAAGCTGTTCTTCATGATTGATCTGTTAACTTGGTTATGAACAAACAGGCCCTAAAAACCGGCCAGGATTTCTGACCTGCTCAATACTGTATCCACCGAGAAGAGATGCACCATATCCACCAACAAAGACTGTTCCGGGGAGAAGATAGAGGTAGTTGTACTCAGGTGGATCTGTTGGACGCTTAAACATATCCAACATCCTCTGGGTAATTAGAAAGCCACCTATTTGGGGGAAATGCAAATAGTTAAGATGAAGCAGAAGGATGAAACAAAGAATTAATTTATATCAGAGAATTAATTAATTCAGTTTATTTATAGTCTGCCTTTATTATTTTTACAAATAAATCCAGGTGGTGAACATACTCAACACACCTTCTTCCTCCCGTTTTCCCCACAAAAACAACCCTGTGAGGTGGATTGGACTAAGAGACAGCGACAGGCTTTCATGGCTAAGGTGGGACCAGAACTCAACATCTGATGGTGATTGGCCCAACGTCACCCAATCAGCTTTCATGGCTAAGGTAGGACTAGAACTCATAGTCTCCCACTTTTTAGCCTAGTGCTTTAACCACTAGACCAAACTGGCAAATGTGGGCTGGAAATCAGTCCTGTAGGATTCCTAACAGGATGTCCATGGACACTAAGGAAGACAGCTCCCGTGGTTTTGGAAATCGGTAGCCATGGCCAGAGCAAAATATAAATATTTATTCTAAATAGCAATAGCAATAGACTATTGCTCCATAGTGCTTTACAGCCCTCTCTAAGTGCTATACAGAGACAGCATATTGCCCCCAACAATCTGAATCCTCATTTTACCGACTTTAGAAGGATGGATGGCTGACTCAACTTTGAGCAGATCAGGATCGAAGTCTTGGCTATGGGCAGAGTTAGCCTGCCATATTGCATTCTAACCATTGCATCACCAGAGTGAAGATGCACTTTTCGCCGCCCTGAGTCCTTCGGGAGAAGGGCGGTATACAAATAAAATTATTATTATTATTATTATTATTTGTGAATTATTACCTGCAATATTAACTGAGGAAACAAAGGCAGCCAGTAAAGCTAATGTCTGAGGAATACTGGAAGGCAGGTAAGATCCCCCCATCAACACCAAGCCGCCCACAGCAGTAAGTCCTAAAAGAAAGAAAATTAAAAAACCTGTTGTGACACAGTGAAGGGATGGACAGTTTGTAATCCCTACTCAGAAACCTTCTATCATATAGCAGATGTTTCCTGTTGTGGTTGAACGTGCTTGATTACTCATACTGTTAACAGCTCTCAACTCATCTTCCGAGCTAGTCAACTAGAGGCAGCCTTGGAAAATTTGGATGCCAACGAAAACGTTGCTACGCAAGCAACACAAAATGCTAAAGTCACAACGCTTCTTCATTATTTAACATTTAAAATACCTTAGCCAATAGAACAGGTATGTCAAACACAAGGCCCGGGGGCCGGATCTGGCCCGCGAAGTGGTTTCATGCGGCCCGCGAAGCCATCCTGGAAACAGTGAGGGAACGGCCCCCACTGCCTTGGCCCTGGCCCAGAGACCCTCCTTCTGCCAGAGACCCTCAGATCTTTCCCACTCCTGCCCAGGCCCCCATAGGCACCCTTGATGTGAACGATGTAGAGCTGGCCACGCCCACCCAGTAGGCCTTATGCACTCTAGCCATGCCCACCCAGTAGGCCACGCCCACCCCGGCCGTACCCACCCGGCCCCCTGAGGGCAACCGCAATGCTGATGCAGCCCTCAATGAAATTGAGTTTGACACCCCTGCAATAGAAGGTTTTTTTAAAAAAAAACAAATGAACAACTAAGTGAATCTTGAATATAGGTAACAGAATAACAGAGTTGGAAGGGAACTTGGAGGTCTTCTAGTCCAACCCCCTGCTCAAGCAGGTGACCCCACACTATTCCATAGAAATGGCTGTCTAATCTCTTCTTAAAAGCCTCCAGTGATGGAGTAGCCACAACTTTTTTTTTCTAAGTATTTTATTAATTTAATAATCATCATCATCATCATTAAAAAAAACCAGCAAAGCAAAGGTTAGACATTACCAGAGATTGCATTGGTCACTGACATCAGAGGGGAATGAAGAGCAGGTGTGACACCCCAAACGGTGTGGTAGCCCACAATTCCAGCGAGACCAAAAGTTGTCACCATTTGGGTGAAGGCAGAATTCGGAGAGAGGAGCCCCAACCCTAAAACTGATGTCAGACCTGAAGAAAACAACAAACATTTAGGATACGTAAGAAAGCATTTCTCTCCACCCCACACCTCAAAAAGAAAAAAAGGTGCCCCTGGTTAAGGGTCTAACTCTGTTTTGGTTTCTGGGGTGTTAACCTTCACAATAAAATAGACACTGGAAGAAAGAATATGAAGACTTTATGGATGTAATTTGCATTCCCTTCCTCCCCCCCACAAATGTTGACTTGTCTGGTTAAAATTCACTTTGCCAAGTTCTCTGTGCCAGAATGCTTTGGCCTCCGGATGTGGAAATGCCAAGAAATAACGTTTTAGACATGTCAAAAATGTTGTTTGAACAAACCTTCAAGGGACAATGTCCCAAGAATTACAAAATTACAAAACGGCTCCAAGGTTCCCATTGATTTAGTTACTTACTTTGGAGGAAAAAGCTTCTATTGTACCATCTGAAAAATGTTAAAGGAGGCAGACCACACAGGAATTTCAACAACATCCAATGAGAACAAGCTGTAGTTATCTTCTTCGGGGCCCTATATATCAGCCTTCTCCAAAGAGGAAGCGTCCAGATGCATTTCACTATAGTGCTTGGGTTTTTCAGCTACTATTGGATCTGTGGTCCAACCTCTGGAGAAGATGTGGGCAACTATGACAACTTTATGGATTTCAACTCCCAGAATTCTTGGGTCAGCATGGGGTTGACTGCCCTGTATTATTCTTTGATACAATACAACCCTAATCTGATGAACCAACCAGATTTTTTCCCCTTTTAATTGTAAGTGGTTTGCAAATTTGGATGTGTGAACCCTTGTACTACTTCTCCAAAGAGAGTAACTGAATTGATAGACACACAATAACCATATGGGAATTATGCAAATTAGCTGTGTCCCATTCATTTCAGTCAAACCCAGTGGTGTCTTTCCTTTTCCTACTGCTTTATCCTGGTCTGTTTTGTCTAGGCTGTTCACATGTACAAGTGACCGCTTGGACTCATAATCCATGCATGATGAGGAAATTCTACATGTAAATCAGTTCAATACCAAGCAAAATACTTAACACTTTAATTGTAGCCAAAGCACAGGTGAGATGGAGATGGGCAACATAAAAATTTAATAACTAAATGAATAAAAATAAATATGTTCAGGATAAAATATGAATAATTAAATGTCCATACAGGTATCTTTGTTCTGCAAAACTAGCTTATTGGATATAGATGGATGCATGTATAGATGGATGGATCGTTAGAGATATAGAGATATAGAGATATAGAGATAGATAGATAGATAGATAGATAGATAGATAGATAGATAGATAGATAGATAGATAGATAGATAGATAGATGGATGGATGGATGGATGGATGGATGGATGGATGGATGGATGGATGGATGGATAGATGATAGATAGATAGATAGATAGATAGATAGATAGATAGATAGATAGATAGATAGAACCACTTAATGAATTGTTAAATTGTATAGATAGATAATATCTATCTATTCAATTTAACCTTAATGCATTTAGATGGTATAATTAGCCTTTTGCAAGTATCATAATGTCTTTGCTTTCCCATACCCTAATCGCCAGGAATTTTCAACATTCTCAAGGCATGACCACTCAGTTCCTAAAACAGGATTTTGTTTCCCCTTCTCAGAAAAGAATGTACCAGAGCTGTGCTCAAACATATGGTTGGAATAATACCTTTTACAGCTTCCACTGAAGCATTTTGCTGTCCACACTCCCTCATTCCTCGAAGCTGATATTTTTTTTTAAAGTAAGACAACCTGACTCAGATAAAAGAAAATTACCAAACAGGAAGAGATTAAAAATTGGCCTAAACAGCCGCTGCATTCTGCAGAAAAAAATATGGCAGCAGAACTGGGCAAAGATAAATACACATCACACAGAATATTTATTCAGGACACCTCTGAAAACTTTATCCCACCCACCCCAAAAAACCCTGCATTTTTCCCCATAATGTTTTGTTCAATTTTATTGATTTTTTTTCCTCCCCAAGAAGGAGCATTTCAGTAAAATTTCAAGGTGTGCTATGGTACTCTTGAGCAGATTGACTCGGAGGCCACATAGGTAAGTGAATGCCCTGTCCTGTCTTTCTCTTCAAACTTTTATTAATCCCAAAGGTATCGTAATAGAAGTCCATCCAAAGGGCCTTCTCTGATTAAGAAGTGTGGGTTAACTACAGAGACTGTCACAAAAATTAGCAGCATTGGAACTAGGTTCCTGCATCGCTTCCATCCAATAATCAAATCAGTTCAAGACTATCCTCAAGAGAAACTTAAAATAACATCTAAACTTTGGTGACAGAATAGTAGAAAAGCAGACGCCTCTTTCATTGGCTGAGAATATTTTTGAGAAATCACAAGGCAGGTCTCCATGTAGGCAAGACATGACAGAAGGAGCTATTATTCAAAGGTTATCTCCAAACCAACCAAGAGTCAGTTGCATTTTCTCTAAATGCAGAAATTACATTCTTAATTATTAGCCTTAAATGCTATTAAAACTGTAGTCCCACACAATCTTACTTCAAAGGAGCTTCTAGCAAACATTCGTAAGATATTTATAGAGTTGCATGCAGTTTAACTCCCTGTATTTACATAACCATATTTTAAACTTAATCCTAGGAACCTGGCCAACCGAAATGGATGATAGAACTAAAAGCCATCACTGTGTTTTAGGGGGATAAGTTCCATAAATTAATTGTGTATGAAAAGATTCTTCCCTCAGAGTTTTCCTAAGCTCTGGTATAAAGCACTGAGGAAAATGAGATGATAAAATATTTCATTCAAGTTTAGGAAGGATCAAATCCTACATGGAGATAACGGACAGTTTGCCATTAGTAAAGGTAAAGGTAAAGGTTCCCCCGCACATGCGTGCTAGTCGTTTCCGACTCTAGGGGCCGATGCTCATCTCCGTTTCAAAGCCGAAGAGCCAGCGCTTGTCCGAGGACGTCTCCGTGGTCATGTGGCCGGCATGACTAGACGCCAAAAGCACACGGAACACTGTTACCTTCCCACCGTAGTGGTCCCTATTTTTCTACTTGCATTTTTACGTGCTTTCAAACTGCTAGGTTGGCAGAAGCTGGGACGAGTAACAGGTGCTCACTCTGTTACGCGGCACTCGGGATTTGACCTGCCAAACCGCCGACCTTCCGATCGACAAGCTCAGCGTCCTAACCCACTGAGCCACCGCGTCCCTTATAGTTTGCCATTAGAATCTGCCTATTCACTTATCCCATTGATATTGTTTAAGACTAGTAAACTGAGCCAATGTGGCTGTGGATTCTAGATGCAGAAAAGCATGCCACACCCACTCATGTTTTAATCAAAGTTAACTTACTCTATCAGTTCTATCTGGGATGGACTCCTTGGCTCAAGTATAGTAGCAACAATGAAGCAGATATTTTTAATAGACCTTTGAGATGATGTCTCATCCTTTAACTATGATTCTGTCAAGTGCAGGAAATCAGGAGTCCAGGCAGTTCAAATAAATGTAAGATTATTGTATGCTAATGCTTTTCTACAAGAATGGTAACTCCTAACAGTCAACACAAATTGGAGGTAGATAAGAGTCAATGAAACTCAAGGTGGAAAGGACTTAGATCTCTTGTTGGTGCGAAGGGACTCAAGACTGATGATATGTTTGACCCCTCCCTCGGGCTCAGCCGTGTCTTCTCCCACAGATTGTTTTAGCAAAACTCTTAATGCATATCACAATGAACGCTGAAAGAGGAATTCGTATTTTAAAGAGAGAGAGATGGAGAGAGGGATGGAGAGAGATGGAGAGACAGAGAAAGAGAATGAATAAATTTAACATTTTGAAATACCTGTTGTATATATTCCAGCTGAGGTCATTGTTTTTCTAAAGGGTGAAATGGCTGCTAATTTTTCTGCTTCTAGATCATGAACAGACTTCTGCTTAACTGGGGCAGCAGGTGGCAAAGTTTTAGGTAAAGGTGCTGGAAAGAGAGTTTTCCCTTCCTGTAGCAGAGACAAATTAGGATGAGTCCTTAAATAATAATACATGGAAAGTCGCAAATCTTATTATGATTATTAAAAGAGCAATGTGAACAGATTGAGTGTAGATAGGTCAAAAGCTAAAATTTAGCCCCAGTTATCCCTTTGCTTCTCCCTGTCTATGACTGACTCAGAGAACTTGGTTCTGATCTCTACCATCAGCTGAAGTTGTTTCAGGCATTTACAATTAATCTTCTATGTTGCTTGATTTCAACTGATCCTCCAGTTCCAAACAAGTTGGTTTGGAACTGGAGGGAAAAACAGTGTGTAGGCAATCTGTACACTATTGATTTACAAAGGTTTATGGCTGGGCAAAAATGTAGGCTGGGTGCATATGTAGGCTTGGTCTATGCATATGTGACATTTAAAGCAAAACGAAAGAAGATGGAACCAGAACAGAAGATCGGAAGAAGGTCTGATGTTCTAGTCTGTGGATGAAACCAAACTCCATGTTTTGATGTCAGCTGCAAAGCTCAACTCCAGACAAAAGTCCAGAATCAACTGCAATTTCTCTGAAAAGATCTTGATTCTGTCTTCCATTACAGTGTTTTGCATGCCTCCATTAAACTGTTCATTAAGGAATTTGAGGAGAGGGGAAAAAATAACAGTAACTCACCTTCATGACCATAGTCCCTCTTATGACGTGATCAATTGTCCCATAATCAAAATCATCTTTTGGCTCAAAGTAAAAGTATTCTTTGCTGGGGGAAATAGCTTTTAATAACTTCAAGATGTTGTTTGAATAAAGGCTACTGGCCTGGGTAGCCATTCGGCTTGGCAAGTCGGTGTAACCAATGTGCACTACACCCTGGGGGTTGAGAAAGCCATAAACAAGACCCTTAAAAAACATCTTTTTCACATAATGCCTTGATACAGACTTTTAGGTGTTTTGACTTGATAAATCCTTTATAGCTGATGGTAAATCAGATCTCTGCTGACACTTTATTTTGCCAGTTAAGGGCTTTTTACATGAACAGCTTGATCTTACTCTTGTAGGGGGGGTGGGGGGGGTGAAGCTTTTCTCTTTGACTTTTAGCCAATGGCAGAGCAAGACGGGAGGCCTTTGGGGGAAGCAGTTCCATCGCCATATGGTGCTTATTTCAAGAGTTAAGAAATCAAAACACACTTTAAAAGTCTGAAAACACCTCTTGGACATTTGATTCTATCATGGTTACACACTGTGCTTCCCAGATTAATTGCACTCCAATTTAACTCCGAAAAGTAAAGGGAGGGGGTTAGATAACCTGACTCGCACTATTTTGTCAACAAAGCTATTTGCATGGGAGAGGAGGGTGGGGGAGAGATAGGAAGAAATAATATCCCTCTGCATTTGTTTCAACAAATTAAACCTTGAACAGAAAAGAACAGAACAGACCTCTAAGGTCCCTTCCAACTCTTGTTTTGTTTTGTTATTCTGTTCAAGAACAGAGCAGAATAGCAGGGCTGGAAGGAACCAACCCCTACTCAAGCAAGAGACCCCCTATCATTTCAGACAAATGATTGTCCAGCCTCTTCTTAAAAACCTCCAGTGTTGGAGCACCCACAATTTCTGGAGGCAAGTTGTTCCACTGGTTAATTGTTCTAACTGTCAGGAAATTTTTCCTTGGTTCTAGGTTGCTCCTCTCCTTGATTCATTTCCATCCGTTGCTTCTTGTCCTGCCTTCAGTTATAACTCTAAGTTCTGGGGGAGCTTTACAGTTGCAAATGGTGTCCCTTAAAGGCACTGTAAATTCAGTTAACTGTACACCTCGCTGCTAAAGTTACTTATTCTGAGGTCAGATGAAGGAGAAAAGCTTCAAACAGAGGTCACATTCAAGCACTGCGCTAAACCGTAACTATGTCGCTGTAGTGCAGAACAGTTTCATGATTTTGTTGCGCTAATGCTGGTATATACAAAACTTCTGCAAAGCCCATACGTTTCCAGGACAGCTGTAGTTAAAAGAACTTGCTGAGTAAGCCAAAATGTCTGATTTTAGGAATATCTTAAATCATAAGCTATGACAAGGTCGTTTTTGTTGCCTGGGAGTTGCACGATTTCATTTGAAGGGGTGTCCTTCCTGAGCTGGGATAATGTATAGTGGGGTCAGATCTCTTGGAAAACCCACACCTTAAGATGCTTAATGTAGCTAAGAAGGCCTACGAGTGATGTTCTGTTGCTTTGGAGAACAGCAAAATAATACATCTGTCAAGGGGACAGAATATTTGAAACAGATTCTCCTGTGCAAACCTTATGTATGTGAAGTTCTCCAGGATGGGTGGTCTCCACATTGCCACCAGCCTCAGCGGCAAGATCGACTATTACGGAACCATCTCTCATGGATTCTACCATAGGCTTAGTGATCAAGATTGGAGCTTTTTTCCCTGTCGGAAATGGCAAGAGCAGAAATGAAAGATGGGAACTCAACATTTCTTTTAAAAAAAAAGGAAAAAAAAGCTTGAGCAGATGCCAACAAAACCTCAGGATTATCTGGCTTTTACTTGTAAGGGTCAGTTTAAGCTCAATAATTCCTACCTATTTCTACAATCCATTAATACAGCAACTAGTAGTAGGACTGTCACTGTCTGTTGAATCTCCAAAACTGTGCAGGACATATATCTCAGGAAAATAAAACCCACTCAATCATTACATTTTCTATCTATTTTCAGTCTCAGAGGAAAAAAGATTTGGCTTACTTGACACCCATGATAAGATAAGAGACCAAATTTTGGTTTCATACACCGCTAAGGTCTCTGTACAGGTAGTCCCTGACTTACAACAGTTGAGACCAAAATGTGTAAGCAAAACAATTGTTAAGTGAGTTTTGCCCCATTTTACGACTTTCTTGCCACCGTTGTTAAGTAAATCATTGCAGCTAGTAACACGATTGTTAAATGAATCTGGCTTCCCCATTGACTTTGCTTGTCAGAAAGTTGCCAAATGTGATCACAGGACCCCCGGACGTTGCAACCGTCATAAATGTGAGTCAGTTGCCAAGCGTCTGAATTTTAATCACGTGACCATGGGGATGCTGCAACAGTTGTTAACTGTGGGGAAACGGTTGTAAGTCGCTTTTTTTCAGCGCCGTTGTACCTTCGAATGATCACTAAACGAAAAGCTGTAAGTCAGGGACTAGCTGTGATGGTGATAAAAGTCGTAGCGTACCTGGAATAAGAGCTGTGCTAACAACAATGTCCACCTCTTTGCACTGTTTAGCAAAGAGGGCCATTTCTGCCTCTATGAACTCCTTGGACATTTCTTTCGCGTAACCTCCAACACCTTCTCCTGTTTCAGCAACGTTGACTTCTAAAGGTTCTGCACCGAGGGATTTGAACTGCTCCAGAGCTGGAGGGCTGGAAGCAAGGAGAATTTCACAGCAATGACTAGCATGGATACTTTTCAGAGTGGAGATCAATAGCATATAACTGCTCTTCAGTCCAAGCATCCCATCTGACCTTTGAGTAACATGCCAGCAGATGCTCTGCAAAATCCTTTCAATTTGCAATGGGTTGTTGATTTTCAGCTAGCATTATTATTGCTACTTTTATTTTAGATCCCACCATTCCTTCTCCCAGAGGACTGCCAAGAAGGCTTGCAGAACATACAACTAAGAGTACGTAAAACTAATACGTATTGAAGTGGGCACATATTTGAAAATTATAATCAACACTGAACCATCTTAAAGTTGGATGGTTCCTTATAGGCAACAGGTTCATGACGGCAGGAAAATATACTTTTGATTTCTTTAGGATTTGTATCCTGTTTTTCTTTACAACAGAAGAAGGGTGAGGCCTGGAGTTACTCTACCGGGTATCAAATCCTCTCACAATGGCTCCCATTGACTTCGCTGCCCCAGCCGCAGCCAAGCCAGCCACTCCTCCACCAATGATGAGCATCTAGGAAGGAAAAGAAAGGAACTCACAGTTGGGCTTGTTAATGTATTTTTATGAGCCCAGAATAAAACCTTTCTGTTAATTCATGCATCATATGCAATGTGACTTTATAGGAGGGAGGGAGGGAGAGAGAGAGAGAGAGAGAGAGAGAGAGAGAGAGGGAGAGGGAGAGGGAGAGGGAGAGGGAGAGGGAGAGAGAGAGAGAGAGAGAGAGAGAGAGAGAGAGAAAGAGAGAGAGAGAGGGAGGGAGAGGGAGAGGGAGAGGGAGAGAGAGAGAGAGAGAGAGAGGGAGAGGGAGAGGGAGAGAGAGAGAGAGAGGGAGAGGGAGAGGGAGAGGGAGAGGGAGAGAGAGAGAGAGAGGGAGAGGGAGAGAGAGAGAGAGAGAGAGAGAGAGAGAGAGAGAGAGAGAGAGAGAGAGAGTAGACAGACAAACAGACAGATAAAAAAGGGGAAAGGGGAGGGAAGGGAAAGTAATGGGAAAGTAAAGGGAAGGGAAGGAAAAGGAAAGGGGAGGGGGAAGGGGAAGGGGAAGGGGAAGGGGAAGGGGGAAGGAAAGAGAAGGGGAAAGCGGAAGGGAAGGGAAGGGAAGCTATAAACACTCTCTTCTTTAGTAGATGAAAGCTGCAGTTTCCAAATGGCTTTCTTCTTCAAGCTTTCTTTGAAATGGCTTCAAATGGTGCTAATGGTGCTTCCTGAAAACCATGTCATGAAACCTACCTTTGCGGGAGGTACTTTTCCAGCAGCAGTGATCTGCCCAGTAAAAAACCTCCCGAAGTGATTGGCTGCGAGAACCACAGCTTTGTACCTAGGAAAAAAGATGGAAAAACACTTGGAGCTGTTAGCACAGCAGGCGTTTGAAATGAATAACAACGGACTCAATTAACTAGGCAAAAATATTTATATACGGGACTGCTTAGACCAGTGAGGGCAATCAAACATCTCCAACAAATAAATAATCCGTCAATAAAAAAACAAATGATTGCCTTTATCTATTGGCTGAGAAGCCATAGATGGATACCAAAATCATCATCATCATCATCATCCCCATGTCCTAACAGTTTATACCACTGTTACTCCTAATCAAAGGACATTTCTTATGTTGTAAGCTGCCCACAGTCACCTCGAACTGCAAGATGAGCGGCATATACATTTAATAAATTTCTTTCTTTCTTATTTAGTTATTTATTAAATTTATTCACCGCCCATCTCACAGTTATGAGACTGATGATGATAACTTTATTGTCTGGGTGGCTTACAATAAAATGATACTATAAAAGATTAGGACAGTAAGATAATAAATAACTTAAAATTAAGAAAGAAATAGCTTAGATAGCAGAGGGTATACAACGGCAGAGTGGAGGTAACCTGACCATAGTAAATGTTTTTTTTCCACCTCTTAAATTACATTATGCTCATTTGGGAGTATGTTTTTCTCCCAGCTCATCATAGTAGAATTTTTTTGTCTGTAAAAGGACCTTTTTGTTTAGTTGTGGTTCTAATTCCTACATTCTTAGGCTGAGCATCCCGTTCCTTAATTTTTATTATCTGAACATTTATTTGGATTCATTTTGTGGCTTAAAAGGTCTGAACAGCATTTTGGAAGCATTTAAGACCAGCTCATGTTAGACAGCCCGTTTCCTTCCTTCCTTCCTTCCTTCCTTCCTTCCTTCCTTCCTTCCTTCCTTCCCTTCCCTTCCCTTCCCTTCCCTTCCCTTCCCTCCCTCTCTTCTTCCCTCCCTCCCTGAGAATGTTAGATGTTATGAATAAGTGAAAGATACTTGTTTTGGATTAACAAAATGATTACATCTTGTTTTCTTTTTAAGACATAAGCAAACTTTTTGATTGAAAGCAAGGAAGGGAAGGTACATTTGGAAGCATGTGAAGAAAATTTACAACCCAAGATATCCAGGTATCACGAATCCAACATAAACAATCTCTGGAAAATCAGTATAAAGTTTTCTTCTTCTTCGCACGCAGGACTAAGGGGATTAGGGATTTAAGAAGAGAATTGCTGCTTTTGTATGCAGGTAGTCCTCAGTTTATGACCAGAATTTCCATTGGTGAGCAAGGTGGTTGAGTGTTAAGAGAATCACTGCAGTTGTTAAGAGAATCACATAACCGTTAAGCGAATCCGGCTGGCTCCATTGACTATTCAAGGATACGTGGCAACGATAAGACTCAGGAACTTTTTCTTAAGATTGTCTGTTACTATAAAAATGGCTTTAAGCGAGGAGACTGGAGAGGATATAACAGGATCAGACAGTTTGGGATATGGATTTTAAAATGACAGGATATAGAAATCAAAGTGGCTGATATTTGGATAGCTAAAATGGTAGATAAATACAGAAACGTTATAGAAAGAGGAGATTTTTTTTGGTATTTGTTTTAGAGAAAATGACAAGTTACTGTGTAAAAGGAAAGGAATGTGAAATTAATTTGCTTAAGGTTAAAGAACAAATATTATTTCCGATAACTCTTAATAAGCTTTTGCTGACTAAGGATGAATAATACGGCTTGATTATTTGTTAATAAAGATGAGATATAGGATGAATCGTTCTTTGGCTCTAATGATAGGGAAATTGGTAAGTTGCTAAAATTGTTCCTACTTGTCTTGATCAAGAGGGAGATGATTTCTTTATATATCTTTTTATTTTTTCCTTATTTTTTCCCAATTCCCCCCTTTTTTTCTTTTTGCACTTTTTATTTTATTTTTCTTAGTTTGTATTATGTTTTTTTACCCTTGTATTTTTAAACTTTAATCAAAAACCTTTTTTAAAAAAAATGTCTAGTAGGATCTCTGTGGAAATGTCAGCAGATCCAATGAGGCTGACTGCCTCAAGTTGACTGAAAAAGACTTGATTAAGCAAACTTAATCTCTCAACTTCCACAGTTTTGAAATGAGTGTTTCAACTCCCAGAATTCCCCAGCCAACATATTGATGATCTTCTATATGGCAGAGGTCTTCAAACTTGTCCCTTTTATGACTTGTGGACTTCAACTCCCAGAATTTCTCAGCATGGCTGAGGAATTCTGGGACTTGAAGTCCACAAGTCATAAAAGGGCCAGGTCTGAAGACCCCTGTTCAGGGGTCTATAGATCAACATGGGATGTAAATGAGTCCAATTATGCCCAGACTGTTTTTTCCAGATGTGTTATGATTTCAGTTCTCAGCAATTCCGGGCAGCATCCAGTCTAGAGAAGGCTGGCCTAAGGCCTCTATTTGTCTTTGAGACTTGTTGCTTCAAACAGAATCTAATTAGCACAGTGTATTTTGGCTTTTTACAAAACTTTTCATTTGTCTACTAGCTGAATTTTGCCTGCATGAAAGACCATAATGGAAAAGAAACCCAGGTTGGTATGTGAATGTCATGCCAAACCGAAGAACACATTTGATGGTAGAAACCAGAGGGCAATCTCATTAATTCATGGCAGCCACTGAGTCTTATGGTTTTCTAAAAAAACTGATTTATAGTGGCAAAAAGTGTAAGTGCACTGGAGCCCACACCTAATACATCTGCTCATCTTTAAGGTCACAAGACGTTCCATTGTTTTGATCTGCTGTGGAATCTAGTTCACATTACTCAACCCAGCTATAGTTAGTGAGTTTGCAAGAGATGTCTGGAATTCTTGTTTTGTTTCCTTTAGTAACCATAACTTGAATGTGAATCACAGAAGCAAAGACATTTTAAAAGGCAGTAAAACCCCAGTCTGGTTTTGGCGTAACCAAAAGCAGACGTCAGAGATGTTAGAATCAACCACCCATCTCTCAGCAAGTTTGGGTTGATACCAAACAAGATGAGATACAGTTCTATCAAAAGACCATGAAGCCTCTTATAGAACAGATGTGACAGAACTAGGCTGGGAACTAATACATCCAGATGATTTAGTTACTCAGTTGTTTTGAATCTGCTCTGGATTTAAAAATAATGAAGTCGAATTGTGTAATGTTTGTTTTATTAAGGTGGTTTTTAAGAGCCGTGTGGTTACTGTTAGCATAACTTAGCTCAACCTTCTCCAACTGAGTGTCTTCCAGAAAGGCTGGAATTTCTGGAAGCTGTTGTCCAAGCTTATCTGGAGAGAACCTATCTAATGTTAGCCTAGCCTTTCTTGGATGAAATGAAATGCTAATGAAAGATTGGCAGTAGTATATGGCACACACCAATAACCCAATACAACAATTTATTCTCAAAAGAACATTTTAAACTGTGGAGATCTCTTGAGATTTTGGTGTCCTCTGAAATGTTCTCACAAGATTTCAGTGAACACATGAGACAGATGGATCTAGGTGCTCCAGGGCAGAAAACAAGGCTAACTCCACAACGGATGGCCCCCAGAGCTATAGCTAGCTTGGAGAAGTTGGGCTCCAGCCAAAAGAGAATTAGCCTCAGAGAAGCTACTGTAAGCAACAAAAGAATAAGAACAACTCTGTGGTTCCCAGGAGCCATATGGATGGAATATGGTCTTCTGGTTCTCCTGTGTTATTCTTTTTAATCCATCTTAAACTTTTTTCTCTCTCTCTCTTGAGTAAGAACCATATATAAGAAATAAGACTGTTGAGAATTTCCCATGTTTTGGGATGTTTCCAACATGGCAATTGCCTGAGTTTCCACTACTAGGTTTATATATATATATATGTATATATATTCCCCCACTTGAGGTTTCCCACATTTCAGATGCCAGAAATTAGTTATTCTTAGCTCAAAGGAGATGAAATTGTAAATATGAGGTTCAGAAGAAATGCAGCATCATATAATTGAACAAGGATGACAAGAAAAAGAACTCCGTTCCTAGTGGAGGTCATGCGAGGGAAGGAAATAAAGAAGTCAAGAGAACAGCTGGGACCCCATAGTTGATGCCCCAACCCTATTGACATCTATTTTTGAAGCATTTAGAAAGAGATGGGACTTCTATCACCTAGTCACAGCTGCCCTCATTTTTATACAACCCCATTCCTCATGCCGTTATATCATACATAAATGTGTGTGCACATGTGTGTATGCCTTCAAATCAGTCTTAACCTCTGGTGACTCCCTGGATGACCTTATAGTTTTCTTGGCAAGATTTCGGAAGTGGCTTTCCATTGCCTCCTTCCTAAAGCCAAGAGTGAGTCTATTGGCCTCAGATCACCCAGCTGGCTTTGTGCCTAAGGTACTAGAACTCCTGGTCTCCCGGTTCCTAGCCCAATGCCTTAACCACTAGACCAAGCTGTCTCTCGTACATAAACTAGTACTACGTATATAGAGATGAGTGGACAAACCAAAGCTCTAGTATGGCATTCAGTCCTACTGCTTTGTGTTGTATGCTATTCATAGTCACATTGTTTGAGTTGAGGGACCCTTTAAAGCCAATCAATCAATCAATCAATAAATCCCTGCTTTCAGGAACCTCATTCAACGTCAATTGCCCCAAATCAATAACGAAAGCTTTCAGCTGTTTTGAAGCAGGAGTCATTTTAAAAAAACAACCACCACCACCCCCAAAAAACAAAAAACCCTAAAATGATCCTTAAAAACATGCAATGTTAAGCCTACCAGAGACATTTATATGCCATGGCTCTGCTCTCAATCTGCCCCAAAACTGTTCAGTTCTACCAAATAACTGTCCCTCTTTAATACAATAAAATCTAGGCATTGAGGAAACAGTCATTAGTAGAGAGAATAATGTGGACTCACCCTGCAATATTGGCCATTGAACTTAAGGCATCATATCCTTGAGCAATAGTGACCCGAGGAACTTGGTCCATTGCTAAGACGGTGGCTTTGCGCTGAGCAAGCTTCTCCAAGAGATCTGGATTCTGTGCTGGATAGATAAAGCTGACCAGAACTGATTTCTCCTTGAGTAAGGTGGTCTCATGGATTCCCAACTTTTCATTAAAAACTGGAGCTCTGACCTTTGAGAAAATAAATACCATATTACACTGCTTTGTTAGAAGAAGGAAAATTCCATGCGCCAAAGTGAGGACTAGGCTACAGTTTTTCTTTGTAATATACTGGACCACTTCAGACTCATAATCATCGATCATAAACCATGAAATATAGTCCAAATTATTGTTCAAAACCCAACTGATTATGATTTATTGAACCATGAACCCAATCCCTGCTTACTTTACCCTTTGCAGCCATTAAAATAATAATTATTGGATCACCAAATAGTAGAAATTTCATTTCCACTTTGGATTTTTGTGATCAGTTCTTCACATCTCTGAGATTTATACGTCTTTGCTGGCACAATATTTCAACATTTGTTCCTTATTTTCACTCTTATTGCTGGAAAATGCCAGACAAATATTTGAATATTATTTTGTTATTACACTCTGCTATGCTATGCTATGCATGTTTTATTGAATATAACATGATTGGCTGAGTTTCTACATTGCGCTAAACCATATACACCACAAATTAATAAGCCCAAAATATTAATTCAAAACCACATGATGGCTTAGAGAAATAAAGGAATAATCCTAACTCAGGGATGGGAATATTGTGAACTCTCCTTTCCATAATCTGACATTTCATAAATTCAAAGCCGTATTCATCTCTGATGATGTATTCTGTATTTCTTTTTATTTATTTATTTGATTTTTTAACTCATCTTTATTATTGTTTATAAATAGCTCAGGACAGTGAACATACCTAATACTCTTTCTTCCTCCTATTTTCCCCACAACAATTCTGTGAGGTGGGTTGGGCTGAGAGAGGGTGGCTGGCTCAAGGTCACCTCCGGCCAGCTTTCATGACTAAGGCGGGACTAGAACTCACAGTTTCTTCTGATTGGCCAAAATCACCCAGCCATCTTTCATGCCTAAAGCAGGACTAGAACTCACCGTCTCCTAGTTTCTGGACCAGCACCTTAACTACTACAGTAAACTACTATCCATCCATCCATCCATCCATCCATCTCTCTCTCTCTCTCTCTCTCTCTCTCTCTCTCTCTCTCTCTCTCTCTCCTTCTTTGTATTTTAGGCGCCATCCTTTTTAACTTTATTCATGTAAATAGAGTATGTAAGTTGCCCAGAGTCGGTTTTAATTGGAAGTTCAAAAGTCCCATCCATCTATCCATCCATCCATCCATCCATTCATCCCTCTCTCTCTCTCTCTCTTTCTCTCCTTCTTTGTATTTTAGGCACCATCCTTTTTAACTTTATTCATGTAAATAGAGTATGTAAGTTGCCCAGAGTCGGTTTTAAATGGAAGTTCAAAAGTCCCGTCCATCCATCCATCCATCCATCCATCCATCCATCCATCCATCCGTCCAGCAGTCCAGCAGTTAAATAATCCTGCCTACCAGACTGGCAGTTTTATTTCATTCTTGCCTTTAGAACGATATCGGATCCAAACACGGTTTTCAGGTCCCCAATTCTGGCTCCTGCCTCTACGTACTGGTCATCAGAGAACTTGGCTTCTTCACCTGCGCTGTGCTCCACTTGCACACGAAAGCCCTGCTTCACCAAAGCCTGGACACCAGCAGGAGATAGGGCTACCCTTTTTTCATTTTTATATACTTCTTTAGGAATGCCAACCACAAGATCTTGGTAGCGGATCCCTGTATGAAGCAGACCAACCAAAAGATTGATAGACAGAAAGGAAGGAGGCCCACGTAGACGTGATCTCAGTGAACTTCAGTACTTCCTGGGAAGGTTGGGGTTGTCAGGCAGAAACACAGAAAATAAACCAAAACAACAAACCCAAAGGATCTGGAGAGCCTCAGTTAGGGATAAGCTCATTACAAATATACTACTGCTACTACTACTGATTTGTGTATTTGATTAATGCATGTAAAAATATTATAACCGCTGAAAAATTCCAGTATGGAAGAAAAGACCTGGAACAATAAAATCTCGTAATACATAATAAGTATTTTCCAAAAAAAGTGGAAGTAGAATCAGAAGGAAAAAAAAATCCCAGTCGGGACTATAAAGGCCATTCTACCATTTCTGTAAGTATAAACAGTAAAAAAAAAATGCCTGACTTTTTCCCCCTGATTTGGCTTCAAAGAACTTTTCAAAGTGAACTTCTTTCTCTCACTCCACACAGCTCCACTGAACACCCTTCACAACATAATAGGCAAGGTGGTATAGAAGGGTGTGGGGGGAGGGTTTGTTAGTGGCTGAAGATGGAACATTCCACCATCAAAGTGCGGTTCCATAGCCAACTCACACAGTCACACAAAGACACAGGCAGATGCCAAAATAATAACAAATTAAAGTTTGGTTTGCAAAATACTTGACCGGGATATGGTTTACACAAACTTTTGAGCTGTTTACATGTTTAAAAAAAAGGTGCAGGATCAGCCACAAGCTGTGATGGGACAACCTCAAGTCCACTGGCTTTGGGGGCAGGAAAAGGAAAACCAAGAAATAAGACAGCAATGTCAAAATGGGCTGGACGTTCTTCCATTTTCTTTTCCTTCTCGCTCCTGGCTTGAATTAACTGCAAGTATTTGTAACAAGAGGGAAAAATTAGTCATTATGCAAATCTAAAGCCACGCCTTTAAAAAACTGATTATGTAAAGGCAGGGTTACATATTACTTTTTAAGATGATCCACCCATCCTGTTAGGTCATGGTTACCTGAATAAGCCATAGTTGACAGGCTTCATGCAATACCTCAAGCCATGATATGATTTTGGCTTAATGTGTTGAGGAATGCAGCCAACCTGGATCATATTTTGTGGGGTCCTTGTTTTCTTGCAAACGTTTCATTACCCAACTAGGTAACATCATCAACTGCTCTAGTATAATCTTGGTATTAATCCCTGTTATCTGGCTGATGATTATTGATGAACAGGTGTCTTGGGGTTTTTTTGTTTCCTTCTTGGGTTTTGGATTGTTGAGTGGCATGTAAACCAATTGTATGGTATGTGTATAGACCAGCAATCAAATATTAACCATCAGCCTGATCAAGGAACCACAAAGGACATTCCCACAAACGCTGATAGGACATACATACCCTAGTATATAAAAAGAGAGCACGCCCTACTCACCTCTGTTACAACCAAGCTCAGAGAGCACCAGGGACCCCACAGTTCAACCCAGAGCTTACACCAGGGGTCTTCAAACTTGGCCCTTTTTTAACCTGTGGACTTCAACTCCCAGAATTCCTCAGCCAGCATGCCTGGCTGAGGAATTCTGGCAGTTGAAGTCCAGAGGTCATAAAAGGGCCAAGTTTGAAGACTCCTGGCTTACACTATAAAAATGCTGAGACTCATTGTCCTTCACTATATATAACCTTGGAAAGTGATGGATATATGAGAAGCCAGAGATGCCAAATGTTGCCTAACACAGAACGTTCACACAATCACATATATTTGGATTTCTTGATGCCTATGTAAATACAACACCACCATCATAAGAAACACCCTGATGGGAATTTCACAACTACTGTATCCTTGGAAAGGAATTTCAAATGCATTTTTCCATCAAACCGAGGCTGGCATTTGCTGCATGTGGCTAATGCTTTGCTTAATCAAGAAGAGACTTGGCAGCCATTTGTCCAGAATGTTATAGAGTCTCCTGATTGAGCAGAGGGATGGACTAGAAGACCTCCAAGGTCCCTTCCAACCCTATTATTCTGTGTTCTAATTTATTTAGTGAGATAATTAAGAAAGAAGGTAATAGCCAGAAGATGCATTCCAGTAGGTAGCAAATGGTTAATAGAGCATAATTTGGATTTCTGCACTTAAAAGCTGTTGGACTGACAAAGATTTCTTTCCAATGCTAGGATTCTATAAATTCAGCTACGGCAGATTTAATTTACAAAATGTCATTTTTCTTGTCTTTCTCTGCACCTCTTTGTTGAGTACTGTATCTAATTACTGTAAGTTATAACTTTTCCCCCTTTTCTGTACAATTACAAAGTCACTGTGACATTTGCAACAATCTCCTTTGCATGTTGAAAATGAGTCAGTTTATACGTTACCCTGTCCAATATTTCTCAGTTACATATCCACCAGAGTCTGTTTCCAAACTATGCTTTTTAGCAATTAAACTCTGTTTTAAGTTGACTTTTGCTTTGCTTATTTTATCTCATTAGGCAATCATTTTCTGGAACTGGCTAAAATAAATCTAAACTACTGTTCTTGCAAGAGTAAACAATATTTAATATGCCATTGTTACTTTATGGCTAGCCTTACCCAATGGTAACAAGCAAAATGGGAAACTTGAAAGGAAATTAAAATCCAAGGCTAAGGTTCAACCTACAAGTGAAACTCAGAGGCATATTTTGGGTAGATTTTTTTTAATGGAGGCCAACTTCTGTAATGGCAATCAAATAGAGGTAAAAAGGTTGGGGACTGGATACTTAATTCTTTCACATCCTCCTGTCTGCCTACTCAATTTTTTTTCCCTGAATGTCATTCTTCCCCACAAGGGGAATGACACCCTGCAGAATTCTTCTTTGAAGAAAAACTTATAGGACGTGCAATTTTGAACAGAAGAGCTTTTGAAAAAAGGCAGGGTGAAGCATTGAAGTAGCCTTTACTTGGCTCACCGCTTTTTCAGTTTTCAATTGTAGTTTACGACAACTGCTTTCCATTTAAATAATAATAAAAGGAGAGCTGCACGTGTGGCCTGCATCCATACTCCAGGATTTGCCAGTGTGGTTTTTAAAAAAGGTACATTTGCCTTTTGTAGAGACTGGCCATGATAAGGTAATGATCTTACCACATTGGTTGGCTTTACTAGTAAACTTTATTCTGATGCATACATTTCCTTATATTATACAAAATAGTTCTGCACTGTTGTTATTTTGAATTGTTCATGCAACTTCAGACTTTTGGTTTCATTAAAACATGAAACATAGAATCAGAGAGCTGGAAGAGAGGTCATCTAGTCCAGCCCCCTGCTCAACCCCCTGATCTAAACTGTCCTCAGCTGAATTTTCACATTTTGATTATTCTTATTATTAGGAATGGGATAGTCTCCTTTGGTGACATTTCTTATCAACAGTGGATCTCATTGCTTTTCATTAACTGACCTCAATAAGTATTTTTCCTCAAGTCATTAATTTTACCTTTTGCTTTCTGGTCACTCCACAAAGCATGGAACGTTTTAAAAGACCGGGGTCCAGTTTTGGGCTGAAATGTCCTGGCAGTGAGAGAGAGGAAGAAGGGTAACAAAATGTTGTTTCGATTTCGCACCAACGTAGCCATCTTCCTGGGTCCAGCAAGAAAACAGCCTGACCTTGATGTTGGTCCAGATGTTCTGTAAGCAGAAAAAGTTTACTAGGATAGACATCAGCGAGAGCAAACAGGATGCCACCAGGGTCGTATCACCAAACTTTCATATTTACAGGGAGTCTTCAATTTGCAGCTATTCATTTAGAGACCCTTCAAAGTTACAATAGCACAGAAAAAAGTGACACGACTATTTTTCACACTTACGACCGTTGCAGCATCCCCATGGTCATGTGATCAAAATTCATACACTTGGCAATTAGTTCAAAATTTATGACAGTTGCAGAGTCCCCGGGTCCCGTGATCCCCTTTTGCAACCTTCTGACAAGCAAAGTCAATGGGGAAGCCAGATTCGCTTAATCACCACATTACTAACTGCAGTGATTCACTTAACAGCTGTGGCAAGGAAAGTCATAAAATGGGGCAAAATTCACTTAATAACTGTCTTGCTTAACACCAGAAAATTTGGGGTCAATTGTGATCGTAAGTTGAGACTACCTATGTTCTAATGCAAATATACTGATTTTCTAACACTTCAGCTCTGCCCTTTTGTTGATATCACCATGTCACTGACATTCCCCCTGCAGACCAAAAATACAACTTTCAATTTACCCTCCCCATCACAAAAACCTTGCCCACCTCTAGGCTAGTCCATCATGTGGTTTGCTTTCATTTTACCATGTTGTGGGGACGAAGCAGTTGTGGTTTGTAAGCTATGATTTGTGGCTAAACGTATAGGCTAAATCCAGACATTTGTAGGCCTTCCAAGCAAGTGTTTCAGATTTTCTTTGAAAAGATCTCCAGTCTCCATAATATCCTTGATCAAATTTTCCAGAAAAGTGGTTAGTGTAGGCAAGAATCTGATGAGTTTTATGGCTTCTGTTAAGCTTTAGACACAGCAAACACACACAAACATATATATTCATAAAATTTCAAGCAAATTAACAAATTGAAGTATGCTGCTTATGGTTAAAAGGCCCTGGGATTTTCAATTTCAAAAGTTCAGCATAGTTATTTAATTTTCATCAGCTTATCCAAATGTGGAAAGTCTGACTGCATAAAACCATAGTATCCAAAAGGATTTAGTATCCGAAACAGTTACACTTCTGTCTCCCACATCCCACACGCTTGGATAAATGCCTGCGCTCTCAAACAGATACATGAGTAAACGAAGCAATGAATCACTGACTTTCCATGAACAGATATGATAGAAGTTCAGACAGAGCTGGCACAAGATCCTGCTTAATATTCTGCTTAATATATGCTGCTTCTCCATGCCTCTTAGCTCTTTAAGAAGAAAGACAAACACCCTGAACCTAGAAGCAGGTGTAATTTGGAGATGTCATCCAACTTTGAAGAATATTCAAGCTGGGCAAGACGCCATATTAAACAAACCAGCCATCATGCTTAGCCTACATAAATTTTTAGAGGAATTTGCTTCATTTTGGGTCAAATTGGAAATAAATTGTTGCAATGGCCAGTGTGAAGCAACATGCCTCCTGTCACTCGTCTGAAAGCTGAGTTTGATTTATAAATGGCAGGACTCCTTAACTGATCCCATTCCTGGCTTCTAACTTTCAAGACAGAACAAGGACTGGAAGAATGGGGATATAAGAGCTGTGGTTAGCATGCAGTATTGCAGGTTAACTCTGCCTTCCCTCTGCCAGCAGTTTGATCCTGACTGTCTCAAGGATGATTCCACCTTCCATCTTTCCAAGATCGGTAAAATGAGGGCCCAGATTGTTGGGGGCAAGAGGCTGACTCTGTAAACCGCTGAGAGAGGGCTGTAAAGAACTGTGAAGCGGTATATAAGTCTAAGTGCTATTGCCATTATTACAGGTAGCCCTTCACTTATAACCATTCATTTAGCCACCTTTTGAAGATACAATGGCATTAGAAAAAAGTGATGTATAAGTAATCCTCATACTTATGACCATTATAACACCACCACCCCATGGTCACGTGACCAAAATCCATGCGCTTGGCAATCAGCATGTATTTACAATAGTTGCAGCTTCTCAGGATCACGTGATCCCCATTTGTGACTTTCCCAGCTGGCTTCCGACAATCAAGTCAATGGATGAAGCCGGATTCACTTAACAACTGCTGTAGTGATTCATTCAATGACCATGGCAAAAAGGTTGTAAAGTCAGGCATGGCTCACTTAAGAACTGACTTGCTTCGCAATGGAAATGCTGGTCCCAGGTTGTGGTCTTAAGTCAAGGACAGCTTGTGTTGCTGGTCGCGCAATATCAGTGGTTATTTTGCCTGCTGAATGGTAAGGTTGATGTGGTATCTGTGGATGCAGAGTGAATATAGGCAATCTGATCTAAGGCCTCTCAATGGATGGATAGCCATGAGTTATATAGAGTACCTAAAATATATTTACTGGTTATGTGTTTTTGAGATCCAGTACATTGTTGAAAGCTTTAGTTTCCATTTAGAGGTTCTCAAATGCATTTGGGACTTCCAAAATTCGTAAGCCCCTTTATTCCAATCTTCATTTGAATGAAGTTTTGACAGAGTTTGCTTCTGCTAGTTTACTATTGTTTCATTGGTTTGATGATTTGTTAAGCAATACTGAATACTGCTTTGTGATTTAGCTACTTATTTGTAGTCAAAAGTATGTTGCAATTCACATAGTTTTTATTTGTTTGAGTCCAGATAGTTTATAAACAAGTGCCCAAAGAATCGGGCAGCGTACGGACTTTGGCAAAAAATATTTTGCATTTCGCAGAGACTTAAAAGAGAAACAGCAATGTGACATTGACACACATGCCTTTTTAAGTCCCTGAAAAATATAAAATAAGACTTCCAAAAAGCCTACATACAATTGGTTGAATCTTACAGCCTGAATAAATTAGGTTAACTAAGATCCTTTGTGGTTTAATGAAACGTAAGACTTATTGCTCTAACTTGGTCCCTTCTAGAGGTACTAAAGCTGAACTTTATGGTGGTCAGGAATTACGAGTGTAGAAATCCAGATCATCTAGAAAAAAAACTACTCGTGAGAAAAATTGTGTCTCAGACTGTGGCCTTGGTTTGCTTGGGCCAGTAATGGAGAAGGGCAAAGAACCAAAAAAGAGTATTTATTTTTTTCTTTGTACATTTACACAGAATCTACAAAAGTACAAAAGACTACTTTGTCCCCTTCTGGATTTTGAAACCTAAGAAAACATTGATTACAACAAATTCAAGCAAGCTTTTGCAGAAGATTAACAACTTTAAAATAAAGATAAAATCCTCAGAAGATTCCTGAATTCTGAACCTCCCTGGGTCATCTTTGTATGGAATTAATGTAGAATGTCCACCTGAAGTCATCTGGACTATGAGATGATCCAACTCTGGAGCATGCCACACCAAACAGGGTATTTTCTGGGGAGGTGGGGGGAATCCCAGCTAACTACTCCTAATAGATCGCTAACTCCAATTACTCAACCGGTTGAGTATCATCTCTTTTATGGACAGAATAATCTGTCTTTCCCTGTTTCCTTGTGATGAGTGTTTTAAGGGCCCCTTCACGCTCTACAAAGAAGAGTCGTTCTCAGCACTCTGAATATTATTACGGCCTTCACTTTCCACCGTTGTCTGCTGGAACACTGCAAAAACAAAGAACTCCTGGGAACCAGCTGAAGTAGTAACACTCTGGTTTATGTTCATGGCAAAGAACAGCAGTGTGAAGAGCAATTAAGCAAAGACTAACCTGTAATCGGTGTCCTTAGGAGATTTCTCTGTCCTCCATAGAGAACACAAGGGCAGCCTTGGGGGGGCTGCTGGCTGTTAAGTGACCTTCGTATTTGCAGCTTGCTGGCAGGGAGAGAGGGGGCAGGTTGGGTGGTTTATAAATAGGTGCCATGTGATCCCAAAGGCACTTGGCACAGCCAGCATGGAGTCTTTCAAGGCAATACAGAGCAGGATATCCTAGGAAGCTATCCACAAGCTGACAATTCCTAGTTTTCTTGTGGCAATCAAGGAACGGAAAATCTGAGCCAGGTGAGCAGACAAATAACAGAAGAACAGAGTTGGAAGGGACCTTGGAGGTCTTCTAGTCCAACCCGCCCCCCCTGCCCAAGCAATAAAGCCTATCACATCTCAAACAAATGTTTCTCCAACCTCTTCTTAATTTGCCTTACATTATATTACAGATTAGGCCTTAAGCTCTCCTGTGTCCATCCCAAAGGTGCTTTTTCCAAAAGACAGCTGGACTTTCTTCGTGTTTTTTTTCCTTTGAAAATGTTTCACTTCTCCTCCAAGAGGCTTCTTCAGTTCTGAAGAACGGAGTTGAAAAGAACAGAAGAAACGGAGGAGAAGCGAAATGTTTTCAAAGAATAAAAAGCCTAAGAAAGTCCAGTTGCCTTTTGGAAAAAGCACCGCTGGGAAAACCATGACCTGGATGATTGAGACTTTCCATAGACTCTCCTGCCATTCATTGTTCCTAAAAGGGACCAGGGCTATGGTGACTTCAGGCCACTCAGAAGTTTGAACATCCTATCACCCTGGCTGCCAACACTGAACATTTCATACAACCAGCCTGATTTTATGCCTTGCAGCTATTCATTGTCCTGCAGCCGAAGAAATATACTCCAAATGTCCATAAAGATGATCCAAAATTTGCTACTCTTAAGCAACAACCTAACCCAGACCTTATAAGGCTTTCAGTATAAGTACCACAACGTTGAATCTTTCCCTTAAAACAAAATTCCTTTAATTGGCAGGATTCTTTATATACCTCGAGTGACGGACAGCCAGAATGCTAGAGAACGAAGCTGCACCAGACTTCAAAGATACGGGAAGCTCTATGATTATGATCTCTAGTCTGGGGGATAAAAGCATGAAAATGTCAGGATCTTAACTCCCCCAGTGGTAGATAAAGAGCAAAACTAAGTGGGCTTAATCGTATAGACCCAGGAAAGTATGGAAGGATTACTAGCTGGCCATTAATCTTTGGAAATGGACATGAACAAGGCCTTGGTCTTGTTCTAAAAGCAGCATAATGTGGTGGTTGTTTTTTTTAACTACAAGAAGATCGTGTCAACCTTACAGAAAAGCAGGCAGGGGATGAACTCAAAAAGGCTCATTACTTTCGAGCGTTTATTTTACCATAAGATGGAGAGATAGGAGTTGTCCAATTCTCCTCTTTTTTGAGTCAGCTTTGACTCCTGGTGATTGCCTGGACAAGTCCCTGCAGTTTTCACGGGCAAGATTTTTCAGAAGTGCTTTGCTGTTGCCTCCTTCTTAGAGCTGAGAGTTAGGGACGGGCCCAAGGTCATCTTCCTAACCCAGGGGTAGGCAACCTTGGCTCTTTTATGACTCGTGGACTTCAACTCCCAGAATTCCTGAGCCAGCCACGCTGAGGGAAAGGGAGAGGTTTCCAAGCTGAGCCAGGCTGGCTCAGGAATTCTGGGAGTTGAAGTCCACGAGTCATAAAAGAGCCAAGGTTGCCTACCCCTGACCTAACCTAAGGCAGGACTAGAACTCACAGCTTCCTGCACCAAGCTGGCTCTAATTAATTATTTAGCGGCCCTGTATTTAACTTCAGAGTTCCCTGTCTAAAGGCCCAAGCACTCCAAGTGAGAATAAAGCAAAAGTCTTTCTTCCTCTGTGATAAGATATACTGTGCTTCCTTGATAGTTTATTTCTAATTCTAATTGTGCAGCTGCAACTAAAAAAATTTAATACAGTTATTCAACTACTACTGCACTATGACCTCTCTCATAATACCTAAATTTTTAGGAGCCAGATCAGTATAAAGTAGATTTTTGGAACAAATATCTGTAAAAGATAATTCTGAGAAGGCTGGAATATAAAAAAAAAGAGGAACTAATTTGATTTTTATAATATAGATCTATAGCTGCAAGCCTAAAGCATACCTGAGCATCCAATGTTGGATTCAAAACAAGCTTCCTAAAATAAAACATTATCATGAGTATGATCGAAAACACGGTAGCCCCAAGAGTGACAAGCCAAACTTTTATGTGGTCCAAAAAGCAGCAACTGTTTTCTGAATTAGCAGTGAAATGCCTTGCTAAGAACCCCAGATGGAAAGCAAAAGAAAAAAGAAAAAAAAAGTGCAATTATTGTATGGACAAGTGAAGATATCTTTGATTCTTTGAGATTAACATATGTTTCTTATTGAAAAATGTTGCACGCTGTTCTTCCCTCAGTGTACAAAAATGGTTAGTTAAGAAAATAAGCAAATAAATAAAAGAGGAATATCTTTGGCCACAGCAAAAAAGTATGACATCATAGAAAATGCCAGAGATATTCCAAAGGATGATACAGATTTAAGTTTGGCCTTGAGAAATACGTGGGGTCAAAAAAAATGTGGTTTTTATACTTGCTTTGCCCTCTGATTGCTTATTGTAAGCTATTGTCAGTTTCTGGGTAAATAATCAGGTTGTCCACTTAAAGAGCAAGGAGGTCTTCCAGAATTCAAAAGCGTACAGCATCAAAAAACTCCAAAACCTTTGGTTAGGTTCTTTCTACTCATTGGCTATCTAAGGTCACCAACCAAGAGTATAGCATGGGGGTGTCCAACCTGAGCAACTCTAAGACGTGTGGACTTCAACTCCCCAGCCAATTATGCATGGAGTTGAAGTCCACACATGGACTTGAACATGGAAGACGTGTGGACTTCAACTCCAGCATAATTGACTGGGGAATTCTGGGAGCTGAAGTCCACAGGTCTTAAAATCACCCAAGCTTGACCCTTGTTGTAGATCAAATCTGGGACTGTCTTTTATTTTCAATTCTACTTCATTGTGGCTTTGCTTCACCTTACTTGACCGCCGTATGCCGGAATTAGATCCACCACAGAGTATTCAACAAGGGCTCAGTTGGGATAGATGTGAAAATGATGCTGTTTTGACAACTGTTTGAATTTCTTTGGCTATTTATGTTTGTCTTGGGATGTGGTAGATACACACTCCTGACCTTTCCAGTGATTAAAGGGCAAATAAAAAGGCAGAAAACATAAGCCAAATATGGCTGGACGTTGTTTAAGAGAATCTGGTCCAAGATTTAGCTAATGTCAGGTAGATCAGCTGTAGAAGTTTTCCCACTGGCCCCACGGACTTAATCTTGTTTATCTTAATGTTTCAATGTTTTGCAATAGGATTAGAAGCTCCTCATCCTCCAGTGATTTGTTTTCTTTCTTTCTTGCATTACTTCTTCTCCTTGCTTATTCCTGGCTACTAAGATAAGTAAAAGAAGAGACTCATTTTCTAACATCAGCGGTGTTTTATCTGCTGCTTATCGATGCTGACCCTACAGATAGCCTTAGTAAGTCTCCTCATCGGACTTGTGAAGAATTTGTACAATTAAGCATCGTAGAGTGGCAGAAACACACAGAGGGCCCGTAGGAGTTTTAGATGTTTTGAATGCTGTGCACATTCTTGCAAACCTCGCTTTAGGGTGTTGCATATTGTGTGGGCTATGGCAACAAACCCAAAATTAACTAAGCCATAGTTTAAAGTGATGGCAAATCAAGTCTTTGACTTGATCAGAGGGAAGGATAGTGTGATTTCTCCCCCAATCTCTTATCACAGCAGCAGTAACAGAATGTTAACATTGGGTCTTCCGTGTATAACCTTCCTAGCTTTTGCTTATCTCTTTTGTAGCTTTCGGCCACACACAGACCAAAAAAAATCCAGTAAGAAGGAAAAGATGAGAAAGATCCTCAATACCTTTTGACTGACTGTATTATCAATCTGTAAACGCCCAATGATTTAAAACAATTGAAACCCACTGCCCTTTTCCTCCAAATATCAGAGACTACATTAATTCACCCTGAGGTGTTGTTAAAATAAGGGAATCCCAGTTTAATGAAGTCCCTGGGGGAACCGCTGCTGATAGCCTCCTCTGACAAGCCTTCTAAATATCAGCCTCATAAAAGCCATAGTTACTTTATCTTTTACATTCCTAAAATTGTAGTGGGAGCCATAAACACGCAATCTGCTCAGAAAAAAAGAGTCTAGTGGAGAAGTGCCTCGCTCATCTGGTTCTGATTAGACAATTAGCCAAAATAGAGTACAGAACCACAACCAGAGGTCTCATTTTGAAATATTCACCAGCACCTGGGAAGGAAGGCCTGTGGAGAATAAGCATGGGTTGGGTTGGAAGAGATTCACAGGTAATCCCAATCTAATGAGGTTATCAAAACTTTGGAGAGAAGAGGACTCTCTTTCACCACGTTTTAATCTTTTATTTCAGAAAGGAGGTTCCTCGTGAGTTTTGCATGGCTTGGGCTCTCTGGAGAACAAAAAACAAAGCGCAAGAAAAAAAGAAAAGAAAAGCTATGTTCATGGACAAGATAATTGCTTCCATATTTTATTGATGAGTAATACAAAGGCCCTATGAAATAATGGTCATGTCCAGATGGTCAAGACCTTCCTTGGCATGAGTTTCAGAAATCTGGATGCAACCATCTCTCTCCCCCATTTGAGGAAAGATTGAAACAAGCAGGGTGGCTTCCAAGCAAGCTACGTTGTAAGTCCTTATTTAACCTTATTTCTGCCTTATTTGGAAATCACTAGTCATACCCCCCTCTCAATTTTGATTAAAATCAGGAAAACAAACCTCAAACCACCAACAAGCCTTGAACCACCAAGTCCACTCCCACCAACACTGACCGGGCAAGCCACTAGTATATAACATGAGAGCAAAGCCAATTCCCTACTAGCACTGATGATGTTACTTGGTTTGGTAATGAAATGTCTGCAAGAAAACAGCCAAGCTACACACACACACACACACACACACACACACACACACACACAGAGAGAGAGAGAGAGTTTATGTATGTATGTGTATGTATATACAAAGAGAGAGATGCACGCATACATATAAACACACACATATATACACATACTCCCAACACCTTTCTGTTAAGTAATTAAGTATGGTAATTTAATATAGATGAATCCAATGCAAGTTATTTTCACAGCCTGGATAATGCTATGTATGTCTGTTGAAAGGCGTGGCTTCCACCTTTAATTCTACTGTTAAAAAGTGCTCCAAGCAATGTTTCTTTTACAGATCTAAACCAACTCCAATGAAGATCAAAGGGCCTACTGCAAGTTTATTTTGTTCCTCCAGGATGGGCTGCATTCAAAATTCAAGCCAAGCTTTTCATGGACCTAACAAGTTAGAAAAGTACTTCTCATGTTTGTTCCAAAATCTAGAGGCTAACCAGCATCCAAGAACAGCTATAAAAGTAAGCCTCTTTTTTTCTGTTATGACAAGAACCAGATTTCTTAATTAAAGCCAAATGTTTGTGTGTCCCAGTAAAGGCTGATATTTAGAAAAACCACTTGAGGTATCTAAATGACATTTGCCTGGTAAAATAATGGCTAAGGCTGCATTCTTGAAGTGAAGATGTCAGGATTTAATACTTTACCACATTATCTCTGCCTCATGTCTTATTTAATAATTGGCCGTGATTCGATACCCTCTTCTGAGAAATAAACAATCATTGTCAATTCTCCATTGACAGTTTTAAAAAGGAGGGAGGAACACATCAAGTTGCTAATTTGATTTCTATTCCAAAAAGTTTAGATGTCATTTGTAATTGATCTTTGCAGCTTGTGTTTAGCTTTGTTACAAAACAAGTTTTGGAGTCTAGAGAAAAATCTGCCGTTGCTAGAAGACTACAGGGACAGTAGTCCCTGTAGCTGGGAGAAGCTGGGAGAAGGAAGAGAGTAGTAGCTGACAGTAGCTGGGAGAAGGAAGAGAGAAATATACAGTGTAAAACAACTCACATATAAGATTTTATCCATTAATAACTGATGTTCAGTCTTTGGTGACAAATGTCTTAGTTCTGGCTTCGTTTGTGGCTTTGGGGGTAGGTCATAAGCAGTGGTGCGATTCAACCAGTTCGCACCACTTCAGCAGAACCGGTAGCTAATTTTTTGTGGCCCGGGCCCAGAATGGACTTCCAGAGTGGCATCCACACAGAGAACCGGTTGTTCACATATTTGAATCCCACCACTGGTCATAAGTATCCTCAGGGAGAGGTTTTTGCTTAATTCAAATACAATCATTCATTTTCCTAAGAAAAGTGAAGGATATTTAGAAGCAAATGAGGGATCTATTTCCCCAGCTACATAGAAAGACAGGAGAGAACTTAAAGCAGATACTTTTGCCCCAGTAGATCCCAGTAGGAGAGCAAAAAGGAGTTTTGCTATGTTTATAAATACGTTACTTCCTTCCTTGGCACTAAGAATTGAAATAACAAGAAAAGGATTGGTTGGGTGCACCAACGTTTGACTATCACAATTTTATATCCTAAAATATGACATTAATACAGATTACACTTACACCCATTGATGTATGATCATGAGAAAAACAGCTATCCATGTCATCTGTAGACATATGATAGTAGTAGCCATTATTCGTAGCAGCATCTAAAAGTAAAAGAATAATGGAATTACAATTAGAACCCAAAGCACCTGGCCAGTATGAATTTCTCTGCTTCCGATAGAAATTAGATGTATATTGGATCATCTAGAATTTAACTAGTAATTGAGGTAGTTGTATAAAATTTAATTTCATTACAGCTAAATTACAATGCAATGAAATGTCATTACAATTAAATAATCTAACTAGTAATTGATGTAGTTATATAAAATTTAATTCCATTACAATTAAATTAAATAGTTGTAACTGAAATTAAATTTTATATAACTACCTCAGTTACTAGTTAAATTCTAGATGACCAAATATGGACCTAATTTCTATCAGAAGTGGAAAACTTCATACTGGCTTTGGGTTCTACTGTAAAATCTATTACAGTTGGCTGTGTTGTCTGGCGTTTACAGAAATTGTAATCCACCAACGTATAAAGACCACCAGATTGCCTTCTCGCGATCTCCTCCAAGCTATAAGGATAGACCAACCCTATAGGTAAGCCAGGTTAGGAATCAGGCAGCATGGAACTATATTTGATTACTGAAATGTATCAATAATGGAGTTTTAAAATCCTACCTGAATCGCCCTCTATCTTCTTTTACATGATGGAGAATCATGGCGCAATTATTTTGACTTTCTTCCTTAAGCTTATTGATTTCCTAAGCCTGAAGTGTTGTTTAGGATCTCTTGTATCTATTAGTGGCTTCTGCATTCCTTTCCTCTCTTTGCATTCGTGGCCAAGACGCCACTGAAGCATTTTTTTTTCAAAACGAAGAGTTTTTGAAAAGGTGAGCAATGTCATGTTTTTTCAGCACCTTGGACAGAGCATGAAGAGCAAGGCAACTTGTCCAATTAGGGTTAGGCTGAAACTAAATCTACTATAGGACTAAGACCTAAGACCCAGATTCTACCTCTTTGCTAAGAAATGGATGATCAAGCTTAGCACTAAAACAGTATTTTAAATTGGGCATGTTGAACACACTGGCGTCTGGCCCCCTCAGCTACCACCTGGCCTGTTGTCATTGATCCAAATCTTAGAAGACAGACCCTCAGCATTGATGATGTTACCTACTTTGGATAATGAAACATCTGCATGAAAACAAAAGCTCAGAGAGCACCAAGGACACCTCATTTCAACCCTGAGCTACGAATATTCTCCTTTAACAGTCTCAGAAGACGGCTGCTTGTTTGGTCCGAGAGCTGCAACGTCCCAACTCATGAGGCCTCATTTTTCTACTACTGTCTTATTCCAGGTTGATCCAATACACTGAATTTAGTTACAGTGGGTTTATTGATGTGAAATATTCCAGGCAATTACAGAGGTAGAGAAAGTCGGCTGACTGAGGAGATGTTATGTACACTCCAGATATACAGGAGAGTGAAATTTTGCCCACAAAGTGGGTGCAGCCCAGGTAGTGGAGAGTTCAGTCTAGAGTCAAGTAGTAGAAGACAGACAAGTGTAGCACAGGGTCAGGAAAAGTAGCAAAGACGCAAAGGCCAAAAAAGTTCTCTAAGCCCAGCTGAGTCAGAAAATCAAGAGTTCAAGGAGCAAGACGAGAAACCTGCTTACAAACTTACTGCTAAGTTTGTAAAGCCGCCCTGAGTCTTCGGAGAAGGGCGGGATATAAATGGAATTAAAATAAAAAAATAAAAAAACCAAAATCTTAGGAACGTAGATCTGAGGTGTTGTTGTTTTCAATGGAGTTCACACTCTGAGAGCTGTCCTTAAACAGGACAACTGGCAGGGGTCAGTTAAGAGCACTGGGTCTTTGCTTCTTGACTAACTAAATAAGCTAATCTGTAGTCTTTTAGTCAGTGAAGATTTTAGTCTGATTTCCCTTGTTCTGGCTCACTTCTCAGTTCTCTAACCATCATACTGTATCAGCACTCAGTCTATTATTGATTATTCTCCCTTGGACACATTATACAAAGACATAGCTCTCTGAAGAAGGCTCTAATGCTGGGGAAAGTAGAAGGAAAGGGAAGAAGAGGAGGATTTTTTTAAAGGAAGTGTCTGCCAATTTTGAGAGGAGGAGAAATGTGCTTATCTCAGTAGGAATTTCCAAGTTCCCAGACTATTGCAGGCAGGCATCACTATTTCTATGTTTGTTTTTATGGCATAGCTTTAAAAAAAAACCTAGGATTTCTAAGTAATGGAAAGTGTCTAAGAAGTTCTAACAGCTAATGGAAAGTGTCAATTCCAAAGGGTGTGTCAATCAAAAGCCTGCCAAGTGACTTATGTCCCTCTATGTTTCCCTTCATAAATAAAATAATAGAACACACAAACTGTTTGGAAAATGAAATGCAAACTGTCTCCATTCTTGTTGAAAGAATTTAATAAATTTAGGGTAGTGACGGGCAGAAGGACTAATCGGAATATGGGATTTGAAGCAAATTCAGTAGCCCCAAAATACAGAAGTGGCCAATGATTTTTTTTCAGGAACAAAATTATATTTTCCCACATTCAGTAGCTTTGAGGGTGGTCTGGATTCCTTGTGCCAAAGGGCAGAAATGATTGCATTATGTGGGTTTTGAAATTAGCTACTGAACTCTGGTCTAATGTATCAACAAAGATTTTCAAAAATTGAAGGAGAAATTCACATATTACATTTAAATATTAAATTAGTCAACTACTACAATGCTATGTGAACTTTTTAAAAAATGTTATTATGGAGGTAATGCACATCTCAAAACAACACCATTAGATTAGAGTTAAGATAGACAGAAATTTCAAATAATTAAGATGTATATCATAACTGAAATGCATAAGTTGATTCGTAACTGTAAACTTCCCCTTCAAAATTATCATTCAGTTTCACTCAACAAAATCCATGTCTTCACAGATGATAAATGTCTCTTAACAGGTTCTGAATTTTTAGCAAACCAAATAATTTGTTCCCCAAATTAGACTAAATGGAATACTACCTCTGATATCCTGCATTTTATATATTGTATCAATAAGTTATACCATTAAGACTATAGTATTTCTAATAATTTGGAGTGCCAAAGGTCTATATTTGAAACTCTACATTTTCCTATAGGAAGGTTTGTGTGTGTGTGTGTGTGTGTGTGTGTGTTTCCATTTCTAGGTGGTAGATAATCTTCTTGTCACCAGCATAAATTTGAAAGAATCATTTGTGTTTATTATTTTCATTTTATCCCTTAAATATAAAATATATAATTCTATTGTTGGCAGAACAGGACAGTTCTGACTTGTGTCCCTAAAAACACTTTCCAAAACTATTAGATCTTTCAACATTATTCCCACCAAACATGTTAAGAGTGTCAAGACTAAAGATACCCTTTAATTTTATGCATTAACAAAATTATACTAGAAATTTTGAATTCTTCCATTCTAAATTCCTACAGAATAGACCATGAATCCACAAATTTCACATTTTAAAATAATGTTTCTCAATCTTGGCCTTCTGAAAATGTGTGGACTTCAATCCACCCATGATAGCAGGGAAAATCTGCTATGGACCTTAAAGTGACCATGGTTGAGAAACCCAGTGTTCTAATGGCTTATGCAGATAGACGTCACCCAAAGCTTCTTAAACCATAGATCCCTTCACAGGAGACCAATCGACATACTGAACTAAAAACTGACCTTGCTTATCGCCCAATAGTTCCCAGATCTTCACATTGACTTAGGAATAAGCTAGCAATGTTTCTGAATCTCCTTCATGTCCTTTGTCTTGTATGGCAGCAACACCCCAAAACACTGGAAGATAACAACAGTAAAAAAACAAATGTCTTATCAACTCTCCAATCCCTTTGAAATAGTTTGAAATGGTTTGACCTCACAGGGGCTCCAATGATAATGTCTACTTTTCATCCTCTTGTAGTTTGCTGAGGGAATAGGAACTCTGCCACTCCAGCTTAGGACACTACTGATCTAAATCGACTCTATTGTAATGTCTGCAATAGAACATAGCTAAAATAAGCCATGTCTTAGTATGATGTGTAAGATCAGCCAAAGGCCTCTGACATTTGTTCAATAAACTCTTAATCCAGACTTTCTCTCCAAAATGGATGTTTTCACTACAGTGTTTGAGACAAATTGAAGCAAAAGCTTCAATCCATTCAGGGTAAACTTGTTTCTCTAAAGCTTATTCTCTTGTTTTTCAGCAATCCCAGCTCCCTAAAAATGCTGGGAAGGTCCTGGAACCCTAGAAAGTTATCACCAGTCAGTATAGATAGTAGTGATACTCAAAAAATTGGCTGGGTGTATCAGAGCATCCTATACTTCTGATAATCTCTATTTTATAGGGTTCCAACAGCAAAGCTGGGAAAGACTTTGGCTTAAATCCCTGAAGATGGAAAAACCTCATAGCTTAATTTGTCAGGTTTCAGCCTCAGACTTTCTAATTTTAATAAGAACATCAATAAATTTGCTGCATAAAGTATTGGTTCCAGTAAAACTAGGATGAATCATAAGACCTTGGACTATAAAATGGTAGCCAAATATTTAAAAATTCTAGGAAATGACTAATACTTTGTAAGGCGCCACTTCTTCCTGATGTTTAATTCGGATGGAAAAGGGGCACAGCTTAACTTATAGAGATGAAAAAAGGAGGAAACAGCTTGTTAACCTGACCCTGTCCACTTGCATGTTGACAGGGTTGTTAGCTGCCCAAAATAATAGGCAAATATAGCTGCTGGATACAAAAACCCCTTCGCTTAGGAGGAAGCATGATTTTTTTGAGACAGGTTAGGAGCCAGGGGAAAACTGACTAGGAAGAAAAAACCCTTGAAGGTTTTCCAGTCTAGATTTTCCCTTCCCTTTCAGCCAATGCCCAGTTGAGATGGTGCCTGTATAAGCTGACATCTTCAATTTCATTATCCTAACCTTCTCACCTCCAAGAACAGCATCTGGTTCCCATTACATAATGTCAAGGAAAGGCACTCTGTATATGCTTACAGTCATTCATCAGTCTCATTATTCCAAAAAAAAGTTGAAAAGTTAGGAGTCTAGTCATTGAGTTTGTGACTCAAGTCAAATACTTGAGTCTTCACACTTTGCGAAGAGGCAACATCTGCTGTTCTCCACTGTAAGACATGTACAATCATCAATGTACAATCAAATCCTTATTGCTTCTCTCCATGATGATCTGTGCCTAACCCGGCTCTTCAGCTCTTCCAATGGTGTCCCCATCACCACTGTAATCGAGTCCATCCACCTTGTTTCTGGTCATCCTTTTCTTTACTCTTTCTTTCCACTTTTCCCAGCATTAGAGGCTTCTCCAAAGGATTAGGACTTTTTATAAGGTGTCCAAAGTAGGATAATTTGCACAATTTACACACATTTGTGCTTGGAGTTTGAATTGATTTGCTTTGTTTTCTTGGCTGTCCACCAATGGAAGTTCTCCATACATAAAAAGTGCCCACCTGAAAAGAGAGGACTATTTATTGTACTTCTTCATGATTTAGAACACTGATAATGCAACCTTCCAACCAGCTTCCAATTTTCCTTCCTTCCTTCCTTCCTTCCTTCCTTCCTTCCTTCCTTCCTTCCTTCCTTCCTTCCTTCCTTCCTTCCCTTCCTTCTGGTGGAGACTGAAGTCAGAAATAATGACAGAATTTTCCATGAATTCTACATGAATTTCAGTTTGCTCCCTAGCTATCAAAAAGTCATATCTAAATATGGGATTAACAGATCAATATATTTCACTATACTCAAAACTTATGGCAATTAATTTAGATCTTGTATAACAGGGTCTTTTATTGTAAAATCATGAATTTCTATAAATTCTTATTATTTAGTTTTTAAATACCAGCAGCAATTGTTCTGACAGTCATAGTTCTACGCGAGGCGTCTTATAAATTGCAAACAGCATGCTGTCTTGCTTTATTACCAAAAACATACTTTGGTTAATTTATATATAAGTAGTATGAATTTTCTTTTTCTAAAAAGTAGCAAATTTGTCCTCTACTATGAAAATCGCAAACACATCGGATCTTTGACCTTGCTGAGCCTAATGGGAACACAAATGGTTTATAATATTCTACCAATTGTGCTATGAGAATTTATATAAAATAAAAAATCATTTAAGAAATAAAGGGAAATTGGATCAAGCCAAAACTTAATGGCCTCAAGAAACACCATAGCATTGATTTTGGTGAATAGCCAAATATGAGATGCCTTAGGTAACTGTGCTATATTCATACATAAATATATTTTCTTTTAAGTTTAGTGGGGCACATGATAAAATTCAAGGTCTCTATATTTCAACTGTAAAGTTCAAATGATTGCTTCAAGGTTTAATTTTTTTTTAAAGGAAATCTTCTGGAAAAAATTAACTGAAAGTCAAGACAGCTCTGTTGCACAGACAAAAACAATACTTACGTTTGTAACCAATATTACTAAACCATCATAGTGTACAATGTCAAAAGCATATTTTGGGTATAGAACTGAGGAACGGCTTATGTTAAAATTGTATACTTACAAAGAACATTATTTTCTCTTTTTTTAGGAAATAAGAATCTTACCTTGAAAATTCATACTAGGAAGGAAGGAAGGAAGGAAGGAAGGAAGGAAGGAAGGAAGGAAGGAAGGAAGGAAGGAAGGAAGGAAGGAAGGAAGGAAGGAAGGGTGGGTTTTAGAGACACCTTAAAATAAACTACTTCCTATGAAACAAGCACTATTTCAGTTTTATGAGAAATCTTATAGAGACCCAAAATCTAGCAGGAATCAAGCCCACAGACTGTCTATCCTTCACCTAAAGAAATGCACAGATACAGATGGTTTGGTATTAAAGATGTTAGGTGCTGGCAAGATGAATGATGCTTTTCCAACAGAATAGTATCTCCCCTGTCACATTAAAACCACGTCTCTCCACTCACGTTCTGAACCCTAAAATAAATAAATAAAAAAACAGTGAGATCTTGAGCATTATTAAAAGGTAAAACGTCAGAAAAAAACATTTTTCTACCAGCCTGGAAAACATGACTGAGGTCTCCATGGGTCCAATCGTACTTTTCATGGCAGAAGACACACACACACACACCCCGCAACCTCCAAGCCCCATGGGTTGACTACCCATGTTTTATATTAAAGATTGACAAGTTTTAGGCAATGAAGATTATACTCGGCATTTTCAGCAAGAATAAGAACTAAAGTAGATGACTAGGGTTGAGAAATCAGTGATGCAAGATCTTTTATATTGGCATTTTTGGAAAAGGGTCTTTTATTTATTAAGGCTACTGTATGGGTTACAGACTTAATAAATAAAGTAATAAATATTATATAAAATATAATAAAGTAATAAATATTATATAAAATATTTATTATAAAAATAAGTGATTTTCCTTTATTTCCAGCCTCAGAAGCAAGGAAAGCCAACTGTCCATTTTCAGCTGTTCTGGGTGGAGACCCTGAGGACCCCAGAAAGGATATTCAGAGACCGCCTGGGGTCTTCAACGCCACAGAGCAATCTTACTACTTGACTTCTGGAAAGTCCATTTATGGCAATTTACAACTGTGAATCACAATTCGAAAAACAGTGCTTTGAATGGGGCCAAGATCAGGGCAATAGGGCGCAGCGTTAAATTCTTATGGCATGCTCTTGTGCGAATATTGCCCTTTATGACTGTCAAAAAAGATGAAGCACTGTCAGATTAACCAAAGTGGGGGAACATATGTTGAACTCAGCTGGGGGAAAAAGATGCTTCCCATTGTTAGAATAAACACAGCAGTAGTGAGTTTACACTGACGAGTCCCTGCCTGGCTTGGTATGAAAGTGTTGGCTTCATGGGCTATTATTCTTTGTTTTCACAGTGTACACAACCAGCCATCAATTTGAAAGGAAGATTATTCAGCTTGGCATTTCTTCCTAAAAGTTTATATCATTTGGATAATTGTCCAAACTATGTTTTTTTTCCTTTTAACTATGTTTTTTTCCCTCCTTTTCATAGGGAAGGTTTTCTTTTATCGATGTTACGGGGGTTTGGGTTTCATTAATTTTTTTTTAGCCAGGCTTCTATGGCAACACAAATTTAATGGCCAATGGAAAACTTCAAACCTATTGCCCAACAAAGCCACACTTATTTTTATTCCGTAACCCTCAGTGACAACTAGCAAGTAAACAAGGACTGCTTGTCCAAAGGAAAATCCTCAAAGCTTGCAGGAATAGACTCAGATCTGTCTGTGGCAAAGCAGAGTTGATGAATTCACCTTTTCCAGCCGACTGAATAGTATAATATGATTTGTTCTATTTGCATCGCATTACATTATCAGTGTTTTTGTGTACCCCCAAATATACTGATAGGAATAAACAAGCATTATAAGAGAACCGTATTGGTATATGTCAGTGTTTTTCAACCTTGGCAACTTCAAGATATTTCAACTCTCAGAATTCTCAGTCACCTTGCTCCCTTCTGCCACCAAGATTACTGAAGTAAGAAACGAATTCAGATGCTCTAAAAGAAAAATTAAAAACCTACATTCAGCCATAGAATTGAAAAAAAACAGTTAACAGTGATTTAATGACAGTGCTAGCTATTCATCCTCATGACAGCAGCATTGTGCTACTACAGAACGTTTGATTTTTCTTCTAAAATTAATTTAAAATTAATTCTCCTACTTCAGCCATGAAAGCCAGCTGGATGACTTTGGGCCAGTCCCCCTCTCAGCCCAACTCACCTCACAGGACTGTTGTTGTGGGAAAAACGGGGGCGAACGTTGTGTTGGATATATTAGGAAGAAGGAGTATTAGTTATGTTCACCGTCTCAGGTTACTTACAGTATAAAAGGATGAAGGCAGGATAGATAGAAAGAAAGGAAGAAATTTCCCTGTAAGAGATCAACATGGCAATTGCTGTCTTTTTATGTCCAGATTAAATCAGCGAGGGTTTGTTTGTTTGTTTTTACAAAACAGCGTACTTCTTTATCGGATTTTCTTTTCTTCGCTCAAAGCTATACTGTCGGGAAAGAGGTTTAGTTAAATACAGAGAGCAGCACCAACGTGACACGGATGCAATCAGAATTCTCGCTTTCTAACTTCCACATATGTGTACCTCACCATACGGTACAAAATCAGAAGGATTTTGTTCTAAGACCTGAGCATCAGCTGGAAGATCGTACCCTTCAAATCTACTCAAGTGAGTCACCAAATAAGCCTTAAAAAATATCCTTTTATGGCTGAAAAACTGTCACAGAGAAAAGGTCAGGAGATTTAGTATGCAATCGAGCCAATAAACAGATAAAAATGAGTAATTTCCTCAGTATCAAAGTTTAGCCATAGTAATATAAAATGTCCTTTAAGACGCACGCCTGGGACACGATCAGCAAAGGGCTATTAATTCAAGACTGGAACAGGGTTTAATTTAACTCAACTCCAGGACTAGTCAAAATGTATTAGAAAAAAAAATTAATACAGGCTAATCGATCTTCAGCTTCTGGTGAGAAGGAACCATCTTGGTTGGTGTTCTCCAAACTTGACAACTTTAAGATGTCTGGACTTCAAGTCCCAAAATTCCCCAGCCAGAACTCCATGTTGCTGGATCCAATAAAACCCAACAGAAAAATGTGTTGAAACAAATGTGTAAATAGATGAAATTTCTCAGGTAGGCCTGGAAAAGTCACAACGCAACATTAGCACTGATGATAGGAGAGAGAGGAAACTGTTCACTGCATCCAGTTGCTGGAAAAACACTTCATTTTTTTGTGAAGGCCTTTTCGTTGAGCAGATCACTTCTATGGGAAGAACAGAGATATTTTTACCAATCCTTTCAACCCATATTTTCATATTGAGTTTTGCAGAGCATCTTCAACACAAGGCAGCCATCTCAAACACATTAGACAATGTTCTTATTTATTTGTTTGTTTCCTGCCTTTATTATTTTTACAAGTAACTCAAGGCAGCAAACATATCCACACACCTTTGTCCTCCTATTTTCCCCACAACAACAATCCTGTGAGGTGAGTTGGGATGAGAGACAAAGATTGGCTTAAAGTCACCCAATTGGCTTTCATGGCTAAGGCGGGAATAGAATTCACAGTCTCCTGGTGATTGGCCCAAAGTCATCAGCTGACTTTCATGGCTAAGGGTAGGACCTGAACTCATGGTTTCTGGCTTTCTAGTCTTCACTTACCTTATTCTATTTCTTTCATAACCCTCTATATGTTTCAAATGGCCAAGTTCCAATTGACCTCAGGGCTTGAATCATTTTGAAGGATGATGTTTCTTTTTGCTAAAATCAAATAAGAGCATCCAAAAGCACAAGAAAACTTCATTAACAATTAGAAAACAGAATTTACTGTATGTCATATTACACTATTTCACCATTTCATGCCTTCTTAATGCATTAGAATTGTAACTCGCCAAAATTTCATACCTAAAGGAATTATGGAAGCTGTCAAGTCTACACATCTGGGAACATCAAACTGGAGAAGTCTGCCATTTAGTGATGGGATGTAATGTGGAAATTTGTACATTTCTAGGTTAAAATTTGGATTGGCTGGTGGAAAACGTACAGCACTCCCACAGTTTTCCCAAAAGCTTTCTGAAATATTAAGATAGACTCTTTCAGTGCTAGCCAAGGATTCTCATTTATAATTATTCACTTATTCCAAAGTCCTTGCCTATGATTTCTCAGCTTTAATCTACATTGGATTAACAACTGGCTTTTCATCACAAACTGAAGATTTTTGCAGCGTTTGAAGTTGAAAAGCCCACATCCCTATGTACTGAAACAGTACAATTGTACATTATGAGATCATGTCGCAAAACAGATACACATCAGTGCAAGCCAAAATGTGTTGCATCCAAGTTAATCACTAGAGTATGAGACGTTCCTTTTCTTGAACCTGCCACAGCACCAGGAAAATGCCATATGATCCAGATAAATCAAATAGTCCTTTGGAAAAAAAATCTAAGACTCCTGTTGGATTGTATGAGAAACTTATTTAGGGTGCCTACTACTCCTACAATGGACAATCGGATGATCCTGGCAAATCTACAAGCTCCTCTGTTTCTCCCTACTTGCATTTCCTTGAAATTGGTATACATAGCAGATTCTTTCTGATCGTGAAGATGACAAACAGAGATCGTAATTTGTAGGCAATGATAATTCTATCCTCCACTGATCCTGCATGAGGTAAAGCAGACATGACCCCAGATCAGTGTTCTTTAGTCCACAATATTACATTCCGTTTTTAATTTAAGGATTGACCTCGCTATCATAAAGATATGCATTATGGTCTTCCTCTTCTCGGCATCTCTCAAGATGGTTTGGAAGCCCCAAACCATCTTGAGAGAATTTCAAACCAAGCACTCTCCAGATTCTGAGGTTTCCTTCTCAGAATTCATAGCCATTTCCCATAGCTACTAGCTGTAGAATTCTTGGTCTGAAGAGTCCTAAGGTTGGAGAAGGATAAGTGAGACAGAATCATAGGTACCGGTAACTGCCTTCTTGTTGGGTCCTTCTAATTTAGTGGGACTCTCCTGGGAGGCATCACTAGTGTTGAGTGCAATGCATCCAAAGCTGGGCCTGGAAGAGTTACCTTTTAATTTTTAGGTTTGGTTGACCATAGTGCATTTGGGGGGCATTGTGGGACACTGAAATAGGAGTCATCCATTTACTTTCTCACAATGTTCCACAGCAGCATTCCATCAGAAGAATTCGGGGAAATTAATCTGTTAGGAACAATACAATTTCACTTAACTTCTCCAGCGTAGAATTTGAGAATCACAGAGTAAGAGGATGAATCCATATCTCTCCTTTTTTTCCCCTACAAAAGCATAAGCAAAAGTTGGAAGTCGTTACTCTCCATTTTTCTACAAGTCACCCTCCTTTTCTACAAGTCCAGGAAAACTAATCAGTGATGTCCTCGCTGCAAAGTCTTGGCATGTACACTGTGAAACAAAAAAGATCAAGTGTTTGTTATTGTTTTGCCTTTTAACATTTTGCCCAAAAAGGCCTTGCAAATTGCATTACAAGAGACAACCGCTTCCATTAGCTCCAGAAATATACAAGCGAGCATTTGTTTGAGGGCTTTGCCCTTTCAGCGTGAAAAACAATGTATTACTCATAGTGGGACTGAAATGAGGAAAAACCTCTCTCAGGCAGAAGGGAAGAGTCTATTCTATTTTTGCCCTACAAACATTCTGCCAACATGTCCCACTAGAGACTCCTAGGTAGCCATGTTGGAGATAAAACGTCAACACAAGGGCAGAACCGGGAAGGAAGCAAACTCAGACTAGGCATTAGGAGAAACCTCTTTGACTCTGAGTGGTCAATCAGTCTAAACAGGCTTTCACACAGCAAGGTGAGTTTTCCTTCTGGGAAGTCTTCAAACAGAGAATGTGGAATGTGGTCTAATGCTGGGTCATAGATCCCCTTCCACTCTCTGTTAAAAGACCTCACCAACTTCAAGACTTCATCTCCAAGAATTCCCGGACCAGCGTAGATCTTAAAGTTGCTGAGGTTGAAATACACTGCTCTAGTGGATTCTGTAGTGCCCAGAAGGTTGAAGAAGATGACAGCTAAGCCCCCCTACTATCCTATGAGCCATGATTTAGGCAGAGAACTCCAAAATTTCAAATCTTAGAGCTAAATCTCAGAAAGGATCCATGAAATTGGAAACAAAAATCAGTGAGGGATTGGGAGAGGTACTTTATGCATAGAGGGGCCCTTATGTTCACAATACCCACTATTTTTATTCCAAGGAAAAATGCATGGGGAAAATCCCATTGGGATGGAAATCTACTTAGGGTTAAGGTTAGGCCCACAAAATCAAACCAAATGTTTGATGGCTTTCTGTCTTTTGTAAATTCTTAACTGTAAGTCTGCTTAGTTTTGTCTCCCTGGTTAGAAAATGCATTATTTTTAAGGGGAGAGAATGCAGAATTCAACACAGCACTGAGTCCATGGGATACCAAACACATGAAACCTATTAAGCACATCTTGTATACTAGGGCAGAGCAAAAACAAATTCAGAGCAGCCAATTGAAATCAGTATATTTGGGCTGGAAACATCCCATTGCTGCAAATCCCCAAGAGAAGTAGAAGATGACACATCTCTGCACAAGTAGTCCGTGTGTCCCTGGTTTGGATCATGCCTTTTAAATTTGCACGCCCATCTGTCTTTAATCTGTGTGTCCTCGGGGTTGAAAGCTTGACCAAGCACAAATTGTAGAAGCCACACTTCATCAAACAACATTGAAATTCCAAAATTGTGGGTTGGTTAACACGTAAGGTCTAACTAATTGACTGGGCTTTGTAAACAGGAACCAGGATTCGACTTTACAAAAACAGTTATTGAGTGCGTATCTTTTTTCTTTATTGCTAAACAATAAAATCTTCCTGCTGCGAATTAGCTGATGCTTTTCTACCTCTCATAAGTTTTACTTATACACTGGCCATAGGTGTGACATACGATTTATTTATTTGCTTTATTTGTTCAGTTTAGGCACCAGTCAACTAACAGATTATAGAAATCACACTGCATATTAAATCAATAAAACAAATAGTGCACAGTAATAAATAACAAACAAGTAATGTGTAATGCAAGGACCAAGGAATAAAGTGCCAGTATCAGGGCACAGTCATGTGGTATCCTGCCCCAAAACATTTGGACTGCCTCAGCTTTTAAAACAATAGCTGAATTTGGGGGGCATGCTTCCTACAGGGCATGTTGTCATAAAAAACTCCACAACTCTGAAGTCCCGTAAGATGACATAATTTCAACAGGACTTGGAGCACACTAGATTTGGCTAGTCTAAAGAAAAGGAGAAATAGGGATGACATGATAGCTGTGTTCCAGTATCTGAGGGCCTGCCACAAGGCAGAGGGGGCCAGGTTGTTCACCAAAGCACCAGAGGGAAGGATGAGAAACGGTGGTTGGAAATTGATCAAGGAGAGAAGCAACCTGCAATTAAGGAGAAACTTCCTGACAGTGAGGACAATCAACCAGTGGAACAGCTTGCCTCCAGAGACTGTGGGTGCTCCATCACTGGAGATTTTAAAGTAGAGACTAGACATTCACCTTTCTGAAATGGTATAGGTACTCCTGCATGAGCAGGGGGCTGGACTAGAAGACCTCCAAGGTCCCTTCCAGCTCTATTCTGTTCTGTTCTGTTCTATTCTATTCTATTCTATTCTATTCTATTCTATTCTATTCTATTCTATTCTATTCTATTCTATTCTTCTATTCTATTCTATTCTTCTATTCTATTCTGATGGAAGATGGTGATCCTTCAATAACTAGATCCTGAGCCATGATGACCAACAGATCATGACCAACACTTGAATTCTACCTTAAAGGCCAATTAGCTTTGTTGCAATTTGCACAGCAGAGACATTATGAACTGAGATACACCCAAAGAGCATCTGAGCTGACGCATTCTATCTAGACCCTCAGTAGCTTCAGAGTGGCTTCCAAGGACAGCCTGGCTGGACATCATGTTGCTATAATCTAGCCATGAGGTGAGTAAGACATGTCCTGGTCAAAGAATTGACAAAACCTACAAAAGGGAACTATGCAAAGGTCCTCCTGGCCCTATTTTCCACCTGCTCTTGGAGAAGAGTCACAAATCCAAATTATGAACTGGTTCCATCTGGAGAAGTGCAACTCCATCAAGAACTAAGTTGGAAGTTTCTGACAAATGAATCCAGGAATTCACAGTCACTGAAGCTTACTAGGGTTCAGCCTGAACCTATTCTTCCCCTAACCATGTCCAACAGATCCTAACAGTGTCCAGGTATTGAGGCAAAATGTTACAGAGTACAAACACTTCTGTGTGGATCTTTTGGTGTTTCAACAGGTTGGGATGCCCATTTATATCCATAGCCAAGCTAAGATCAACTTACGAGACAACAAACTCTCCAAATACTGATCTTTCCCATACTTTACACCAGGGGTAGACAACCTTGGCTCTTTTATGACTCGTGGACTTCAATTCTGGGAGTTGAAGTCCACAAGTCATAAAAGAGCCAAGGTTGACTACCCCTGCTCTACACTAACCATGGTGAGGTTCAGCACTTTGTAGAGGGATCACACTGAGGAAAGCTACTGTAGCCCTCCTGTAACTGTGACATAGAACAGTTTAACCTAAATTAGCTTATGCTGCAGGGTGACTTTTAAACCAAAGTTAAACTAGGGAAGAGCTAATTGCCAGGTAAAGGTAAAGGTAAAGGTTCCCCCGCACATGCGTGCTAGTCGTTTCCGACTCTAGGGGCCGGTGCTCATCTCCGTTTCAAAGCCGAAGAGCCAGCGCTTGTCCGAGGACGTCTCCGTGGTCATGTGGCCGGCATGACTGGACGCCAAAGGCGCACGGAACGCTGTTACCTTCCCACCGTAGTGGTCCCTATTTTTCTACTCGCATTTTTAGGTGCTTTCGAACTGCTAGGTTGGCAGAAGCTGGGACGAGTAACAGGCGCTCACTCTGCTACGCGGCACTCGGGATTCGACCCGCCAAACTGCCGACCTTCTGATCGACAAGCTCAGCGTCCTAACCCACTGAGCCACCGCGTCCCTCTAATTGCCAGAGTGAATTGTAAATAGCTTAATGGATGAGGACACCTCCTAAGCAACTTTTTTTATGGAACATTTTTCCATGAATATTTCAGTCCATCCTCTGAACAAACATTTACGGGTATTATATATTATTTAACTTCATTTATTTATGCTTTTTTTAAAAAAAACATTTGTATGTATGTACGCATATCCACACACAGCCACCCCACCCCACCCCCAACACCACACTATGTGGAAAAAACATCATTTGTTTTGGCCAAACCAAAATGTCACTTGGGCCAACTATTTCCTGGCTATTCTTCTGTCTTTAACAATCTAAATCCTCCTTGTCAGTCTGGAAGAATTCAATTTCTTCATATAAACACTAGCTATATTAAGTATTTCTAAACCAGAAAGTTACCAAAAGTATTAATAGGTTCCAGACAGAACAATGAAATTAGTGCATAAAATGAGCCACCAGACAAATTTATTAGCTGGCCTACATAGGTTATTTCAGAAACAAAGCATGAACACAGTTTCACATCGGTTTGAAGATCCTCCCGCTTTCTGTCCCCATGCTTATCGCAGGAACGTGGCTGCAGCAAATTACCCGGGGGAAATAATCATAACAAATCACCAAATACAAAGAGCTGCAAATAGAAATGGAATGACGGTGGCAAAAGAAAGCAAAGATAGTCCCAACAATCATAGGTGCCTTGGCTGCAATCCCAAAACAACCTGAGCACCTCTTGAGTGCCATCGGCATTGACAAAATCACCATCAGTCAATTGCAAAAGGCAGCTTTACTTGGAACAGATTACGACCTGTGACAATATCTTTAACACCATCAAACACCATCCTCAGCTCAACCCAGGTCCTTGGAAAGGACTCAGTAGATAGATAAAAATGCCAAATCCCATGTGAACCTCTGGCTGGCTGTGTACACACCACACATAGTAACAGCTACCCAATTACATTCGCCTTTCTAGATAGGAAAAACAAGATTCTCCTAATCTAACGGAATAATATTATACTTAACATTTACCCCAATGGTGCTGGTATTATCAACACATTTAAAAACACATTTCAAAATAATTAGATGGGCAAAACAACAACAACAAAAAAGAAAATGTCTAGTTTAATGAAAAGAAGGACTAGGGGTGACATGATAGCAATGTTCCAGTATCTCAGGGGCTGCCACGGAGATGAGGGAGTCAAGCTATTCTCCAAAATACTTGAAGGTTGGACAAGAAACAATGGATGGAAACTAATTAAGGAGAGAAGCAACCTACAATTAAATAGGAAGTTCCTGACAAAACAGTTAATCAATGAAACCACTTGCCTCCAGAAGCTGTGGATGCTCCAACACTGGAAGTTTTTAAGAAGAAATTGGACAGCCATTTATCCAGAATGGTACACATGCTTGAGCAAGGGGTTGGACTAGAAGACCTCCAAGGTCCCTTCCAATTCTGTTATTCTGTTAAAATGGGGCATCATCCAATTTTCTTACATAACTGCTACAGTTGATTGAGCCCAACATGTATGATTTTGTGCATCACTTTTTTTTTAAAGGACAATTTGATTTTTTTTTAAAAAATCAACTTTTTATAGGCTAAAAAGAAACCTTAAATATTTATATGACCATTAGAAATGCTTTCCATACCAGCATCCACAGATCATTTGGCTTAAATATTTGCAGGTTTTCTTCTTTTATATAAATCCAAGAACACGTGGTCTTGCAAAGTTTTCAAATGCAGCGTTTTTGCCTTGAGTCGGAATATCTCTGGACAGTCACCATGCTTCTTTTCCTCTGCTGGTTTTTTTTCTCCCTTGGCGAAGAAAAATCTATCTGCGGCAGAAGAATGCAGCCTGGCTGATGCTTTTTAAAGTGCCCCAAAGGTAGGTGACACGAAGGAAACAACTTGAGAAAATAAATCTTAGCCAAAGCAGTAGCTGGATGAAACCAGTCACCAGCAGACAGTCAAAAAGCAAGTGCCGTCTTTTAAATTTGCAGGCATTTAAAAAGCTTTCAGAGGACGTGGCTGACAAAATACACTACGGTAACCCCATTGAAACAACAACTGCATTTGTGCTTGCTAAACTCACCAGCAAAACCCAGTTCTACTTTGCCTCGTCTCTCCATCACGTAAGGCCTGCCTCAACAATTGTGCTGTTGGTCCTAGCTACCAACTATTTTCAATCCAAGTGTAAAGAGACTACACCGTTTCCTTTAAAGTGAAGCTAAAGCATCTTGCAACAAGCAAAGCAGTGTTATTCATAAGACTCAGGATTCTCTTCAGATTGTATAAATCTTTCCTACATTGAGACTGTTGGAGATATGTAGAGGGAACTAGGCTACAGAACATCTACATTCTGAGCAGGAAATAATCCCGCAGCTTGCTATATAAGGGCAGCAGATCCAGCCAGATGGTCTTAGATATTTTCCCGAACCTTTAATAACATTCTCTTCTGCCTGTCAAAAAATGTCCTGCCGTACTAATCCAGAAATCTTCTGGGAAAACCACTAGTAAGAAATATAAAAAAGATGTTGAGACTCTGGAAAGAGTGAGGAGAAGAGCAACTAAGATGAATAGAGGGCTGGAGGCTCGAACATATGAAGAAAGGTTGCAGGAACTGGATATGCTTAGTCTAGTGGAAAGAAGGACTAGAGGTGACATGATGGCAATGTTCTAATATTTGAAGGGCTGCCACAAAGAAGAGGGGGTCAACCTGTTATCCACAGCACCAGGAGGCAAGACAAGAAGAAATGGATGGAAACTAACTAAGGAGACAAGCCACCTAGAACTAAGGAGAAACTTCCTGACAGTGAGAACAATTAACCAGTGCTCCATCACTGGGGTTTTTCAAAAATAGACTGGACAACCATTGGTCTGAAATGTTATGGGGCAAGGGTGTCAAACTCAATCGCGTCGCGTGGCGTATCATGACGTATAGCATCGGTTTTGCCTTTGCGGAGCCAGGGTGTGTGTGACCTACACGTGACGCATCCAGCCCGCAGGCCACCAGTTTAACACCCCTGGTATAGTGTCTTCTGCTTGTGCAGGGGGTTGTACTAGAAGACCCCCAAAGCCCCTTCCAACTCTGTTATTCTGCTAAATATCTTCTGCTCCAGCATAAGACAGAAAAAGGACAACACTGGAAATCGTTCTTGATGATCTCCCAGAGTAAATCACAGATTCAAAAAATGTCACTTGCATGAGGCCTAATTACAATTATGACAACTTTAAATACTTGCACATGGACTGCTTTGCTTCATGGGTGACTTACATATGTCACTAATAAAACCTTCATCAGATTAAACACGGCACGGATGCCAAAGCGTTCTTGAGTTGAGTTCTGACAAGAACATTAGCTGTGGTTGGCTTTGCTGTTTGCCCACACATTTGGTCTTCATATTATTCAGCCATGGGTGTGTGTAACCTGCATCCTGGAAGCCACATGCTGATCCCCAGCTTGTTTTTGTTGCTGTTGTTGTTGTTCTGCAACCAAGATCATGCGACTGAAATTCAGAAACAAAGATGCTGATCCTTGCCATGTGTTTTGATTACAGCAAACCAGGTATTGTGAGAGTTTGTCCTGCGATCAAGAAATGAGGAAGAAGAAGAACAAAGAACTGATGGGAGAGATTGTGAGTGGCTTATCCAAGAGTTTCTTAAATCATTCTTATTCTTATTTTGAATTTAGAAAATTCTTATTCTGAATTTAGAAAAGCATCTATTTAACCAAATCAGCAAACCATGGTTACAAGGAGGAGTTACAAAGATGAATTTCTAACATGACATCAGAAAGAGCTCTGGCCTACTGCTTATTGATTTAGTTGTTATTCCTGGGTTTAATTTAGAGTAAAAAGAAACAAACTCCCAATATGATGTACAGTTTTCAACAATTAGGTCCACAACAAGCATCGACTACAGTAATGTTACGTATAAATGCATACTGTATAAAATAGTAATACTGCTAAAGCGTTCTTTTTGATTCTTGATTAGAAGTGAAAAATAATTTACCCAAAGGGCAGGGAAAGAGGAGGTAAGAGGAGGTAAAATAAAATTAGCGCACTAATTCATCAAAGGTTTAATACGTTGATTTTATTTCTTTTTTTTCCTCACTGACCCAAAAATTTCCTTTGCCCAAGCCTTCTAAGGAATCTACTACCAGATTATCTGGTAATTCAAACTTAGAAAAATGGACAAATGGCCTTGGCTAGGCAAAAAGTAGCAAGAATTTGCCAGTCCAGCAAAAGAAACTACAAACTTTGTTAACTTACCCTTGTCATGGCTTGCCTCAAATATTTCTTAAACTATGGCTAAGTCTAGAACATATCTTTTTTTCCATTTAGCATTTTCCAGATGCATTGGACTACCACTCTCATCCTCATGCTAGCTGCTGCTGATGGGATCTGTAATCTGACACATCTGGAGAATATCAAATAGGGGAGCCAAAAACTATTCCGCTACAACATGGAGGCCGCTTCAAAAAGACATGTAGGCCATTGTCCCATTCAGAAACCGATTACCAGAGACGTGATCAATCTTGTAATTAAGGAAGATTTTACAATATTAATTGCCCTATTCCAATGTCCTAGCTAGATGGTTTGGCCAAATCATAACAGTTGTTCCCATGTTCCTCTGATACAGTGGAATGCAGAAAAGCAAAACGGCCTCCATCACTTTCAATTCCACGAGACTCAGCCACCCAAGGCCATTCATAAATATTCACAAAAACTGATGCAAACATCTTAAAAGAGTAAAATAAAGCTGACTGAACAAAATAAAATTGCCAAGTCCTTTCCCTTCCTTTCCTACAGTTGTCTGAAAGTTGTCCGGCGTAGAATTAAACTAAAGAGTTTTGTTTCCACTCAAATTATTATTATTTTTTCACTTTTTTCCCCTCTGATTCATTTCAGTTTGATGCATGTTTATGATGACATCCTCAAAGCTCAGGGGAGGGTTTACTCAGAAATCCAAGTCTCTATCGTCTCTCAGGGTAGGATTGCTCAACTTCCAGGAATTCTAAGGGAAATCACACAAAAAACTTCCATATTTGTGCAAAACTGCCACCCTGGACTATTAGCTTTGTTCCCCCTGCCCAAAAACGCACACACAAGAGTTTAAACCTTTTTTATCAGATACCTTTGATTCTGTGTGAGTAGGGGATCTTTTCTAAAAGAGTCATAGAGCTCTAAAACATATATTTCTGGAGTCCGATTCAATGCAGGATATTGTCTTATCCCTATGTAGCTTTGCATGGCTGACATAAAGTAGGAACAGCTCTCCAATTCTCAGCCAGGAATCCTTTCGTGTTCCGCTTACTGACACTGAAAGCTGAGCCTGGAAGATTTTGCACTTTTCCAGTGAATCCCAGATTGCACACACACACACCCCAAAAAAGGGGGATTTCTTTCTTATGGACTAGTTTTGCATGATTACAATAATGCCTAAGTGGAGCCCAGCCTGATCAGCTCCAATCCTGTTTAGTTTTTCTGAGATCAGATCGTGCCCCTTGTTCTAAGCTCTAATAGAGGGGTGTCCAACTCTGGCAACTTGAAGACTTGTGAACTTCAACTCTCAGAAAGGCTGGGAATTCTGGGAATTGAAGTCCATAGTTCTTAAAGTTAGCAAGTTTGGACACCCCTGTTCTAATGCCAGAAGTTTGATGCACATCAAGTAGGATATGCAGATCTTCCCTTGCAGGACCGGAAAGCTACTTGCATCTTTCCTAGATGCAAATTTGCATTTGACTTGGGTTAGTAGACCTAATCACTCTGTTGTATACATGAGTAGCCCAATGCTATCCAGAGTTTTGGGCTGCAAGAGACGGGCCACAACCAGAAGAAGCTAGAACTTTGTCATGCATGCAGATGAATGTTTTTTTCTGATGTTCAGGACGGATGGATTTTAAGCTGCTTTAGGTTTATATTATAGCTTTCATGTGTTTTCCACTTCAACACAGTAAGAAACAAATTTGGCAGTACAGTCAATGGGCAATACATATGGCCCTGAGGCAGTAAGATGCACATCCTTTCTCTAGAGTATAGTGTCACAGGATTATTGTTCTTTTCCCAGAATGAATTTCAATACAATTTGCTCACTCAAAACTACACAATCTAAGAATGACTTCTACCAGTCAGAATAGGATGGTGGTTCATATAATCTAGGAGTACAATTAGACCATTGCCAACTCAGTTTTGCTGACAATGTGTGCTCCTTGTGCCCCACATAACAATATCTTGACTTTACACTGCCCGACTCACTTGGTAGAGGGGAGCAGATTTCCTGGCATACAAAGTGCAGGAACATGTTGAAGGAATAAACAGAACCATCCTGGCATGATATACCCAATCCAAGAATCTTGGACAGCGAGACGACGTTATGTTCTGCATTAGATCACTTCTCCCTGTTGTAGAAAGCTTGGAAATCCATGGAGATTGTTTTCAAGCCACTGCATGAAAATGGCATTGAAAACTTCACTGCAAATACACTGCTGTCATCGATGTGAGGCAGCCAAAGGGAGGTGGAAGTCTGCTGTGCAATTTCAAAACAGAGGTGTGCATCGGCAGGGAACCCCCCCCCAAAAAAAAGGGGGGGCGGAATTAAATTGCAGCAGTGTTAGTGTAGAGAATGATTTGTGGCTTCTTCAAGTCCTCCTATAAGGAGCAATAAAATGAACAACCAGAGGAAGCCAGAATCAGGAAGATGCCACTTGAATGGGAAAGACGAATTATATCTCTTTCTGCTTTTATTGTAGGAGATGACCAGGCTGAGCCTGAGGGAGGGGTCAAATGCATTAGAAGTCTCGAATTCCTTTGAGCCCATAAAGATCTAAATCCAGCCCACCTTGAATTCCTTTGACTCTTATCTATCACCCATTTGCTTTGACCATAGTTCTTGTAGAGAGCTTAAGCTTGCAATGAATCTTATACTCATTTGAACTGCCTGGATTTTCTGATTTCCTTGGGGCTTGACATTTAGTGGCACAAGGATATCAACAAAAAGCCCACACAGCTTTATCTGAGGCAACATCAGACTCACTGAAGTGCCATTGTCTAATTATCAAGCGTTCAAGAGTTTAATAGCTATCGTTAAAATGTGAAAGTCCTTCTGTACTTAGAATCTCAGATTTCCTGGTACAAACTGTAATTCGTTAATGATCTTTCTGGATGAAAAGAGAACTAGCACACATTTTCCTTATAATTTGCTACAAGATTGGGAGGGGGGGGAATCAAATTATATCTATTGAAAAGTTATAACCCTGACAGTTAGCCTCAGTGACTAGGAAACCCATGAAGATGTTATTCATATTTGCCTTGCCAAGATTTCTTTAAAATGCTTCTTTAACTTTATGTGCAGGATGCATTGGTTTATTGTATTTGCATACCAGTGGCCCCACATGGACCCTGAACAATTTACAGAGTATATATTTTTAAAAAGCCATAAAATAAATATAAGCCTAAATTGCCCGTGTTTTGGCACGCAAAATCCACATTAAAAAGACTCAAGAGATTGCAATTAAAAGCTCCATTTAGATGTTTTTAGAAGAACCATCCCTAAACAGACAAATGCATTCCAAGTAAATGGGTACATGTACTCATTTAGTGATGGCCTCAGATAGTGACCATTCACAGTTATGTGATGAAAAAGTAACTTTATGACCAATACTTGTAAGGCAAAGGAAAGTTGAAGTAAGGTAAGTACAGCTGTGGTTTCACGTAGCAATTGCTTTGCTTAACAGCCAAGTTGCCAATTATGGTCACTAAATGAGGACTTACCTGTAGTTCATTTGCAGCCTAAGATTGCAAGTGCATCCTTATTTGTAACTCAACTTCAAGGAAGTTTACAGGATTTCCTCTTAAGTAGACATTCATAAGAGCAGGGTGTGAGTCAGCACAAGCCAAGAATCTGAAGTTTTCATAAATACACTTTCTAAAAATCCCCAATTATTAAGATTTAATCATGGCAATAATCTAATGTACATTTTATTGATTGCAGAAGAAATAAAATTTTGCCTGGGCCAATTATATGAGGTAATTATTTGAGCATTTCCATCTGGCCACAATTCTGTGTAGGTCCAAATTTTGCAGAACGTGGGCCAAGCTAAATAACAATACCACTATACAGTTTAGAATTTAATGTAAACCACAAAACGTTTGTTTGGGGGGGGGGAAGGGAGCACCAAAAAGCACATATTTCTACAATGTCTTTCTCGGGCTAACACCAAGTGGCCTTGTTCCTGAGACCATGTTTGTTAAAAGATGGCTTTTACCAAATAAATGTAATGCCTAAATAAACCATGAAAAGCATCAGCCATATTCTATAGCTAACACCAAGCCACCGAACCCTCAAAATGGATAAAGTCACACCAAGGCAAAACCAAATTAGATTATGCTTAGTACAATGCGCAAACCTACACACAAAAGAAAATTAGTTTTATTGCTGCCTTGAACAACGAGAAGTTGCAGGAAAACATTACCCAACTTCTGAATACTAAAAGTTGGGACGTTTGGGGATACTGCTTTTGCTTTCAAATATATAAAAGAAAAATCCGTCTAAATCAGATCCAAAGCCTGTACTTCCAACCAGATGACCCAGTTGGGAATTCTGAAGGAAAGCCATCCCACTGATGAATTGTTCTCACTGTTAGGAAATTTCTCCTTAGTTCTAGCTTGGATCTTTCCTTAATAAGTTTCCATCCGTTACTTCTTGTCCTGCCCTCAAGTGCTTTGGAGAATTTATTCCCCTCTTCTCTGTGACAGCCCCTCAAACATGGAAGACTGCTATCGTGTCATTTCTACTCCTTCTCTTCATTAGGCTACACATATATACTAAACATGAGCAGGAACAGGTAATTTTGCCTAATATGGGTCGCTAAAACACTGATACCAGTGCTAGTAACCTAACCCACACATCAAGCTAATATATGCTTTAAGTTTATTCATTGATTAACAAATGAGTTGAGTATAATTTATCAATTTCACTGGATCGGTTCTAGTTACTTCAACGTAGTTCTTCCCTTTTACTACGTGAGGGAAATAAAATATCCGGTATCTATTGTCCTTCATACTATGCCTAAATTAATTTGTAGCTATATAGAAGAAGAGTTTAACCAGATTCAAATTCCTTGCTCGTTTTTCCTCACCATTGTAATCTTTCCTTTGAGAAGAATTTGAGTTGCCGTTTTTCCAACTTTGCAACCATCTTCAAAGTGAAGTGACCAGAATTTCAAGCGTGATCACTTGATCATTGTGTAAACACAAACATTACTCTACCAGGCAGCTATTATGCTGTCCAACTTCAGACCCACCAAGGAGCTCTGAAGCCATATGAGATCCTGATGTGTCACTGTAATAAGAAACAGAAAAGAGACAATTAAATGACTTTTCTAAGAAGGAAAGGCAAATCTGTTTATTAAATGACAAATTATCTCATACCTCCTCCCAAGCAAACATAATGAGGTGAAGCCAATGTGAAAAAAAAGAGACATATTATTCACCAATTAATCAGTGGAAGGTCTTGATGAGTTGATCCTAATTGCCAGAGGTTTTAAGGCCCATAGGCTTCGCTTGATCCAATGGACAATAATAGGACAACTCACTCAAGTTATGAATGAATGTGTTATGAGGCATTTTCTAAACCTCGTGTTTCACACTGTGTGGTCCAGGAAAAAAGGATTGGGAGAAATTTGCAATGAAATTAAACTAGATTACTCCAAAAAAAAAAAAAGGAGAGAGAGAGAACGAGTAACACCAAAGATAATTAAAAGCTTCTTTTTCCAACTTTATATATTAAAACATCACTCTGGCTGTTTATCAAGTATCATTTTGATAAATGTTGCTAAGTGGGATGACAGCCTTTCCCAATACGGTACCTCACAAATGCGTTCGATCTTAATTTCAAGAATCTCCCATTGGCTGAAATGTTAACAGAGTTGATGTCCAACATATTTGGAGGGCAGCAGAATTGAGAAAGGTGGATAGATTACAGGAAGATCATAGATACTAAGAACACAATACCATAAAACCTGGCCCTTTCATTCTGGTAGAAGAAATGCTGCTAAAATAAATATTCTGTTTATGTCACAGGTGGAAAGGAATAAATTATCCTAAACGCATTAAAATTAAAATGGTAGTGTGCCTGATGTTACCTAGTTGGATAATGAAACATCTCCAAATAACTAAAGTCAGGCAGCACCAAGCACTACACAATTCAACTCTGAGCTACTGACACCCTTTTATTTTATATAAGATATCTAAAACATCTTCTTTGCAGATCATTGCACATCTTAATGTTGCTATGAGAGAGTCATGTCTTGTAGATATGAAACAGACCTTTTGCAATTACTGTAAGGAAGACACCACAGCTCAGTGGAAATATATCTTATTTTCAAGATTTCAGGTTCAGGCTGTGTCATCTGCAACCAGAATGACCAAGATTGGCCTTCGTTTAGCTCGCGAAACCTGAGCCGTGCCAAAAAGATGGTTTATTCAGCAATTAAAACTAGCCACAGTTTAGCACGAAAACCAGCAATTTCCTTTGTTTCCTTTCCACTATTTGCAAAAACCATCTTTAATTATTTAACTAGGAGCCATTTACTATTTGCTTTCATTTTACAGGCTTTAAGTCACATGCCCATAACAGAGGGGGGGGAAGCCTCCCTCAATGCTGCAAGAAAAAACTGAGGAAACGATGAAAATCAGAGATATAAAGAGAAGGAGAGAGGGACAAGTGGCAGTGCCAAAACATTTTCAAGTCTAGTGGTGGATGTTTGGCTTCAGATTTTCAAGCAACGTTTTTAAAATTTGCAAATCTGGAAGGTAGCCAATATTTGCTAGGAACTTTGGTGAGGTTAGAATATTATTAAAAATTAAGAAAAGTACTGTCAATTTAGAAAAGAACAACGGTTGGGTAAAACTGAATGACCTATTAGCCCAAGGAATTCAAATCTGCTAAAATGCATTTGTATATGTTCACTAATTATTGATCAGAGGAGAAGAATAAAAATATTGATGGGAATATAGAATATGAAATACAGAATAACAAAGTTGGAAGGGACGTCGGAAGTCTTCTAGTTCAACCCCTCGCCCAAGCAGGAGACCTTATACAATTCTGGACAAATAGCTGTCCAATCTCTTCTTAAAAATCTCCAGTGATGGAGCACCCTCAACTTCAGGAGGGTGATTAATCCATTCCACTGATTAATTATTCTCACTGTCAGGAAATTTCTCCTTAATTCTAGGTTGGATCTATCTTTGATAAGTTTCCATCTGAAGGAAGGAAGGAAGGAAGGAAGGAAGGAAGGAAGGAAGGAAGGAAGGAAGGAAGAAAGAAAGAAAGAAAGAAAGAAAGAAAGAAAGAAAGAAAGAAAGAAAGAAAGAAAGAAAGAAAGAAAGAAAGAAAGAAAGAAAGAAAGAAAGAAAGAAAGAAAGAAAGAAAGAAAGTTATTGAGTTTTTTCTCCCTTTAAAAAAAACCCTACTTGTAAAATATAAGACTTTATTTATTTGGCCAAGTGTGGTTAGACTTACAAGGAATTTGTCTTGTGTGGTTAGAGAACTATGGAGGGGGAATATTATTTTAAAAAGACTGAGAGAGAGGATACAGTAGGTTGGAAGAGTTAAAGTCCACCCTCTCTAACAGCAGGATGAGTCAAGAAACATACTGTTAAAGGAAGATGCCAAATGGACGATTACAAGCAAAGCATTTCAAAAACAGGATTGGGCAACCTGCATACCCCCATCAGCCATAAGTTCATCTAACATAATGTTGAGTAGCATAACTTCTCTAGAATTTCTACCTCCAACGTCAGAGGCTGAATCTGGGACTTTCAGCATGCAAAACCGGTCATCTTCCAGTAATTTATACTCATTGCCACAATAGCCAAGACCTATGAATCACCATTCATTCAATGGTTGAGGTGTCAAGCCAGAAACTGGGAGACCAGGAGTTCTAGTCTCACCTTAGGCACAAAGCCAGTCACTTTCTCTCTGCCCTAGGAAGGAGGCAAATGGCAAACTGTTTCTGGAGAAAAACTTACCAAGAAAACTGCTGGGAGTGTCCAGGCGATCTCTGAGAACTGGACAGGACTGAACGGAAGGGAGGGGGGGGATGAACCACCATAGAAACATGGAACTATACAATTAATTTCCAAAGGCTGGGGAGGAAATGTAGTGATTGTCCACGGTGCATATTTTCAACTCACATTTTGCAAAATGGGCATTTGTTAGAATTGCAAGTTAACCGAGACAGAGGAACAGCATCTTTTCCAGATGTCCAGGGTCTTGTTTCCTTCGCCCTATTTTGCATAGTTGGATAGTTCTACCTACAGAGTCTTTCCAATGCTCAAATTCAAAGTCTGTAAGGAGACTCTATTTACAGAGCCAGGATGGCACACGTTTTTCCCACACTCTCTTGAAACACAAGCATAACACCTACATGAATAGTAAACATAATTCAGTCTCTGTGTGTGTGTGTGTGTGTGTGTGTGTGTGTGTGTATACATACATTATATATATATATATATATATATATATATATATATATATATATATATATATATATATACACATACACACACACACACACACACACACACACACACACACGGTATATATATATATATATATATATATATATATATATATATATATATATATATATATATATATATATATATATATATATATATATATATTCCACATTGCCCTGATTATTATGATGCTAACCATGCACACTCACTCTTCTCGTTTGAGTAAATAGGACCACCCCCTCTGTTTTTACAGTAGTGCTTCATAGAAACCATGTGTCTGGCCCAGGGTATAAAGAACTAGAAAAATGAAAGCTTCAGATAAAACAAGAACAGCTATTGTTAAGGCTGTCACCTTCTTTCCTGACAGGGCTGCTGTACCTTTCCCAGCTACGAAAGATTTGACCAAACTAGTCAAGAAGTGTTCAGCAAGAAGTCACTCAGGTTAAGGTAAAATCTGGAGACACCTAATGGTTAGGACTCAACAGGTCCACCTGGCTTCATTCCTTGATATTCTTTCCTTCTGAAAATATTTTTAGTTGGGGAGAGACCACCCCTAAAGCAGAACTTTCAGACACACATCATGTGCATTTAGGCTAGGGCAAATGTTTTCCAGGCTAAAGTCCACATTTAGCCTTTGGAGTATTACGCGCACACACCCAAAAGAAAAAAGAAAAGGAGGGAGGGAGGGAGGGAAGGAAGGAAAGGGGGGAAAAAAGGAAATGGAATTCTATTTCACTGAACTTAATACAGCAAATTAACTGTGTGCCATTACGAGCATGGTAATGTCATTAGGAATATTTGTATTTGCATTTATTTAATAACATTCCTTTTGTGTCATCTTAGAATTTACAACTGGGCAACAATGCCTTTTGAATAGACTTTTTTTGGGCTTTGTGTGGCCCTGTGGTTTCAGACTATCCACTTCTGGAATAAAATGAAAGCTGAAGCCATCTTTAGAGAATTGCACAAGAACTGCACATAATATTGCTATCCCTGTCTGCATTCTCTCTGTGTAGAGTCTGCAGCGATGTTGGATTTAAATCTGCTTCCCCAATTAAACTTATTTTCTTAAACCTTGCTAACTCTGAAAATAAATCATCACCACTGATCCTCTGCTGCTACCTAGTGGGCATGAGGGAAAGTCTCAGTCTCAATTGAGATAGATAGATAGATAGATAGATAGATAGATAGATAGATAGATAGATAGATAGATAGATAGATAGATATAAATTTATAACCATATTTTACACAGAGAGAGAGAAAAATAGGATAATGTAATCAAGTATAGTTGATTAATTTTATATATACAGCAGCATAGATCTGAGTACTTTTTAAAGGAGTAATGCCATTGATCTAATCTAATCATATTATCCTCTTACTTAAAACTGACCATATAACAAATTATTACTATTTAGGATTCTAGCAGCAAGGGAAATAATTTTCAAGAATCAGAAATCAAATTACAGATTTTCCGTGGCTCTCCTGTGTATTCAAGTAAGGCAAATAGCAGAAGGGAAGAAACGTAACTTTATGCACAGAGACTTTACAAGTACAGGGTACTGTTTATGATGAAAAACAAAAACAAACGTGCTTAATAATCTTAATAAAAGTGCTTAATAGACTTTTAGGACTACACAAGCAGAACCGATTAGTATTTAGTATTACTGAGCTCTGAAACAAGATAGGATCAGGGATCTGTACTTGTGGACCATATGTTAAAATATTTTGTTAATGACAGAATTGTCATGCAAATCAATATTTAAATTAGGCACTTTTCCAGGAAAAATCTCTCATATAGCTCAAGACATTAAGAATTTCTCAATTCCCTACATAAAGACATAGTCACCCCAGGATTTGGATGACAGATTTCTTTTCCCCTCACACACGTAAAAATATTAAACCCTCTTGCACAGAAATAAGCATATTTTAATATTTTAATTAGCATTGTAAAGCCCTCTCTTTATGCCACCAGTATTGAATTATGAGACTTTCTAGTTGGAAAATTTCAAACTCGCTTGATTGTATGTCAGTGTTCAGCTCTCCACTTTGCTGGCATCCAACCACAGGAAATTCAATTTACCTTTTTTTGCATATTGGGTGCTAAATATAACTTTTTTCCCCCTCACTTTAATTCGTGGAACTAATCTCTTACTGGGAAAAAAAGACATATCTTTACTGGAGATGAACATACAGGCACCATCATACCCTTTTTTTCCAAGTTATTAAAAATAAAATATAATAGTTGAAACTAAGTAATAAAATTAAAACCAAATAAACCCAAAGCACAGATTCCGTGGACCACCAGGCCTTTTTCTGCCCTTAGTCTCCCATGTTTCTGTTATTTGCAGTTCATTTTATTCGTATTGCTTTTTTTTTCCACAAGCAAAAATAACAAACACCCTGAATTTATATAATTATGAGCCCAATTCCAGCCTCTGGCCAAATTGTTAATTTTCCAGAGACAAAGATACTTCTGTACCCAGACAGAGACAGTAAATATGTAACTGTTTCCTCAAAAACAAACAACGCGAAATCTATTTCGGAAATCCTTTTAAACGTTCAGCATCAACAAAAACAAACCGCGCAAACTTCTCCTCCTCGATGACGTCACTTAGAGAGCCCCACCTGTATTCAATTATTAGAGCGCGCGCCCCCCCCCCCTTCTCTCTCTCTCTCTCTCTCTTTTTGTAATTCTGCACCGCCCATTCGAGGTCTTTATCCAATCCCCAGCCCGATTTTCCTGCCCGGCCCTTTTGGGGTGAGAGCCTTTTCCAATTGGACCAAGCGAGCGCGAGGACCGGTCCAAGCATTGATGGGCAGGGGGACTAGCCAATTGCATAACTGCCTTAACTCCAGCGGTCCTTTTTTTGCAGCAAGGCGTTTTATCGTTTTTCTTTTCTTTTCTTTTCTTTTCTTTTCTTTTTAACCTCCCTCCCGTCCTGTCTGCAAAGACGGAAGGAGGCTCCTCGCTCTCCTCCCGCCGCCAGCACTTTGATGAGGTCAGTATTCAAGATTGCTACTTTGTATCCGTTTATCTGTCAGTCAATGCATTGACTTCCTTTTAGGCTAGCTAGAATTCGTCCTCTGATGTGAGCTGGGAACTCTGGGAATCGTAGTTCCAGTGCATCAGAAGGTTCACAGATTGATAGAGCCGTGTGTTGTGTGTTTTGTATGTGTGTGTAGAACAGTTAGAACAATTAACCAGTGGAACAACCTGCCTTCAGAGGTGGTGAATGCTCCAACACTGGAGGTTTTTAAGAAGAGACTGGACAGCCATTTGCCTGAAATGGTATAAGGTTTCCTGCCTGAGCAGGGGGTTGGACTAGATGACCTCCAAGGTCCCTTCCAACTTTATTATTATTATTATTATTACTACCTTAAGACAGTTTCCTGCATTCACACATTCCAGTATATGATGGAGTTCACTCTGTTGTAGGAATGCAACTTTGCTGCTGAAGTGCCCCAAAGCTGCTCTGTCCTGGCTGGTGTTCTTGTTCCTTTTAACCAAGCCCTATTCCTGGGGCACTACCTGGAATGATTTCTTGCAGATAACTAGGTAGGTAGGCAGGCAGGCAGACAGACAGACAATAAATAGATGATAGATAATTTATAACCATATTATACATACACAAGCAGACACAAATAGAGTGATGTAACCAAGTATAGTTGATTACTTTTATATTTACAGCAGCATAGATCTGAGTACTTTTCAAAGGAGTAGTGCCATTGATCTAATCTAATTGTATTATCTTCTGACTTAAAACTGACCATATAACAAATGATTACTATTTAGGATTCTAGCAAATAGATGGATAGATGGATGGATAACCTTTATTGTCATTTTTTTATATACTGTGGGCACAATGGCACACATTAAAACTGAAATTTAGTTGCTTGCGCTCAAAGTGTTCACATACATAACACACATTTAAACATACTCTATGCAACATATGTATATAGACCTACACCCTTACACATAAGTATCATATAAATATTAATCACTGTCCATCTTGAATACATAACGGAAGGAGGAAGCTTTAGAGTTCACAAGGTTAATACTGTATGAAGCGCCTAATATACCTAAATGTACCTAAATATAATTAATTAACACAGATGTGGATAGCCTCTGCCTTCCTCAAACTGTGCTTTCATCTTTCCAGTCTTGACTACAGCCCTGGGCTAAAGTCGTCGGGAGCCAGCAACATACACATTTAATACGCAGCCATAATTTCTTGCAGACATTTCATGACCCAACTCGGTAACGTGATCAGCGTTAAAAGGAAGACGGGTTTCCTTTATATACTGTATATATACAAGTGGTTTTGCCCTGCTGTCAGTGTTTGTGGGGGAGTGTTCTTGGTGGTTCCTTGTTTAGGCTGTTGCTTATTGTTGGGTTGTTTGTCTGGGTTGGAAGTTCCTTGATTGGAGTATTGTTTACCTTTTTTTGCAGATTATTCAGGGACCTGCCCTGCTACCTGATCCGTGCCTGTCTCAGAAGATGGCTTTGTTAAAGCTGCTTCCACCGGATCCAGAAGACGAGGGCACCCAGCGGTGCAGGCTTGGCCCCGCCGCGTTCGCCTTGCTAGGTGCTAAACTGGGCTCTCTGATCAAGATCACCTTGCCAGGTGGCTGTTGCTTGTGCACGGCCTGGCCGAGGCACGATTCCGCTGACGGCTACCTGCAGTTCGACCTCAAATGCAGGACTTGGGGATTAACCGAGAGTCAGCTGCGAAGGCAGACCGCGAGCATGGACCAGCTGGAGCTGGTGGCCTGCCCCAAGCTCAGACATGTGATGGTCCGAGTCGTCTTTAAAAACCAGGCCTCAAAAAGAGCTCTTCCTGAAACGGGGCTTCAGGAAGTGGTGCGAGAGCTTTTGAGGAAGGCATGTGTGGCCTGCCAACACGTCGTGACTTTCCCCCCAATTCTGGGCAACCCCGTGGAGTGCGTCGAAATATTGTCTGTGGGGCCCTCTGGCCCGGAAAGAGCTGGCCTGATCACCCCCCAAACCAACATCAACATTAAGGAGACAATCACCTTGGACAGATACAGCCGGCTGATGGGGGACGGTTCAAAACCCCAGGTGGCTGGCTTGGAGGAAGCCAGCCAGGCTTTCAAAGAAATGATTGAACTGCCCCTGCGTTTTCCAAACAGCTTCAAAAAATTAAACCTGTCGGTCCCAAAGGGAGTTCTTTTGGTGGGCCCACCGGGGGTTGGCAAGACACTCCTGGTTAAGGCGGTGACTGGAGAAGTCGGAGCCTGTCTGGTGAGCCTCAATGGGCCTGTTGTCTATGGTTCACGGCCCGGCGAAAGTGAGGAGAACTTACGGCGAGTCTTTGAGCAAGCCAGAGACCTCTCCAGCGAAGGGCCCACTGTCCTCTTCATTGACGAGATGGATTCGTTGTGCCCCAGGCGGGGAGCTACAGGTCATGCCCCTGAGCATCGCCTGGTGGCTCAGCTGCTAACTCTTATAGATGGATTTAGCCAAAGAGATGGCCTGGTCATTGTAGGGGCAACAAACAGGCCAGATTCCCTGGACCCTGCATTGAGGAGACCAGGCAGATTTGATCAGGAGGTAACTGATAGTCGTGCCTTCAGTCCTTCAGGCAACTGGTTGGTGCTTCATGGAGATGGTTAGAAAAAGTCGTAGGCTGTGTACAGGTAGCCCTCAATTTACCACAGTTCCTTTAGCGATCATTCAAAGTTATAACAGTACTTTGGGGAAGGGAGAGGGGAACTGGGCCATGTGAGCGGCGGGCCAGAACACATGCATATCCATGCACAGCTCAACCTCTGCAAGCTGAGCTGCATGCGTACACGTGCACCGGCCTGCTACATGTGAGTTGAGCTGCAGAATAGAACAGAACAGAATAGAATAGAATAGAATAAGATCTTGGAGGTCTTCTACTCCAGCCCCCCGCTCAAGCAGGAGAACCTATACCATCTCAGACAAATGACTGCCTAGACTCTTCTTAAAAACCTCCAGTAAAGGAGCGCCCACAACCTCTGGAAGCAAGGAGTTCCACTAGTTGATTGTCCTCACTGTCAGGAAATTTCTCCTTAATTCCAGGTTGCTTCTCTCTTTGATCAGTTTCCAACCATCTCCATAGACATGCTGCCAATTGTGTCTGTTGGAGGCCATCACTCTGAATGAAAGTACCACTTGATATCCCATCTTAATGAGTAATATGTACAACGCTTATAATGAAAGGAAGTGCACATCGATTCTTGTTTTGAGACAGCCTTTATCCTCATGGGCCTTTTGAGATCTGGTTCAGATTAAGCCCTTGGTTTAACAAACCTTTGTGCGTGCTAGAATTAACAAAATGCCCATGTTTTCCATCCTTGCTTTAGATTATCATTGGGAGCCCAACTCTGAAGCAAAGGAAGTCTATTCTGCAGCTGATTACTTCTGGCATGCCTGTATCAGACAACATTAATTTGCTAGAACTGGCAGAAATGACACCAGGTTTTGTTGGGGCCGACCTGACATCGCTCTGCAGAGAGGCCGCAATGCAAGCCCTGTTTCGTAATTGCACAGTAAGGAGCTCTTTCGCATTTCTCCGTGTGGCCCATTTCCTTTTCTACCCGGATCGTTCTGCTGTGAATTAACTTGGCCTTCCCAGCTGCTGATATCCAGATGTGTTGGATTTCAGTCTCTCTCTAAACTCTGGCCAACATGGCTGGTCTCATCTACAGCAGGGGTCCCCAACCCCCGGTCCGTGGACCAGTACCGGGCCGCAACATGCCAGCAACCGGTCCGCACAAACAAACAAACAGCCCCATCTGAGGGATGCAGGCAGCACACAAAACCACGCACCCTGTGGTCCATGGAACCGGTCCCTGATGCCCCAAAGGTTGGGGACCTCTGATCTACAGGATACTGAATGCCTGATCTTCCCTTGGTTACTTCTACTGATGCTCAGAAGGGCAGTCCCAACTGTTTACACTGAGGATGTGTTCATACATTGCATAAAGGCATTATTAGGTTTTGGTTTGGCATAATGGGTGAATCCTGCCATGGTGGTTTGTAAACCATGTGCCATGGCAGAGGTCCCCAACATTTCAGGCACCAGGGACCAGTTCCGTGGAGAGAGGTTTTTTTCCGCAGACTGCAGGGGGCGTGGTTTCGCTTGCTGCCTGCATTCCGCTTTGCTTGTTTGCATGGACCGGCTGGCTGTTGTGACTCAGGGCCAGCCTGTGGGTCCGGCAGCCGGCTCAGATGTCTCGGATGACTCAGATGAGGGGGAGGAGGAGAATGTGGAAGACGAACTGGTTGATGATGGCTTGGAGGCTTCGCAGAGCCCCCAGCCGGGGCCCTCTTCTCAGCTGCGTGCGCCCGATAGTGCGGAGGATGATGACCCACAGCTGGCCCTGTTCAAGGACGCCCGACGCAGGAGGCAGTCGAGCAGGAACAAACAGAGAAAGGCTGTGGGACTCCTCGGGAGGAGGCACAGGGAGGCCACGCCCTGAACTCTAAATAAAAGGAGTGTTTGGGGAAGGGCTGGTTGCTGAAAGCAACCCTTCCGTTTGAGGATTCAAGTTCCAGTGTTTTTGTTTCTTGTTTGTGTAATAAATCTTGGCAGACGCTTTGCAGCCTCAGACGCTCTCCAGTCTCTACTGTTTGAACAGGGGTTTGCCTTATTGCAAGGCCGGTAGCAGGCTGGTTCAGAACACTGGCTGGCATACCACGGACCGGTGCTGGTCCGTAAACTGGGGGGTTGGGGACCCCTGTTCTATGGTATAGCTCAGGGTGTCAAACTCGCAACGTCATGTGATGTGTCGCGACGTATCAAAACTATTTTTCCATTGCCGGCAATGGGGTGGGTGCAGTTTTGCTATGTTGCATCCGGCCCACAGGCCGGCAGTTTGACACCCCTGGTATGGCATATTAGGGGAATCCAGCCTATCTTGACTTTTTCCATACAATGTCTAGTCTATCCCAAAGGTGCTTTTTTCTCAAAGCAACTGGACTTTCTTGTTTTTCTTTCAACAGGTTTCGCTTCTTGAAGCGAAATGTCTTCAAAGAAAAGCAAGAAAGTCTAGTTGCCTTGTGAAAAAGGACCTTTGGGATAACCATGACCTGGATGATTGAGAATCTCCATAGACAAGTAGCTAGCCTGGTTTTCTTGTTTTTCAGCTCCACCATTCTTTCTTCTCCCTATGATATTACTGTAAATAACCCTCAGAAATTTGCCCGGTGATTTTAGCAAGGCAGGTTTCCATGTTGTCGCAAGCTTCCATTACATCAGTGGAATGGAATCTATTTTCCTGGAGAAGCAGATGTAAACCTGTGATTTCCCCAGATTATCAACTAATTCTAGGTTAATGGGATCGTTGGCAAGCTAGTAGCTTTCTTCTGTTGCTCAAAGTGAATTAGATTATCCTACATCTGTCTGCTTTTGTCTTCAGGATTCAATTCTCCCTATTGAGATGTCAGACTTTCACGAGGCCCTGAAGAAGATTCAGCCATCGTCTTTCCGAAGCGGAATTGGGCTAACAGACTTCAAGCCCGTCTCTTGGGATCGGATTGGTGGCCTTGAAGATGTGAAATTGAAATTAAAACAGGTAGACTTACAGACTTACAGAGTCTGAAAGGAAGAATATTATGGCTGGTCTGCAAACAGGAAAAGATTTTCATATTTATTTAGTACATTTGGAAAAGCCACCATGGCTGCTAAGTGAATCACTGCAATTAAGTCAATCAAACGGCCGTTAAGTGAATCCAACTGCCCCTCCCATTGATCTTTCTTGTTGGAAGGTCACAGATGGTGATCACATGGTCATAAATACTAGTTGGTTGGCAAATGTCCAAATTTTGCTCCCATGTCCATGCCGTAATAATTTTTAAGTGGGGTGATCGGGTTATAAGTTTTTGTTTTAAAAATAAAGTTGTTCTGCTCACAAAGCGGACCAAAATTCAGAACAACAAGAGGTTCGACACATCTTGCTGGGCCACCGTATGATGTGCGCCAGCCCAGTCCCAAAAACCATGGTTTAGGATTCATCATGATCTGTGTGAATCCAGGTAATTGTCGATTGTTCCTAAAACCGGTTGGAAGGTGAATTTGCCTTGCAGGATTATGCGCCACGAGAAATTCATGGCAGGTTCTGTTCTTTTAATTATTTGTAGAGCATCGAATGGCCAATGAAATTCCCAGAAGCCTTTTTCCGGATGGGGCTGGCCCGCCCAAAGGGCATCCTTCTCTATGGACCACCCGGGTGTGCCAAAACGATGCTCGTGAAAGCAGCCGCATCTTGCTCTCATTGTTCCTTTCTGGCTGTGAACGGAGCTGATCTCTTCTCCCCTTTGGTTGGAGAGTCGGAGAAGATTTTGTCTCAGGTGTGGTTTTTGTTCAAACGGGGACTGAAAAGTACAGGTGGTCCTCGACTTACGACCACAACTGAGTCCAACCTTTCTGTGGTTAAGTGAGACATTTGTTAAGTTTGAGTTGTGACCCCTTTTACGATCTTCCTTGCCACAGTTGTTCCGTGAATCGCAGCAGTTGTTAAGTTATTAGCACGGTTGTTAAGGGGACCTGGCTTCCTCATTGATTTTGCTGGCCAAAAGGTCGCCAAAGGGGATCACATGACCCCGGGACACTGCAACCGTCACAAATATGAGTCAGTGGCTATTCGTCTGAATTTTGATCACATGATCATGGGGATGCTACAAAGGTTGTGTGAAAAACGGTCATAAGTCACTTTTTCCAGTGCCCTTGTAACTTTGAACAGTCACATAATGGATGGAAACTAACCAAGGAGAGAAGCAACCTAGAACTAAGAAGGAATTTCCTGACATTTGGAACAATTAACCAGTGGAACAACCTGCCTCCAGAAGCGGTGAATGCTCCAACACTGGAGGTTTTTAAGAAGAGACTGGACAGCCATTTGTCTGAAATGGTATAGGGTTTCCTGCCTGAGCAGGGGGTTGGACTAGAAGACCTCCAAGGTCCCTTCCAATTATTATTATTATTATTATTATTATTATTATTATTATTATTATTATTATTATTATTGTTGTTGTTGTTGTTGTTGTTGTTGTTGTTGTTATTGTTATTGTTATTGTTATTATTATCATCATCATCATATTCTAATATGATGATGGGCTAAGGGGGCTTTTCATTTCGTCATTTCAAGAGCCTTGGTGGAGCAGTGGGCTAATGCCTCCTTAAGTAACACCAGCTGCCTGCAATTAGTGCAGGTTCGAGTCCCACCAGGCTCAAGGTTGACTCAGCCTTCCATCCTTCCCAGGTAGGTAAAATGAGGACCCAGATTGTTGGGGGCAATTAAGCTGACTTTGTAATAATGCCGCTTGGGGGTGTGTGTGAAAGCCCTAATAAGCAGGCATATACATAGAATGAAGGCTACTGCTAAGCTTGTAAGCCGCCCTGAGTCTTCGGAGAAGGGCGGGATATAAATGTAATTAAAATTTAAAAAAATATTCTAAAAGAACTGTTGTAATTTGAGGACTACCTTTGTGTAGTTTTGTTGTTTATTTCACAGCTGATAAACCTAATAGGCTTGCTTATTTGATTCTTTTCTGTCTGGTTTTTTTTCCCCTCCAAGGTATTTCGTCAGGCAAGAGCAAATACTCCAGCCATCGTTTTCCTGGATGAAATTGATGCCATCTTGGGATCCCGATCAGGAATTAAAACTGGGTGTGGAGTCCAGGAGAGAGTTCTTTCTGTCCTCCTCAATGAGTTGGATGGCATCGGAGTCAAATTAACTGAGCGAAGAGGAAATAAAGCAAAGATGGAACGTGAGGATCAAGATTCAGCTGAAAGTGATAAAGAGGTATACAGATAGGCACAACAACTGGAATTTTTTACTTAAGGTGATTCTGTAATTCCTCTCTTAAGGTTGGTCCTCAATTTACAACTGTTCATTTAGCGACTGTTCGCAGTTACGACAGGACTGGAAAAAAGTGACCGATTACCATTTTTCAGACTTGCAGCATCCCCACGGTCACGTGATCAAAATTCAGATGCTTGGCAACTGACATGTTCTTATGACAGTTGCATTGTCCCGGGACCATGTGGTCCCCTTTTGCGACCTTCTGACAAGCAAAGTCAATGGGGAAGCCAGGTTGACTTAACAGCCGTGTTACTAACTTCACAACTACAATTATTCACTTAACAATTGTGGCAAGAAAGGTCATAAAAAGGGGCCAAAATTCACTTAACAAGTGTCTCACTTAGCAATGTTTATTCTGAGCTCGATAAGTCAAGCTTTATAAAGATCACATAATTATACCCTGTTGAATGGGACAGGATAAACTTCTTTTTTGCCTCTGTTTCCTTAGCTGAAATAAAGTATGAAGCATTGTTTGTGGGCTATCTTCAGCCAAGGAAAGGCAAAATGGTTTAAATACTGCAGTTAAATGGCTAACACACAAGCACGAGTTGTGATGGGGGTCTCCCGATACTCCCATGTAACACCTCTACTCCGCGAGCTGCATTGGCTCCCGGTTGCCCTCCGGGTGAGATTCAAGGTGCTGGTGACGACCTATAAAGCCCTGAATGGCTTGGGTCCGGGATATCTGAGGGAACACCTGCTGCCGGCATCAAGCTCTCTTCGTCCAGCGCGCTCCCACAGGGAGGGTCTTCTCAGGGTGCCACCGGTAAGAGATTGCCGGCGGACGACACCCAGGGATAGGGCCTTCTCAGTGGGTGCGCCTGCCCTTTGGAACCAGCTGCCAGTGGAGCTTAGGACTGCCCCCAACCTCCGTTCATTCCACCGGGACCTGCAGACCTGGCTCTTCGAGCTCTCTGGCCCAGGCTGAGAATTTTAATTTTAATTTTAACTGGGGTTTTACTTATTCAGGGACGAATATAATTTTTTTAAATTTGTTTTTAACTTTTGTATTTTTGTTTTTAATCACCCTGTAAACCGTCCTGAGTCCTTCGGGAAAGGGTGGTATATAAATGTAATAAAATAAATAAATAAATAACAGTTCTTCATTTCTCTCAACTTACTAGTTAGAACTTCAGGAAGTTTTTAACAAAGACGTCATAGTTGTCGCTGCAACAAATAGACCAGACCGGCTGGATGATGCCTTGTTACGTCCGGGACGCTTAGACAAGATCATCTATGTTCCACCACCGGATGAGAAGGTATGGCATAAAACTGTAGATCAGGGGTCTTCAAACTTGGCCCTTTTGTGACTTGTGGACTTCAACTCCCAGAATTCCTCAGTCAGCGTTACATAAGAATTATGAATATATACTAAACATATATATACAGCTTTCCCTTGAAAGATACTGGCTGGGCTTCTACATCATCTTAAACTGTGGTTTATTTAATTGTACTTATTGGAGTCAATACTGGCTAGATTGACATAATCAGATAAGCTGTGATAGACACTAGTTTACAGAACATAGTGACTAAAGCCACTAAGCAACAACAAATCAAAGGCATTTGGCTTACTGAGATGTGTGACTCTCTCATCCTTTCAACAGACCATCATTAAGGAAAATATAGTTTTGTACACTGTAATCTGGGTCTAATCCATGCAACCCATATGCTTAACGAACACTGCATGAATAGTTACTTTTTTAACTAGGGGGAGTGGGGGGGACTTTGCTTTTAAGAGTGTGTACATCACAACCTATAAAGCAAGGGTCTGCAACTTTGACAACTTTTAAGACTTGTGGACTTCAGCATAGCTGGCTGAGGAATTATGGCTGAAGTCCACAAATCTTAATTTTGTCAAGGTTGCAGACCCCTGCATAAAGTTATTCCAAAATAAAAATAACAAAACTCTGCCTCTTTCTTGCTGTTTCAAAATAGGGAAGGCTTTCAGTTTTGAAAATCTGCACGGAAAAAATTCCAGTCGACTCTGATGTCTCTCTAGCGGACATAGCAAGCCAAACTAATATGTTTTCTGGAGCTGATCTTGCAAATCTCTGTAAGGAAGTAAGTCACTTTCTAATTGATCATGCCTCAGTGACAAGATTCAAAGAAAGTGGGGGACAGACTAGTAAACTGTCATTTGTGTGTGTGTGTGTGTGTGTGTGTGTGTGTGTGTGTTTGTGTGTACAGGTAGTCCTTGACAGCAGTTCGTTTAGTGACCAGACTTACGGCATTGGAAAAGGGGACTTATGATCTTCTTTCACACTTACAACCATTGAGGTCGTGTGATCCCCTTTTGCAACCTTCTGAGACGTAAGGTCAATGGGGGAGCCAGATTCAGCAAGTCGAAGGACTACCTATACATGTATATGTATTTATGTATGAGGATGACTTATATTTCATTTATAACAAGTGTCTTTCCTATTTTTATGTTTTTTCCCCCTTAGGCTGCTTTGCTAGCATTGCAAGAGAACCAAGTTGAAGCCACAGCTGTGAAACATAAACATTTTGAAAAATCCCTGGAGACCATAAAGCCCTCATTAACTCACAAAGAATTGCAACTTTATGAAAATCTATTTAGAATTCAGTGATATAATTTGCACAATGACTGTATACCAATACGCAGATATGTTCACCTTGAAAAATAAGTTGAAAGATATGTAAAAAAAAAGAGGATGGAATAATGAAGGGAGGCTAGCCTGAATGGCTGAATGTACTTATTTTAAATATTTTATCCAGCTTCTCCAGAATTATTCAATGTGTGCACCACTGCTTCTCTTCGACTGAAATTTGATTCCCCTGTTTTTCACTGTCAAGAATGGACAGACTGAATTACCACTTACTTTACACCTGGAGGGAAGTTTATTAAAGTCACTGACTAGATTCTTATCTTGAGCTGGCATAAATGTTATATTTTGGCTTAGCATGTAATGGAATGCAGCCATGGTGGCTTGTAAGCTATAGTTCATAGTTCGGTATTAAACCATAAAAAGTTAAACCAGGCAACAAACATACTGACAGTTTGCATTACCTATTAAACTAGAAATCATGATTTATGTATCACAGGTTATATCCTGTTCACAGAGTGCTGAACCAAACTTGGGCAAACACTGTAGTGACCGTCAGTATTGTGGGAATTGTTAGGCACTGAATGGACTCTCACATTTCTTAGGATTAGGTAATTCTCTATTCACCCAATATTTCTAAATGCCATTCAGATTTTGATTCGGAACAAATCATGGATCATTAAAAAAAGGCAGAATTTGCTGAGTCCCTACAACATGCTAAATTATAAGCTTATCTACAAACAGTAATGGTTGAGTTCAGACAACATACTAAGCCCAAACAAAATATAAGTTACTGAATGAAAGGTCTTATATCTTTTTGAGGGATTCTTAGCTAGTTCATCAATTTTGCGGTTAAGATGTAATTGATTAGCCAGGCAAAATGCCTTGTTTATAGGCAACTGTTATTGCCATATGTGGAAGAAAAGAGAAGAGGATGACCAGCAAGAAGGTGGAGAGATTCAGTTACCATGGCGATCAGTGCACCACCAAAAGATCTGAAGGGCGAAGTTAGGGACAGATTCACCAATACGGTCACAGAACCAACAGCAGCTTGATGGTACACAATTATTTACAGCCATAGAATTTCAGTTCTTTATCACTGTCATCTATTTACTATGATGTGCTAGCTAGGGCTAATTTAAAAATAAAACTGCCCCAACGAGTAGGCCCCATATTCTCATGACAGAGTTGGGGGGAGCTGCGATGGATGGATGGAAGGAAGGAAGGAAGGAAGGAAGGGAGAACCAACTGCTTCTAACGGACTTTCCCCCTTTGTGTTCAGACTGCTGCCTTCTTCCTGTCATTCTCCGGGGTTTGACTTGTGGGGAGAAGAGGCATCTCTCCACTAGAAGCTAGCAAAGCAAGACAGACAAGTGAGAGGTCGCCTTCCTTGTCCTCCATCTCACAGGCCACACCAAGAAAGGCCTTAACAGTGACAGAAACAGGGTGAGAAGGGGGCTTGGCCAGCTGGGTGGGCAACAAAATGGAGCCGAGGGGGCCAAGGAAACTCTGACCCACCAGTCATGGCTGGGCAAGGAGGCTAAGCAAGAAAAAAGCACTTGGGGAAGGAAAGGGGAAGGAAAGGGAAAGAATAGAATAGAATAATAAGAGTTGGAAAGGACTTTGTAGATCAACTAATAGTCCAATCCCGTGCTCAAGCAGGAGACCCTATACCAGGGGTAGGCAACCTTGGCTCTTTTATGACTGGTGGACTTCAACTCCCAGAATTCCTGAACCAGCCAGGCTGACCCAGGAATTCTGGGAGTTGAAGTCCACGAGTCATAAAAGAGCCAAGGTTGCCTACCCCTGCCCTATACCATTTCAGACAAGTGGCAGTCGAAAAGGAAGGGAAGGGAAGGGAAGATCTAAGTTTAGCATGTAATATGAATGCAACCACTAGGTTCCAGGTGACTAGAGAAGTGTGTTGTGTGAACAGGATGTGGAAATCCAACTGAAACAGGATGCACATGGATCTGGGGAAGGGTGGGAGGTACATTCATTCCACTTGTTGGGCCTTGCAGGCTTCCCCTTGCAACCAGGCAACAGGTGAGAGAGGGGACCTCCTCCCCACCTCCCCCCCTTGCAGTATCATTTTTCCTGGTCCATGGCTGAGGGTCCCCTCCAGCATCCTTCAAAGAGACAGGCCTTCTTTGGCCATATTGCAGCCCAGACACACAGGCCCCGACTAGGAGGCAGCTTAACTTGGTTGCGGCCTTGCAAATATTTTGCACTTCGCTGCTTTGCCAAGTTCTGGGAAGGGATAGGTTATGTTGCCTGCAATAAACCACAGTTCAGCAAACTGGTTTGAGGACTTTGGACAAACCTGATCCTCTCTGCTGCCAGAGGCCAGGCCCAAAGTGGTGCCCTTCTTGTCCTATGATTGCATTTGTTGTTGTTAGCTGCGAAGTCATGTCCGATCCATCGCGACCCCATGGACAACGTTCCTCCAGGCCTTCCTGTCCTCTACCATCTTCTGGACTCCATTTAGCCTCACGCCTACTGCTTCAGTGACTCCATCCAGCCACCTCATTCTCTGTCATCCCCTTCTTCTCTTGCCCACAATCTTTCCCAGCATTAGGCTCTTCTCCAGTGAGTCCTTCCTTCTCAATAGGTGGCCAAAGTATTTGAGTTTCAGCTTCAGGATCTGGCCTTCTAAAGAGCAGTCAGGGTTGATCTCCTCTAGGACAGACCGGTTTGATTGCCTTGCAGTCCAAGGGACTCGCAGGAATCTTCTCCAGCACCATAGTTCAAAGGTCTCAATTCTTCGGCGCTCAGCCTTTTTTATGGTCCAGCTTTCACTGCCATACATTTGTACAGCCAGCTAGCCCTGATTTGCTATGACCCTTCTCTTAAGAGATGCAGCCCTTTCTAACAACCAAATTTTAAAGCCTTTTTTTTTGAACATCTGAAAATGCGGAAGGTTTTCTGTCAACATTCTGTCAGTTTTACAGGAGCCTGAAACTCCTTTTCCTTGTCTTCTCCTTCCTTTCCCAATTGTTTGTTTGTTATATTTTGATGCTGCCCATATCCCCTACTAGGTGACTCTAGGCAGTTCACAAGTTATAACACTGTCCCCAAAATTGGCTCTACATTTTCTTAATACAGTGTGACATTAGGGCAGTGGAGGTTGTGTATTGAAGTAATTCCTTAAAACTACCATCTTTGTAGATCTGAGAGGCCTTTCCCCCCTCTATTTTCTCATTTAAAAGTTTTATGCAGCTGCCCATGTTCCATACAGGCTCAGGTGTACATCTTACGCATCGGATATACAGTAGTATCTTTATTTAGATGCAATTAGCAAGGGAAGGCTTCTACCAATAGATATTCCCGAGATAGGATTTGAAAATAAACCTAATAATAAGTACTTCATAAGAGCCACAATCTTTCCTTAGCTCATCTAACACTCACCTTCTCCAAGGTGAGCATGGATCTCCCCGAAAATCAACTCTTCTTGCAGTACAAATTTAATCAATTGCTTTTATTTGTGTAAATTGTGTAAATACGGTTGGTGGCTCAGTCAGCCAGATGTTGAGATTGGATTTGGCCTATTTATCCACCTATTGAGTCCTTCATCCTGACCTGAGATAAGCAGATATTGTTGTTTGATGGCATAACAGGTAACATCGTAGGATGTAAGCAGTTCCGAGTAAAGCTGCCTTTTACAATTGACTGGTGGGGATTTTGTCGGTGCCGATGGTGTTCAAGTGGTGCTCCAGTTGTTTTGGGATTGCACCGAAGGTGTCTGTTGCTCTTTTATTTATGTATTTGTAGCCTGCCTTTATTTTATTTTTTACAAATAACTCAAGGCTGCGAACATATCCAACACACTCCTTCTATTTTCCTCACAAAAACAAGGCTGTGAGGTGAGTTGGGCTGAGAGACAGTGACTTGCCCAAAGTCACCCAGCTGGATTTCATGGCTAAGGCAGGACTAGAACTCATCCTCTCCTGGTGCTTGGCCCAAAGTCACCCAGCTGGCTTTCATGGCTAAGGCAAGACTTGAATTCACAATCTCCCATTTTCTAGCCTGGTACTTTAGCCACTAGACCAGGGGTAGGCAACCTCGGCTCTTTTATGACTCATGGACTTCAACTCCCAGACTTCCTGAGCCGGCTGGCTCAGGAATTCTGGGAGTTGAAGTCCATGAGTCATAAAAGAGCCGAGGTTGCCTACCCCTGCACTAGACCAAACTGGCTCTTTTACACCAAACAATTGGGACTACCTTTGCTTTCTTTTGCCATAGTCATTCTACTTCTATTGGCAGGTCTTTGTATTTTACTACTACTACTGCTGCTATTACTATTACTGTTGTTGTTGTTATCCTGGTGCCTTAATCACTACACTAAAGTGACTCTTACATCCAGAGTCCATCATCACAATCTCACTTTATCTAACTAACCCAACCCACTGACCGTTGGTTCACATGCCCAGCAGGGAGCACCCTCATTCTGTGCAATGCTCCTAGAACATCCGTAGGTGGCTGAACTGCCCATCCGAGCTACGTGACTTGGGACACATCCAGCACCCTTGGGCGTTAACGGTATATAAAAGGAGAAGTGCGTATCACAGAAATTTTCTGCAGATCTACTTAACCAGGTGGTTGTGATGGAGGAGAAAAGAGGGATCTTTAATTTATTCCAGGGAGGGATGGTAAATTGGAAGGAAGTAGGGAACACCTGCCCAGAGTGGTACCCAAAGGATGCTTCCCCAAGGTAACTTGGGAACTTTTTCTTTTTCCTTGTCTCAGAGTTGCACCTGCTTACACCATGCTAATCTTCCGGTATCTGAACAAGCATAAAGGGGTAAGTTTTGGGCTTTGGCATTGGACACATCAGAGGATCAAATTGTCCGTGCGCAGCAAGGTACAAAGCATCCTGGGGTGGGAAGTTGCTAGACCCTCCAGGGACAAGGAAATATTGGGAAAAGACGTTGTTGAAGAAAGGTCCTTCACAAAATCCTGTTTTCTCCCAAAGTAGAAAGGTAGTTTGATGCTTTGTGTCTTCCAGCTGATTCCTCTGGCTATGATCATGACTACCACGCTGAGTGGGATGGTTTACACCGGCATAAGAGCCTTGAGAAGATCAGATATAATGTAAGCAGCACCTGTTTCTTTATAGTCACCCCCTCCAAAAAAAATGTTCTTCTCTTTAATTCATATCTGGTTCTTTGCTTTGTTGCTTTTTTTTAATCTAAGACAAATGGGATATGAGAGACAATAGCATTCCCCCCCAGGACTGACGATGCTAACAGGATTATGAAATTGTGTAACAAGGAATAAAATCAGACAGGGTTGGGGAAAAGAAATGTTTCGCCCTTTTTGCTTTCTTTCTCAAGGAGGAAATGGAATTTTGACAAGAGTCTTTCTCAGGGAAAGTTCAAAGAGCCTCTAATGCAGAAATTGAAAGAATTCCTTCTAATTTAAAAATGTTTTCTATTTTAATTGGGGGGTGTTGATATCTGTGTTCATTTATTTTTTAGTGGAACGTTAGAAATAAAGCTGAGCAAGAACTGAGTTTAGGTTTTAAAACCCACAAGGTTTTAAAATGCTTTACCTTGAGTTGGATGCGGAACTTTCTCATTATGCAACTAAAGAAGAATCGGATTACTATAAAAGAAAATTGCTTTCTGTAGCTGAGCAGCATATAAGCAGATTTTCCATATTACTCTCGCAAGGAACTGTTTTCCTGCACTGACACTTAAATCAGTAGCTTTCCTGAGTTTTAAATTTACTCAGCTGAAGTAAAGTCAGTGGAAGTCCATGATGCTAACTTCAGAATAAATCAGATGGTGCTGTTGTCTTTTTTTTAACAGCTAAAATACAGTTTTATTAAACTGACATTTAGTAAAAGGTAAAGGTTCCCACGCACATGCGTGCTAGTCGTTTCCGACTCTAGGGGCCGGTGCTCATCTCCGTTTCAAAGCCGAAGAGCCAGCGCTTCTCCGAGGACGTCTCCGTGGTCATGTGGCCAGCATGACTAGACGCCAAAGGCGCACAGAACGCTGTTACCTTCCCACCGTAGTGGTCCCTATTTTTCTACTTGCATTTTTACGTGCTTTCGAACTGCTAGGTTGGCAGAAGCTGGGACGAGTAACAGGCGCTCACTCTGTTACGCGGCACTCGGGATTCGACCCACCAAACTGCCGACCTTCTGATCAACAAGCTCAGCGTCCTAACCCACTGAGCCACCGCGTTGCTTTAAAATTAGCCAGAGGTTATTTTTATTTCATCCTTAATAAATGCTGCATTTTGCTTTTAGTATTGATAGGTGGCGCAATCCTGAACCATGGGAAAAAGTGGATCCTACCCAACCCCAAAAGGTAATGAACTTGATAGGGTAACAAGTCCTGGACTATATTATTAAGAATCTAGAGTCAACAAGTAAGAAACATACAGATATGTAACAGATAACTAAATTAACTTTTTAGTGCTATTAATACTTCATAATATTGGCTAATATATAACTAGAATTGTAGGTTGTCAATAAGTTGTGATTAGTGTTGTTAAAAGGTTCCAGTTGAAATCAATACTGGGCAACAGCATAAAATAAAATGTATATTTATTAAACTCCAACAATACGCCATCTTTCTATAGTGAAAATGTATCTAATCATCAAATCTCAGAGCTTCATTTTCACCTTTCTCAAGCTGAAAGTCCAAAAAATGGTGCCCACGTCAAAAGAAAAGCAGTCAAATCGTTATCTCGAATCAAAAGCAGTCCATTTTGCCATCTCGGCTGGAATAAAAAATCTTATTTTACTTTGGCTCTTCTATAATGTGAAACGCTAATATGAGTGATATTTGGGGAAGGGGGGGGAGGAATCCCTAATACCACTAAGCTCGTTAATCTTTTGTCTTTTTAAATCTTTTCTCTTATGCGGCAGCTGTTTACAATCCATCAGAAATGGGAGCCCATCCAAGAACTGGAAGAGGTCCGAAAGGTTTTCAAGGGGTGAGGTCCCAGCCCTTCCAAACGACACTCTCTGAATCTAGTGGAATCACTTCTGCACAAACTAGAGGATCGAAACCAGTGTGCGGAAATGCTTCTGCTACATTTTTAGAGTCTCTCTCCATTATGTTGTGGACTCTGGAGGAGATTACTGTTGGTTTTCGAAACCGCCCAACCTAGAACCTTATCTTGGTGAAAAAAAGAAAAACGTGTTAGAAAGAGCAGCTTGTTGTACTGATTTTGAGTTGGGTTGTTGGGTTGGGGGAAACATATGCTGTTGTTCATGTTTTCAATAAACTTGGAATTTATCAAGTAGTTTATCAGGTCTCAAACTGATTGGGATTCTCATTTAGTTGGGAGCATTAAAAAGAATATCACTGCATCGTCTTCAAGCAAGGATCTGCTACTTTTCTTTGTATCCTTCTGTTCACCCAAACATCCTAAGATAGTTTGCTCATTTATTAATAAGCCACAATATGTTTAGCCACCTCTAACATTCTTGGTTTTCCCCTTCATCTTGACCAACTTTCTGTATGTATTTGCTTTTCAATTCTATCTTCATTTCGTTTTCTTTGTATCACTAAACCACATCTTTTGTAGGGGTCACTCACTTTTGTGTTTAATCCACATTCATGCTAATTTCTACACCTGCTTCCCCTTGGTTACAACGATCATCATGGGACATAGTTGACCCACCCATTTACTGTAGACATTCCTGATTTTACAAGGATAAGATTTCTAGGAAACGTTAGGTGGGGGAAATAAAATCTCCCTTATCAAGAAACATTTTCTTTAAATTATAAATTGTGCTTCTGAAAATCCAAAGGGCACAGGCTTATAAAATCTTTTAAAAGCAAACATTATTTGAAAAAAGAATAATGTTGAGAAAGAGAGAGCGAGGAACAGAGAAAAGATGCAATATTTGTTTTTACTTAATTATTCTTGAGTACAAGAATGACTTGACACAATGCAGATAACTGCTACCGTTCCAGATTTCTTTTTTATTAAATAATTTTATTGAAACTTTTAATAAACATAGTAAAAAGCTAAACTTTAACAAGAAAAAAATACAGAAGGAAAAAGGGAAAAAAATCAAAGTAGACAAGAAAAGAAAAAGACAATAACGACAATAACAGAGATTTACCAACCTGCCTCACAGCGAATGTCAGCTGATATACAGTTTCTTTCTTTGTTTAAAACATTTATATAGCCGCCCACTGTTCAACCAACTCTGGACCGTTCTCAATCAAAATTTAAGAGACATATAGACATATATTGGACAGCCATTTGTTTGAAATGGTACAGGGTTTCTTGCCTGAGCAGGGGGTTGGACTAGATGACCTCCAAGGTACCTTCCAACTTTATTATTATTATTAACTTTTCACCCTCTTTTAAAGTTGCAAATGAAAAAGCCCTCTTCTCCCCATATTTTTTTATCTATATGCAGCCTAGAAATCTTACTTTATACTGAACATTCATTAGGAATTATCAGAAATATCAGGCAAATAGTTTATCCCTGGTCAGAAGGCCCAGCTTTATAGCCCTTCTTTTTTGCACTCCACAGTCTTGACTTTTAAATCATTCCTATGTTGAGGCAGAATTTGAGTTTTTCTCACTTTTTGGTCGTTAAAAGGAATATTCTAATATACTGTAGAATAGAGGTGGAAGGGACCTTGGAGGTCTTCTAGTCCAGCCCCCTTCACAAGCAGGAGAACTTACACCATCTCAGACAAATGACTGTCTAGCCTCTTCTTAAAAATCTCTAGTGATGGAATGCCCATGATTTCTGGAGGCAAGCTGTTCCACTGGTTGATTGTCCTCACTGTCAGGAAGTTTCTCCTTAATTCCAAGTTGCTTCTCTCTTTGGTCAGTTTCCAACCGTTGTTTCTTGTCTTGCCCTCTGGTGCTTTGGAGAATAATTTGATGCCCTCTTCTTTGTGGCAGCTCCTCAAAATACTGAAACACTGCTATCATGTCTCCCCTATTTTTTCTTTTCTTTCGACTAGCACTAGCCAAACCCAAGTACCCCCAGCCGTTCTTCAGTCTCCAGGCCTTTGATCATTTTAGTTGCTCTTCTCTGAACTTTTCCCAAAGTCTCAACATCTTTTTAGAGGTATGGTGACCAGAATTGGTTGCAGTATTCCAGGTGTGGTCTCACTAGTGGTCTTCAAAGCCTTCACCAGCCTACTTTGTAAACTCCATAAAAAGACATCGTCCAGGATTTTTTTTGTTTGTCGCAATCCTTCAAGATTTCTAAACCGTTTCCTTTGCACGACATCGGCTTACAAACAATTTCACAAACTAGTTTCGGTAGGATGATTTTTGAAAGGACATGTGGCGGTTATTTTGAGCAAGCCCACACTTGCAGCTTAGTTGACATTTGTCTCCAGCTGAAAGGAGGAAGTAAATCAATTTTGTCAACATTCAGAAAACCCAAACTAAAAAGCGATGTATCCCTGATTAAATTCAAACACTGCACAATGCTGGGACTGAAATGCCACTTTAAAAAAAATGATCTGGTGAAACAGAAATTTGGTATCCAGAGTTACGGGATGCATTACCTCAACACCTGTCCCAAAGGTGCTTTTTCTTCCAAAAGGCAATTGGACTTTCTTGGGGGGTTTTTTCTTTGAAAACATTTTACTTCTCTTCCAAGAAACTTCTTCAGAACTGATAAATGAAAGGTTTTCAAAGAAAAAAAAACCCCAAGGAAGACCAATTGCCTTTTTTGGTGGGGGTGGGGGGAGGAAAGCGCTTTTGGGACAACCATCACCTGGCTCAGGAATTCTGGGAGTTGAAGTCCATGAGTCATAAAAGAGCCAAGGTTGCCTACCCCTGACCTGGATGATGGAGAATCTCCATAGACACCTCAGTACCTGTTTCCATGACATGCTCAACCCATTTGTTGTCTGCCTGGCACAATCACACTAAGTCAAAAGACACCACAAAGTCCCTTTCTGCTTTCTCTGCAAATGACTGCCTGGCATTCCATCTGCTCTTACGACATATTTGGGATATGCGCTGCCCAATCTTGGCAGTAAGAATTGTAGTTAAAAAAAAATATTTTTATTTTTATTTTTTATTTTAATCCCATTTATATCCCGCCCTTCTCAGGGCGGCTTACAATTTAAGCACAAACCAATGTGGTTAGCATTGCCAATAGGAAATTGGCTTTCCCAGCTTCTTGGGCTTTGTAGTTCTTTTTCTTGGGGTGTCTAAGGTAAAGGTAAAGGTTCCCCCGCACATGCGTGCTAGTCGCAGGCCAATTGACTTGGTTACAGGTGCTCCCCCAACGCAACCGAATGGATGAAATTTGTTTAACCCTGTTTAAAAGGTAAAGGTAAAGGTTCCCCCGCACATGCGTGCTAATCGTTTCCGACTCTAGGGGCCGGTGCTCATCTCCGTTTCAAAGCCGAAGAGCCAGCGCTTGTCCGAGGACGTCTCCGTGGTCATGTGGCCGGCATGACTAAGACGCCAAAGGCGCACGGAACGCTGTTACCTTCCCACCGTAGTGGTCCCTATTTTTCTACTTGCATTTTTACGTGCTTTCGAACTGCTAGGTTGGCAGAAGCTGGGACGAGTAACAGGCGCTCACTCTGTTATGTGGCACTCGGGATTCAACCCATCAAACTGCCAACCTTCTGATCGACAAGCTCAGCGTCCTAACCCACTGAGCCACCGTGTTCCTATATTAACCCTGTTTAGACTTTCTGAATTAATTTCGTCATACTTAGGACTGTTAAACTTCCAGCAGGTTCCTTAATGGTGCAATTTTCCCCCCCCCCCTTTTTTTTGCCCTTCCAAAACGACAATAATTCTCATGGATTCAGTGAAGTGTATTATGAGACAAAGCCAATGGGAAACACCTTCATTGTGTGGGATTCCTAAGACCTGATTTGTAAATAGATAAGCAGCTGTTGAAGGACAGCAAAGAATTGGGATTTTCCATATCACTCTTCAGCCTTCTGTAGGTTTGCAGATCAGGTAACGCTGCTCTTTTTCAGTATTCAGAAAGGATGGATCAATGGCAGTAGCTAAAGCTAAGTCAACTGATCAGCCGGGGCTCCTTATGAATATGCAGAAGTCCCTCAGGAATTGATGCTTGCTGTTAAGACCACTGAGGAAAAGCAAGCTGATTTTTCAGGAGAACTACTTTCGTCTTTCTGCAGCCTCAGGTGCTTTTAGGACCTATATAGGATCAAGAACTTTTTTTTGAGGGAGAGGGCAAGGGAACATGGATGCAGATGTATTTAAGAGATAGACCACGTTTTGTTTCACTCCTGAAGAGTTTTACACCCATTCCTGCTTTGGGATGGGCAACTATAATACAGCTGGTGTTTTTATCTGTTGTAGAGTATCTTCTAGCTGTTTAGGTTTGAAAAGGTAGCAAGAAACCAAGATTTCATTTCCTTCTTTGGGTGGTGAAAGGCGTGATTGTCTGTCACATAGCTGACTCATTTGCGTACGTGCTACAGAAGAAGAGGAGGAAGGAACCATATGTTTAACTATAAGTAAACACCATGCTATATGGTCTTTCTATTTCCTTGAAATTTGGTTGCCTGAATGCCAAGATGGACAACCTACGGTTCTCAACATTATCTTCCTTATTTTCATATCTTTGACTATGCCCTTGGGCAGTTACGTGGGTTGGGCCCAAATGTTGAGGATGGCAGCAATCAAGTCTTAAAGGGCTTCTAGTTAATTGTCCACTCCTAGACAAGCTTGGTTGATTTGTAAACAAGAAGAAGGGCCTCACAAGAACATCTTACTCAAAACTTCTCCTCCTCACACAGCTTCTCCTAGATCTTGGAGAAGCAAAAGGTTGTAAATCAGAAAGCACCTTGCTTCTTGTCAGAGAAGGACAACTCCATCTTATGTTGAATTCTTAGCAAGAGATCAGCTATTTTTTGCCTTGACAGTGTCTCCATTTCTCCATAGTGGATATGACTGTGCAATTTGCACTACTAAAGTAGGCTCATTGCAGCCACAGTAACCTGTGCCCACATTTTTAAGTGTTGTGTTCCCCAAATAGTTAAGAGTGGGCCATTTTTAGAAGTGTCAAGGATTGACTGCTTCCCTTGCAAACTTCTGGGAGCTCCGGATGCATCTTCTTGTGAGGGTCTTTCATGCAAGCCATAAATGCCTTGGTATTTTTCCATCAAAAGCACTTTAGAAAGAAAATAATCATGGCAGCCCAACCCCATTAACTATGGGATGGTCTATGGATTAGAGGCCCTAATAATAGACTTGGCTTCTTACCACTGAAACAATATGCTGTAATTAATTTTGAAGCAATAATGCCCACCAGTTGACTAGCTATTTTAAGTTGAAGGTGGTGGAGAAGCTTCAAGGAAGGACACTAATGTCCTTTGTATCATCCACTCCAGTTCTTCTTTCCATTATGGTCTCAACTTGCTCAGTTTTATTCCTTTGAGTTCACAGGTCAGTGGGAAGTAATATGTAAGAAGTCCCCAGATTTTTGCCCTCTCCAATTAAAATGATCTGAAGTAACCGACAAAGAAGATCTGCCTTATTCTTTGTCATCCCTCTAGAACTTTCTGGAATTCATGTCCAGCTGAAAAGTGTGATGTGATAAGTCCAAATATTAGACAGACCGTGAGAAGATCGATATTTTTAGATTAGCTTTTTCTTTCCTGCTGATGACAATGTTCAAGACAACATGTCCTTTTGCACAGATAAACCTTACTGTGTCATTCCCACATACCATTCCACAGACAATAAGCGATGTTATTTCTTAACTTAAAAATGAACTACTATACATACAAAAATCTATCTACAGAAAACTATGTAGACATCTATCTCCCAGGCATTAAATAGTAGAAGTTTTCCTCCTGTCCTTTTGAGAGATCTAGCCATCTTTTCAAGTCCTTGTAAGGTGTCTGCTCAGTCCTGACATAACAGTTCTGTCTGATCTGGGAACCATTCTTACATGACGGGTTCTCTTCAGTTCCCATTCATTGCTCCAGGTCAGGTTGGAAAGTGCTAACAACAGTGATAAAAATAAGTCATTGATTCTGGCAGGGACCAGCTCTTGGAGAAAGCCCAGTAAAGCTTTCACATTAGATGAACATCACCTCCCTCTTGCCTTGCTGCTATCAGTTTGATTTATATCCTTCCCCTACAGCTTTTGTCATAGGCATCAGGCCTAGAAGTCACCAGCAAAATGCAACACCACCTTTCTACACACTTTACAAAAAGGGAATGAACTCTGAACTGCATAGAGAATTACAAGGTGTGTCTGGTGCATCTATGGAAGGTTTGAAAGTTCCTTTACCTTGGCGATTGTTGCTTTTGTATTGAGCCTAAGCAGCTGCCTTGTGTAAAGTAAAGCCACTTGCCAATCCTGGGTACCAGGCGAAGGAGAGTGGGAGGTGTAGAGAGTAAGGGAGGTGATCCTGATGGAGATAGGCAAGAACTGTTGCACCATATTTTAAGCCCAGAACAATGAGATAATATTTGGAAGATGCCTACTAGAGTGTAACCTGGGAAAGGGGATCTATCTATCTATCTATCTATCTATCTATCTATCTATCTATCTATCTATCTATCTATCTATCTATCAATCTATCTATCTATCTATCATCTATCTATCTATCTATCTATCTATCTATCTATCTATCTATCTATCTGAATGTATCTATCTATCATATATCCCCCCCCCCCCTCTCTCTCTCTCTCTCTCGTATCCTGCTCTTCCAACTCAAGGCAAATTTAGGCGGCTTACACATAGGTGTAACACAATCAGACTTCCAAGATTTGCCCGTGGAGCTCAGGACTGCCCCTGACCTGCGTTCATTCCGCCGGGACCTGAAGACTTTGCTCTTTGAGCTCTCTGGCCCAGGCTGAGAATTTTAACTAGGGTTTTATTTTCAGGGATAATTTAATCTTTTTAATTGTCTTTTAACTTTTGTATTTTGTATCGGTGTGATTTTAAAATGCCCTGTAAACCGCCCTGAATCCTTCGGGAAAGGGCGGTATATAAATCTAATAAAATAAAATTAATTAAATTAAATTACAGCCAATCTCAACAAAAGTAGTTTTAGTTTTTCTGTGGAGTTAGTTTCCTGGTCTAGTCTACCAAGTGAAGCTGACAGGAAGTAACTACGGAGGTGTACTACCAAGCTGCCACTTAATTTTAGCAGTATAAGGAAGTCTGGGGAGACTTAAGAGAAGTTATGAAAGTATTGCCCCCAGATTCCCATCTGTAAATCTCCTCCTCCCCAAACAACAGCTGGGGAAGCTCAGACATTCTTCTTGCTATGATGTTACCACATCCATTATTTCTGAATCCTTTCCTGCGGGGAGCCTGAACTGGAAAATGGGGAGCCTAAACTGTGGATATTTATCCCTGGTGAGATAGACAGTCACCAAACTTTCACCCTTGGAAAGAACAACTCTAACCAAAACTGGTTGCCTTCTACTTTTTCTAAACAAGCACAGCACTGATGGGGCTTGGGGCAATGATTTTTTTTTTAAAGGGTCACCCTGTTTATGAAACGTTCTTCCCTCTAGACTAGAGATAAGGAACGGGAGCAACTTTCTGCAATTCAGAAGATAAGCAAAGGCTCCTGCTTGCTATTTCCCCCCCCCCCACAGACTTTGAGGAATTGGTCCAATAAGGTTCCTTCAAGTCAAGCATCGCTACTGGCGACTTGAGGACACATGTCGTATCTGCAACAGCAGTATGGAAGTAGTTTGCCCTTATCTTTCTTCACAATGTTTTCTTGGTTGCCCAGTCTAGACATGAGTCTGACACGTTCTGAAAATCTCTTCTTCAAGCGTTCACCAGGCCTGCTTTGCTTCTGACTCTAAAGGAAGATCAGCCAGGTGCTGCCACGTGCTAAGAGCTTGGTAGCTTTTCGACTTTTTAAATTGCTGGTTTGACATCCTCTCAAGGAGTCCAAGGTGGCAAAAAATACAGGCTGAAACCTTGAGATTTTTCCCATAATCTTCCAGCCAACGGTCATGGCTGAGGATGGGTTTGAACCCAGTTTTCCCCAACTGCTGTTCAACATCCTGAGCGCTGTAGCGTACAATCTCTCCCTTGTGTCCAGCAGAGCTCGGTTTATAGCTCTGTGGTTCTCTATGTACCCTTGATAAGTAATTTTACGGGCAATAAACTTCCACAGAAGTGGCGTCTAAATGAATAAGAGACATCACAAAAGCCATCCACGGTGACGTCACCGTGGTAAACGCAAGGAAATAAACATCATAAAGTCTCCTTTGAGTCAAAAGCGTTCAAAGGTCCTATCATCGGTGACATTGGATATAAACTCATACCTAAATAGGTGTAATCAAGCACACAAACACACACATCCACACAAACATCTTTTCCTTTATGCCATGAATTCAAAGGCACAAATAAACATTTAACTACCATCCTTTGTGAGATGGGGAGCCCACCTTTCATTCTTGGAACGTGCGATCAGAACAATAAAGTGCTAAAGGATAAATATCTCTTATCGCAGGCCCCTTCCACCACCAGATAAGACCAGCAGGCCGCAGGCAACTTGCCAAATTACTACCTGAAAGCCGTTTAACCAACTGGGAAAGTTTGCAACTAGGACAGGTGCTCATTTGCTATCAAGATGATGAATGGCTGGGCCACTGCAGAATTCTCGTCTCATAATCCCAATTCAGACATTTAATGATTTGCGTTTAGAAATGAATGGAGGAGAAAACATCCCAATTTTGGGGGGGGAATAATTCAAATTTAAGGAAGGTAAATCTAATATGTAAATTACTAAACAAGTCATAAGAGGAACTAAAGGAGAAATTACTCATAAGGCCATAAGAAATTGCATCATAATGGTGCTATTTTGCATAGCATTTGAATACCAAAAAAAAAGCTTTCTGAAAATCCCAGGCTTCTCCCTGCTTCCTGGAATTTGGTTATTTATTATATAATGCTATTGAAATATGAGGATATCCACACCCAGCAAGAGCTGTTTATCAAGTCAACATCATCCGTAGATGTCCAGAATACTTGGTCCACCCAGGTCAAAGGGAAAAATCTCTCCAACCCCGTTTTTTCAACAGCCAATCCCTTTACACAGATTGGGCAATTCAATTTGCCTATATAAGGTAGATTTTTCTTCTAACCGCCTTGGGCTTTTATAGGGCGGTGGTAACACTCAGGGTTGCTTAACTTCTTGACCTTAAAAGCAAGGAAATGAGCTGAGAACTTACAGGAAGGCAGCTACAGTTGTTGCATTTGTTCGGTGTTTAGAAATAAGAACATTTTTGTGTGTGTGCAAGTGTCTGTACCCATCCTCCTTAAGGACAATTCAACCTTTGCAAAGGATGAAATACACACCTATCTATACATACGTATCTATTTGTGTGTATCCTGTCTGTTATTTTGACAAGTAACTCAAGGCAATGAGCATCCCTAATAATATTCTTTCTTCTTCTTCCTATTTTCCCCACAACTACTACTCCACGAAGTGGGTTGGGCCGAAAGAGAAGGCCTAACATGGAAATATCTCTTACTTAAATGATTAGTTCCCATTTGCCCAGACTGAAAAATAATCACCCATTTGATCATTTCAAAGGCTAAAAATATACTTCGGAACAGGGAAATTGCCTGTGGAGTCTCCCTCCTTTAAAACGGTTGTGCGCTAGGTTTATTTCTAGAAAATTAATCTTCTCCCAAAACTAGCGCAGGACCAGCAACAAATCTTTTGCAAGTGTTCATTCAGGAAATACTGGAGGGAAACCTCAAGGATGTTGTCAAACATCCGTTTCAAGAAAGAAGCGCAAATTTTTACTCCAGAACAACAAAAAGAAAAATTCTTTTAGAATTTTAGAAGAAGACTTCTTAAAAAGAGGTTCCTTTCCCGTGTCAATAGACACAATAAAGGTGATTCAACCTGGTAGAAAATTTAGCAGAAAGATGGATGTACGACATAACCGGTAGAAGAGTGCGCAGGAAAGGAGGGAGCAAGAAAGAAAAATATATTTAAATAAGTGTTCATAAATAGACTCCTGGGTATCGCTCTTTATTCCCTTTCAGCCTCTATACTTAACCCACTAATGCACTTTGGAGAGTATTGTATGTCTCTGAAGCTAATGGAGAGGGCATAAAGCGAGGGAAATGTTACTATTTATAATAACTCTATTCTATTCTCTGCTGAAGATTTTGCAAATATGTCCCAAGGAACGCCTCCATGGTGAAACGCCTAATCTCTGTTCTCTTTTAAACGATGCATTTATTTGTTCGCTTTTAGAAGAAAAAAACAATGTGCAGATACTATTCTAATTGAAAACCTTTATCAGGTTGTCCCAATGTATTATTTCCTGCCTTATTTGGAAAAAGAAGAGGGGGGGAAAGATAACTAAATTAATATATATTCAAGCGACTAGGGTATGTTATTGTATAATGCTTTACACAGTCTTAATAAAGAATGCCCTATTTCTATCACCCATAAATAATCTTTATTATATACAAGGCAGGGTTGATCAACTTGCCTTCTAATGTGCTCAGGATGCAATATTATTCAACTTGAACTGAACTTTTTATCAACTTCGAACTGAAAATGAAACAGCAAGAATTTTTGCTGGAAAGTTTTTTTTAATACTAATGGTTAGTGAGACATCTAGCGGCCAACGTGGAAAACATTCCAGGTTTTAGATTTATTTATTTTTTAAGATTTCATCTTTTAATATATCAATCATTTGACATTCTTATGCCAACTCCTGTGCAAATGGGAATAAATTTAGGGAGCATAAATATATTATTCGTTTTCAGTTTATTAGTACAATATATGAACCCAGCCAATTCAGCTCATGGTTACTTATACGTATACCTAGCCACAATAGTTTAATAAATTGTAAACAAATCCTGGCTTAGCATAACAAACCCAGTTAATGAGTTAAACCTCCTATAGAAGGCTGAATTGGAATAGATTCATTAGAGATCTCCCAATCAGTTCCCAAAGGGCAGGTTGAAGCTAAAAGAGATGTCTTTATTGTATGTTTACAAACCTTCACCATTCATTACTGCACCCAGTTTTGGTCACCACAGTGTAAAAAAGATGTTGAGACTCTAGAAAGAGTACAGAGAAGAGCAACAAAGATGATCAGGGGACTGGGGGCTAAAATATACAAGGAACGGTTGCTGGAATTAGGTATGTCTAATTTAATAAAGAGAAGGACGAGGGGGGACATGATAGCAGTCTTCCAGTATCTCAGGGGTTACCCCAAAGAAGAGGGAGTCAAGCTATTCTCCAAAGCGCCTGAAGGCAGGACAAGAAGTAACAGATGGAAACTAATCAAGGAGAGAAACAATCTAGAACTAAGGAGAAACTTCCTGACAGTTAGAACAATTAACCGGTGGAACAACCTGCCTCCTGGAGCGGTGAATGCTCCAACACTGGAAGTTTTTAAAAAGAGACTGGACAACCATTTGTCTGAAATGGTATAGGGTTTCCTGCCTGAGCAGGGGGTTTATTTATTTATTTATTTATTTATTTATTTATTTATTTATTTATTTATTTGTTTGTTTGTTTTATTTATTTAAATTCCATTTATATCCCGCCCTTCTCCGAAGACTCAGGGCAGCTTACAAGCTTAGCAGTAGCCTTCATTCTATGTATATGCCTGCTTATTAGGGCTTTCACACACACCCCAAGCGGCATTATTACAAAGTCAGCTTAATTGCCCCCAACAATCTGGGTCCTCCTTTTACCTACCTCGGAAGGATGGAAGGCTGAGTCAACCTTGAGCCTGGTGGGACTCGAACCTGCACTAATAGCAGGCAGCTGGTGTCACTTAAGGAGGCATTAGCCCACTTGCTCCACCAAGGTCCCTTCCAACATTATTATTATTATATCTTTTATTCATTAAACATGAACCTCAGTCAACTGAACATTCAAATTGACTGGAGCTGATGGTTGACACCAGTTGCTGCCATCATCATCATCATCATCATCATCATCATCATCATCACTGCCTTCGCTATGTCCTGTTCCTCCTCCATTACTTTACTAAAATTGAAAATACTTGAGGACATGCTCTATGAAGATAGACAGAAGCAAAGTGAGGTATTCAGTTTGAAGAAAAGAAGATTTAAGGTAGGCAGGATCATAAAATGAAACTAAAGGGACCTGGGATGCCACCAAGGATGTTGGCTGGCCCAAAGTCCTGGTCATGTCTCTTCCTTCCCATATGCAGCATTCCCCCTTGTAGAAGCATTGAACTATAATATAGTTGGCTTGGTTTTGGTCTAGAGCAGTGTTTCTCAACCTTGAGAACTTTAAGCTTTGTGGACGTCAACTCCCAGAATTTCCTACCCAGAAGCCCCTTGATCAACTGTTGGAGAAGACCTTTCAGTGTTATTCCACCCACCTTGAAATAAACTCAACGCACAACTCGGATTATGTCTTGGCACCAGGTCTGAGCCCCACGCATTGTGGCTTGTTCAGAAAAGCGGGGTTCGCCAAAGTCCGCTTTGCACAGAATCCACACACCACTCTACATCTCAGATAAGCTACGCATGTTTTCTATCTTAGCCACTTGCAAAGGTTGACGGCTAAATGCTACACCTTAGAAACTCGAGAAAAAACAAAAGCGTGGCAGATGTTTGGGGTTTTTTTTTCCTCCTCCTGCCCATGCAGGAACTAACAATCATATTGAGAAACTGCTGCTAATCTGCTGTTGCTCAGATAAAAGCAGTCACCTGTATTTGCATGCACACACCTGGCAGGCCACCCATCTGCCCCGGAGAAAACATTTTCCGGGAACAATACGGATTCACTTGGAAACAGGGCTGCTTTGCTGTCATCAGCAGTTCCATTAAATACGCTCCTACCGCAACAGCCACAGATAAGAGAGGTTGGTCTTTTACCCCAGGGGTCCCCAAGCCCCCGGTCCATAGACCAGTACTGGGCCGCAGCATGCCAGCAACCGGTCCACACAAACAAAGCCCCATCCGCGGGATGCAGGCAGCACACAAAACCACACACCCCTCCGGTCCGCGGAAAAACCTTTCTCCATGGAACTGGTCCCTGGTACCCAAAAGGTTGGGGACCTGTTTTACCCCTCTGTTATTGCAGCTTCGTAACTATTGTGCTCTTTCCTACGACCACACAGATAGTCCTCGACTTAACTGAGTCCCAAATTTTCACCGCTAAGCAAGACAGCTGTTCAGTGAGTTTTCCATATATGTATGCAAATATAGGTCACTGCTTTTCTCTGAGCAACATTTTAAGACCCTTCTTGGCACGGCTGTTAAGCAGATCGCTGCAGTTGTTAAGTTGGCAACGTGGTTGTTAAGTGAATCTGCCCTTCCCCATTGACTTTGCTTGTCAGAAGATCACGGAAGTGGATCACATGATCCCAGGACACCGCAACCATCACAAATACCAGTCATTTGCCAGTTTTGATCACGTGACCACGGGGGATGCTGCAACCGTCATAAGTGTAAAAAACGGCCCAAAGTCACTTTTTTTCAAAGCCGCTGTAAATTCGAACAATCACTAAGCAAATGGTCGTAAGTCAAGGGCTACCTCTATGCCACACGCGGCATTCAGATATTAATCTTTGTTGATTAAATAAACCACAATTATCTGTATTTCCACAGCATACCAAACCAACAACACTGCACCTTAGCCTGTTAAAAGTTTAAAATGATTCCCTTCCGCTGGGTCTCAAAAATTATCAGCTGCGAGAGCAGAGTAGATAAATGACAATTCTGAATGTCGCATATCCTCTTCCTTTAAAACTACCCACGGGAGAGAAATTAACTGAACTTGGTTACTGCGTTTCTGTAATTACGCAGAGATGGCACCGGATTGCTTAATTTTTTTTGCTTATCTCTGAAATGTGGTACGTGCTGACATAAGCTTGGCTAAGCAGATTATATGCACCATACAGTACTTATCTCTATTCAGTTAAAAGTCCACTGCAAACTCAGATGAAAGTCAAAAATGCAAATGCCAAGGATTTCCATGCCACAAAAGAATAGCAGAAGAAGATATAGGTGAACAGTTTAATAACCAACGTAATAAATCCACAGGAATGTTAACAGATTGGTTTCATTAAACAAACGTATGTTATGTAATTACAGCTTTTTATAAAAACTCTAAATCACAATACAGATCTAACAAAACCCATTTCCAACAAATTGGCACTGTAAACCAAATTGAAGTATGCCACTCTAAATATTTTTTGTGTGGAGAAATATCTGACTTATAGACAATTATACTTTTTTTGTTTTTGAAAAAAGTGTGATATGGCTTTGTGTTACATCACAACGTAGCAACCCAGATTTCTCCCATTGGTCTCTAGGTTAGACATACAATTTTCTACTACAGGGTTTCTCTTTTTGTTTTTGCATATATGTATGGATGGGTGATTTGTGTGTATATACGTAATTTTCATACAGTTTGTCTTGGGGTGGGTAGACATATTGAAAGTTCCAATTACATACAATGTCAGAAAGCCAAAAAGATAACTTGTATGATAAGTTTAATTAAGGTACAACACCAACTTCATGTAGGTAATTCATCAACCAGATGATCCTAAAATTATTATACTGTTTGCCTGAAATATGTGATTTATTCTCCATAGCGATATAGTCTGAATAATTATTAAAATTTTATGAAATTGTCCAATAAAAGGAACTTGATTCATCAGAAGATAAAGTATTCTTCCTAAAAACTATAGGTCACTTAACTGATTTTCCACTATGCCACATTTCAACTAATAGACCAAAATTTACTGGCAAGATTCTTATTTCAGTCATGCTCAAACCAATGCTTCATTTGCAGCAAATTATAAAAATCCATATGTTTATGGCTGGTTGTCCTAGATTTCAAAGCCAAAAATGTAAGGCATCCAATCTCAGCCGTAGACTTTACTATGTAACATCAAAAGATTAATTTCGGTTTCTAGTTCTTTAGAAGAAATAAAGAGGTACAAAGGAGAAGAAATTGTGGTTTAAATCTAGTTTTTAATACTGTACCTTTTGTGATGACTTTTACCCACATCAAAGATAGGTTGCCTTCCAGATGTCTTTGGTATCATATTCTATCAGTCCCAATTGCCATCAACAAGAAATTTATGAATACAGGCCCCAGGTTAATATTACAGGATCCAATCTGGGTCAGGTCACCGGGACCAGAAGTTTAGTCTTCCTCAGGGAACTTCTGTCTCACCAAAATGAAGTTGGGTTCTAGCAAACGTCTGAAAGCTCAGAAGACTAAATCTTTGATCCTGATGAGCGAACCAGATTGGAACCAGAAATTTATGAGGCGTTCAGACACTGGGGAAACAAGTTGTCCATCTCTCTCCTTCATTTAATCCAGGTTTTTATATGCCTAGGAACTGAGCAGAAGATCTCATGTATTGCTAGTTTTTCCTTATCCTAGTTCAGACATGTCAAACTCAAGGCCCGGGGGCCAGATCCGGCCCGCAAAGTGGTTTCATGCGGCCCGCAAAGCCACCCTGGAAACAGTGAGGGAACGGCCCCCACTGCCTTGGCTCTGGCCCAGAGACCCTCCTTCTGCCAGAGACCCTCAGATCTGTCCCACTCCTGCCCAGGCCCCCATAGGCACCCTTGATGCGAACCATGGAGAGCTGGCCACGCCCACCCAGTAGGCCATACGCACTCTAGCCAAGCCCACCCAGTAGGGCACGGCCACCCTGGCCATACCCACACGGCCCCCTGAGGGCAACCGCAATGCTGATGCGGCCCTCACTGAAATTGAGTTTGACACCCCTGTCCTAGTTTATCTTTCTTCATGATTCAGAACATCCCATCAGCAAGTTTTGTACCTGTGATGCGGCACAGATTACAAAGGCTACTTTTATACCAGCAACAAAATTCCCCCGTTGGATTGTACGCTCGATTGTTTTCTTTCATAACCACAAGTATTTCACCGGGACATTGTGAAAAAGCCATTATATATATTTATCAGAAAGATACGTCAAGATGAAACCAAAACCAGATTCTCACCTTTTTAAGATCTGGGAATTGCAAATCCTTGTTTTCTTTTTCTCATCAATATCTACCCTGGTGTCTACTGATCTGATTTTTTATTTTATTTTATTTTTTTGAGTTTTCTATAAGCCCTTTCTCTTTCAGCAAAGCCAAGCAATCACAAAGAAGTTTCTACAGCACATTTATTTAGTAGAGTTAAGATTCAGGTTAATCAAAGAGCCTTTTGAAGCCGGCAACACGTTACTTCAGATACTCAGACGGACCAATAGGAAAGCTTCCAAAATCAGTCCCATAGCCTCGAAGAAATTAAATATACACTTCTACAATACAGGACCTATATCAAAGCATATGAAAGTTGACCAATCTTTGCAAACACAGGTGGGTCCTGCCCCAAAGTCTTCAGTTAAACAAGTGGTGGTTCATCCTGGATAAAATCCTTCTATCTCTGAGTACTATTTAAAGCTAAATGTCCAAAAACTGGTTACACGTAAAAGCCAAATACCAATTCAAGTTTGTATTAAGAGACAACTTATTAAAAAAAAGTTCTGTTATCCCTGCAGCATTTTTTGTTTGTTTGTTTGTTTAAGATAAGGAATTAAAAACTTGGAAGAGGGAAAAGGGTGAATACTAAGGTAACCAATTCAGGGATCATTAACTTTACAAATTGTGAACATGATCGTGTTTGTGTTGTTTTAATTCTTTTGAAAACTCAAGTAGATAAATTTCCTGATGCTCCTTTGGGAGTGTCAGTCAGGACAGTTAAGAAACGGCAATGTGGATGCTGTGTTCAGTAAGGAACCTGCCCAACCATCAAGGGATCTATAAATAACTCCTTGGAAATATATTGGCGAGAAAAACCCTAATGGAAACGAAACAGTGATAGAAGAATCCAAGTTTGTCTTCATGAAAAAAGCCAACACCAACAGCTCCAATCGCTGATACTGCATTCAATGCAGATGTTACACATCGGGGCTCAAAGCCCTCCGTTCTGTTTATATCTTAAGTTTATTGCTTTGTGGCCTTTGGGCTGCAAGATTAAAAAGGATAAGGCAGTGAGTCTTCCCGAAGGGTGGAAAAATTAGGCACTCTGACAATTCACACAGGGCTTGTTCTCCTCCCGCCTGTAGCTTTGGAGCTGGATGGAGCATTGATAGATGCCGAAGGTCGTCAGCAGCAATTGTCTGGCCTTGGATTGGACCTCCTCCCATTTGGGTGAACTGCCAGGAACTGAAAGACAAGAAAGCCACAAAAAAAAACAACCAACCCAAAATTAAAACAACTGTTTGTCGACTTCTTGCAATGCCTCTATGGAAGACAGCTCTCCAGATGAACAACTATCATATTTTGACTCTAATGGCCCAATACAAGGATTACCTGAACGTCACCTCATTTCCTTCCACAAGGATGACCAAGAACTATTTCTTCTCCAAGTTGATCAGGACCCCACCCCCCAAATAAAACATCTGTTGAAGGCAGCAAACCAGAAATCTCCAGCCCTACCAGCAATGTATTGTGAGTTACAGTCTGGGTGCCTTCCTGATCCTAGCTGGAGATCTAATTAGTAGATCATTTGGGTATATATATGTATGCATGCCTCAGATGCCTTAATAGCTCTGCTATTATCTTGACAAATGCTTTAGACTGAGGGAAGCAGCTTAAATGGGAATTGATTGTTGTTATAAACAAACCTAAGGAAGTCCCCAGTGGGTTGATCTGTTGGGAATACATAAGCAAATTTCCAACAGTTTATTGATTTGTCTGCTAGGATTGTCTCGGCAGTTGATTTTAGGGTTTCTACCTTGAATATCCTCTATTTAATGAACCAACTGAGGAGCTTTTCAAGTTCAGAATTGTTCTCCAATTGCTCTCTCCTGTTCTTGAGAATGATGGGAAAAAATGGAAATATGATAGATGATAGATAGATAGATAGATAGATAGATAGATAGATAGATAGATAGACACAAGAGATAGAGATAGATTGATAGATTGGTAGATTGATTGATAGAAGATAGATAAACAGGTAAATTGATTGATAGATAAAAGATTGATTGATTGATAGAAGATAGATAGATAGATAGATAGATAGATAGATAGATAGATAGATAGAAGATAGATAAATAGGTAAATAGATAGATAGATAGATAGATAGATAGATAGACAGACAGACAGACAGACAGACAGACAGACCTTTATTGTCATTTTTTACTGTGGGCACAATGGCACACATTAAAAATGAAATTTAGTTGCTTGCTCTCAGCGTGTATATAACACATACATAACACACATTTAAACGTACTATATACAACATATGTATAGACCGACACCCTCACATATAAGTAACATATAAATATTAATCACTGTCCATCTTGAATACATAATGGAAGGAGGAAGCTTCATGAGGTTAATATTTATATATTTATATTCATATCTGTATCCCAGTGGGGGTGGGGGGTGGGGAATACAATTCAATCTAAAAGTTTCTTTAAAAATTAATTTTTGACTTGGGATGATCAGTTAATTTATTTCTTCCCATCCCTTGCCTGATTTGTGTTTTTTGATTGTGAGCTTTTGATTAAAGCTGTTATCTTTTATTTTACTTTACAGATATTACCTAATAACTAGGTACCTCCTGAAGCAACTATTTTAGAAGCAATGGATCAACATATTTTACCTAGTTGTAGGTGGACAATAGCAATTGTTTTTCCTGAAGTTAGAGACCAGACATACAGGTTTTCCACTGAAAATACATCTTCGATTTTCATCAACTCTTCTTTAATAAGGTCCACATTTAAATGTCTTGGAACTCCTACAAGTGAAACAAAGAACCAGGAACAGAGTTTTCTGTTTAAACTTGAAAAATATATGAGCAAGCCATAAAACGATAAAAACAAAACAAATGTTTTTGACCTTTTGAGCATCAGCAAAGTTTTTGAATATCTTGTGACTTAGCAAGTGTCTTGCTTAGCAACAGAAATTTTGGGCTGAGTTGTGGTTGTCAATTGAGGATTAACTGTACTCAGCTGGTAGCATGCGTCCTTCTAAAATCATCAAGTTATTGATGAAAATTATTAAGAGTGTGTGTGCCATTTTAAAAAGCCCTCTGAAATGTATCCCTTCGCAGTCATCGGCAGCTCTTACCTTCAAGCACAATTATTCCAGTGTCCCATATGATCCGAAAGGTTGTAAAAGCCACAAGAACTGAAAATATGTAGGTACATATAGGATCAGCAATCTTATATTCTGGCTGAAACGAAAAAGATTAAAGCCTCATAACACGGTCCCTGGCTATAAATACTTTGAAGGCTTAGAAACGGGGGCGTGGGAAGAAATCCCATCAGTTAATATTTTAAGGATGGATGCAAGAATCGGTGCCAAATCAACAGGATTGCCATAGTTATTCGTTTCCTACCCTATCCATTCAATTTTTCACGAACTCAGGTGTCTGTTTTTCACAACAACTAAACAACCACAGTTACGTTGGGCTAAATTTGAGGAATATACAATATGCGTTTGCAATGTGCCCTTTTCCACACAGCTTATATAAATAAGCTATACTTGCAAGAAGCAGCTTTGTGGAGGTGGGCTAATTGGTATGTGCTTTCTCCCCACACATAAGAAATACTTTCCTTGTTAAGAAGATGCCAGCCCACTCCATTTATTTAAAATTGTACAATAGGACCGAGTCTTCCCAAACTTTCCCATGAATAATATTCTTTAACGCAACTTCATTGCAACTATAATTTGGACCACGACAGATAAGGAGCATGCAACTGTAGAACAAAGACTGTTTTGTATGCAGGATATTAGATCCCTTTGGGAGGGGAAAAAAATCAGCTTCAGAGGATCACTGAACTTTTCAGATTAAACAAAAAATTATTTAACTACCTGGTTTAATCATCTTCAGCTGCAGTGCTTGGGCTAATATGCAATTTGAAATACAGTTAACCTTTGTACTGTACTGAATGTTTTTGCAAATGAGTGCAGTAGCACAGTACGGTCTTGGTATACAGAAACACCCAAGTTTCAATCCCAACATTTATACACCAACTACTATCTACAAGGAGACCTTTCAAAGAGTTTTTTCTTAGTCCTTGAAAGCTCAGTATGGATGGTGTAAAACGGTCCAATGGCATAACTCCACATACTATATTTATTTAGTTTTAAAATGTATTAGGGTAACTCCATATGGCTTTTTTTCACATGCTCCCCACCTTTACTATAGATTATTCAGAAAATAATCTGTTCATTCAAATAGCTGCACACAACCTTTCTGTAAAGTGTAAGTAGGGTTTGCAAAGTGTTAAAAAGTACCAAGAGAATCAAAAAGTGTAATTTCTTTTAAAATAGGTCAAAACCTTTGGGGGGAAAAATAACATGACATTACAAACACAAGCTAACAAGAAAAGGAGGTCACATGCATTGCAACTGTTTGAGGATATCTGTCTGTCTGTCTGTCTGTCTCTCTCTCTCTCTCTCTCTCTCTCTCTCTCTCTCTCTCTATCTATCTATCTATCTATCTCAAAAATGTCCCACTGAAATGAGCTGGGATTAAAGCAGAAAAGACACTATTTTTCCAATTTCCCTCCTCTTAACTAGTAGCAAACAAGTCTCTAAAAGCCGTGCTTGGTAGTATTTATCAGAAGAAAAGGTTAAAAATTCCAGCACAAGAATTCCAACAAGGTAGTGTTACTTTGAAATGTGGCAAGTATATATAAGCAATTTTATGGCAGTAGAACTTTTGGTTCAATTTTTTTTTGGCATGTTTATGATAATGGGAGCAGGAAGCTTGTCTCTTTAACAAAACAGTGGATAAAATTCAACTGTTGATTGTTTTCAATCACTGCTAGTCTTATCCTCAATCTGAGAATTGGCAAATTCCTTTCAAAAGGAGGGTGAGGGGCTTATATGGAAACCTGCGCTGAAACTTGGCAGGTATCAATTCCAGCAATATGTCACAACATCCAGCAATACATCATGCAGTCAGTTTCTGGTAAGTTTGTGTTCAAAGAAAGTCTGTTGTTTCGAAAAGTCCCTCAAAATCTTTATACAAATTTAAAAGCAAATACAATAACCAGGGCTTTTTTTGTCATAGAACGCTCAGAACGGAGTTCAGGCACCTTTTTTGGATGGAACCTTGTAGGGTAGGCAAGGTGGGTTGTATGACATGTGTGAGTTCCGGCACCTTTTTCTTTTACATAAAAAAGCACTGTACAATACTATTGCATTGTTTGCAAAATCCCCAGCCATTTCACATCAGTTCTTGTCTGAGCAGATACTACATTCTCCAAGGACTTTCCAGCTCAGCAAAAGAGAAGACTTTTTTTCCCATGCTGAAAACAGAAGTCGGACAATTAAAAGGAAAATGGAGTTCTGGGTAAGATTTGGAGTCCTTGGTGCTCTCTGAGCATGGTTGTTTTCTTGCAGACATTTTCTTGCCAAAGTAGATAACTTCATCAATGCCAGTAGGCTCTGGGTTTTGTTCTCATTTTGTATTCTAGTGGCTACTGCCTATTAGCCCTGACGATGTTACCTAGTTTGGCAATGAAACATCTGCAAGAAAACAACCAAGCTCAGAAAGCACCAAGGACCCACAGTCCTCCTCTTCTACTCCACAAACCCCACTCCCTTCTAGCACTGATGATGTTCCCCAGTTGGGCAATGAAACGTCTCCAAGAAAACAACCAAGCTCAGAGAGCACCCAGAACCCCACAGTTGCACCCTGAGCTACAAACCACGATCACCATCACAACCTCCCAAGGCTGAGCCATCCCAGATCAGAGAGGCCCACAAGTCTAGCGAAGAAACCCCACCCACCTTGAATCGAATGATGTATGCAGCCACAAGCACGCCAATACTTTGCACCAGGTCTCCCAGGGCGTGGACGAACGCAGCTCTCACAGCCAAGCTGCCCTGGCCCTGACTCTGAGAGTGGCCAGGGGCTGCCACGGAAGAACCGGACGGAGGAAGAGGTGAAGGCGTGTGCGAATGGGAGTGTAGGTGACCAGACTGGCTCAACAGAAAGCCCATTCTGAAAGGAAAAGCAGAGGAGAAGAAAGATGCTTTAAGCAGGAAAAGGGCTACTTCACTTTGGAAACGCCGACAGAGAAAACAACATTGGTTATAGGATATATTTTTTTTAGTAAGGCTATGCAGTGCATCACAATCAAAGCCAAAGTGGTGTTTTGATACATAAAAAGAGTTCCCTGTCCAGATGTGTCCGACTCTATGGGGTGGTATTCATTTCCCTTTGTTAGCCAAGGAAGCCGGCGTTGTCCAAAGATCTGGCCAGTATGGCTATGTATACCAAACTTGCATGGAACGCTGTTACTTTCCCAGCAAAGTGGTACCTATTTATCTACTCGCATTTGCACGCTTTCGAACTGCTAGGTTGCCAGGAAGCTGGGGCAAGGGACGGGAGCTCACCCCGTCGTGCGATGCTTGGGTGTTGAACTGCCAATCTTCCCAGCATCTTAACCACATACCGAAGCGCAAAACGCAGCACCGTTCCTTGCACAGTTGCTCCTTGAACCCCAGGAAAGTCACACTGGATTTGTTGACAGCTGCGAGATTTGTGCCCCTGTAGGCTATGAAGCCAATTTATTTATTTATTGGATCCAAAGGGATCCAGGTTTTCAGCACAAAGTCTGAAAAATAATCAATTAATGGGAGCCAGCAGTGCTTTCCAACACTGTTCTGCAAAGCCACTGTAAATGTATATATGCTTACGGATCAGCTGCTGGCCAGACAGCCTATCCTAACATCGTTCTGCAGAGTTACTTTTATCTATTATATTTCACTCTTCCTGCTAATCTGCTGGGCCTGGCCTCCTGCCCATCTTCAAGGAGAAAAATCACTCCAGGCTTATGCTTGCCAAGAAGAATAGCGGGGCAGAAATCCCCTCATCTTCCTTATGCCCATTATTCAAATATGCTTTGATCTAAACAGAGAAGCAAGAAAAAAACTTTGTCCTCTCATGTTCTCCAAATCCTTTCTTTCTGCTTTTCTTGAGAGGGGAGGAAATTACAGGTGCCCGGGCACTGGACTATCAAGCCACCATAACTGGTCAATTAACCTCTGGCTGGTACAAATTCAGCCCAGGCTAATCAATGTTTGTCTGTAGCTACTTGCCGTTTGCTTTTTATCGTCAATAGCAGGGGTGGGCAACCATAGCCCTTTTACAACCCGGGGACTTCAACTCCCAGAATTCCTAAGCCAGCATTGCCAAGGTTGGACAGTCCTGCTTTGCAACATGGCTCTATTGCTCTGCCCCCTCACTGCTTCTAGCTCCCACCCTGGCGTAGCAGTAACCATCCAATTTACAACAAGTCCTTCAGGACAAAATTTCAAGCGCTGTGCAAATGATCTGAGAAACGTCCCTGTGGAAAGAGACTGGACAACCCAACGGTGTCCAACCTCAGACCTTAGGATACAAAAACCTATCCAGATGAGATTCCCAGCTGCAGCTAGGAGATGCCATCAAGATCAATAGACTATCGGTCTTAAATAGAAGGAAAACAACAACTTACAGGAGGTTTACTGCTACTCCAATAGCCGCGGTGATAAGCATCACATCCCCATTAATTTCATAGTCCATGTGGATAGTTCGCTGAACGGCTTCGTATAAGAGGAAAACCATCAGGATGTAAATCAACAATACACTGAAGATGGCAGACAAAACCTCTGCGAGAAAAGAAGCAAAACAGCAGCACTTGAAAAAGAGAGTGTTAAGCACAACAACATTTAAACCTTAAAATGGGTTCATTCAACACTGTTTTAAAAAGAGTGAGCGTTGCCTTGATAAAGCAGCTACTTCCAAATGACTAAATATCTAAAACAAGGGTCTTCAAACTTAGCCCACGCTGGCTGAGGAATTCTGGGAGTTGAAGTCCACAAGTCATAAAAGGGCCAAGTCTGAAGACCCCTGCTCTAAAACGAGAGGCAGTACAGCGAGTCCTTGACTTATAGCAGTTTGTTTGTTACAACGGTACTGGAAAAAAGTGACTTAAGACCATTTAACACACTTAGGACCGTTGCAGCATCCCCAGGGTCATGTGATTTACATTCGGATGCTTGGCAACTGGTTCATGTTTACGACCAGTTGCAGTGTCCCAGGGGTGTGTGTGTGTGTGTGTGTGTCTGTGTGTGTGTGCCATGTGATCCCCTTTGGCAACCTTCTGACAAGCCAAGTCCATGGGGAAGCCAGATTCATTTAACAACCGTGTGACTAACTTAACAGCAGCAGTGGTTCACTTCAACAAAGGCGGGGAGAAAAGTCGTAAAACGGGGCAAAACTCACTTAACAAATTTCTCACTTAGCAAGATAAATTTTGGGCTCAACTGTGGTGGTAAGTTGGGGACCACCTGTACTGTGGTGGGACATAAGCAGAAGCTGGTCTGCTACAAATATTTTTTTATTTTATTTTAATCCCATTTATATCCCGCCCTTCTCCGAAGACTCAGGGCGGCTTACAAGCTTAGCAGTAGCCTTCATTCTATGTATATGCCTGCTTATTAGGGCTTTCACACACACCCCAAGCGGCATTATTACAAAGTCAGCTTAATTGCCCCCAACAATCTGCGTCCTCATTTTACCTACCTCGGAAGGATGGAAGGCTGAGTCAACCTTGAGCCTGGTGGGACGCGAACCTGCACTAATTGCAGGCAGCTGGTGTTACTTAAGGAGGCATTAGCCCACTGCTCCACCAAGGCTCTTGTAAAATAAAAAAGAAGTCCCTCTAAAACAGAGGTCCCCAACCTTTTGGGCACCAGGGACCGGTTACGTGGAGAGAGGTTTTTCCACGGGCCGGAGGGTGTGTGGTTTTGTGTGCTGCCTGCATCTGCGGATGGGGCATTGCTTGTTTGTGTGGACCGGTTCCTGGCATGCCGCGGCCCGGTACCGGTCCATGGATCGGGGGTTGGGGACCCCTGGTCTAAAATAAGGGTCCTCAGACTCATCAGCACACTGATCGCTTCATGAAGTTTTCAGTCAGTTATCGACCTGCAAAAATCTATCATGCCAAGTCCAATTGTCTCTCGTGATGTTTTGACAAGATGGGTTATTCCATCGGCGTGAAAGCCCTATGACACACAATCTGGGGTGTCCCATTATAATGACGCTACAAGCTTGCCACATGGGTTACCCAGCACTGTATAATAATAAACTAGTGTTATTATTGTAGGGTTTGGAGGGGCTGTTTTTGGCTGGGGGGGTTATTTCGAACTACAGACAACAGAAACCCTCTGTCAAGGCAGCAGAAATTCAATTTTCGTAGCGGGTAAAGGCATTAAAATGAAGGTAAGATAATATGTACGAAGTCTCTTTTTAGCCTGTACGAGAGGAGAGTTGCATTTCATAAACTTGGACTGCCAAGTTTTCAACTCTCCAGTTGAGATATTTTCCTCCACTACGGTAACCTCATCATCAGTTCACTTATTAAAGCCATACTGTACTTTACTGTAGAGCGTAAATCATCCTGGATCTCAAACAACACAGCATTTGGCAGTTGTGAAACTTTTCTTTCAAGAGTTCTTAATTTTGTTGAATGAATATCCTTATGACTGAAATACAAGCCATTGGAGCTAAAAGCTGTTTTCAAAGGCATTTGAATGCACACCAGTTGCTTGACTTTCATTATACAGCTCCTACTGGACATTAAAGAATGGGGGGGGAGGAAATGCTGAAAAATCTAATTACAGCTTTGGAAATAAGAATCTTATGAACAGTGGGTTGAATAATGTGAGCCTAAACTAGCCTAGTGGAGGCCTGAAGGAGCAAAACTGAATCAGCACATCTAATTGAAAAATATTTCTCTTCTTTCTCTTTGGCTGAATGACTTCTCCTTCCAAGAACTAATCTAAACATATTTTTAGAAAGTTCTTGCGAAGACTAATGTGGTTTTCACAGGGGAACTGCAACTGAAGAACATCTCATTCGTTCATCCTCTGGGAAAGGAAGAACAGACAGGAATGTGTTTTGTTTTGTTTTGTTTTTTGGTACTATTTTGGACTGCAATTCCAGGAATCCTTTATTCACAGCCATTTTGATTGAGCCTGGTGAGACCAGAAAATTCAGAACAGCTCAATCCTCCTGTACACATTTTTGGGCATGTTAGTCCCGCTGAAATATATGAATTAAAGTAAGACAATTATTTGTTGCAGCAGTTAAGGTACCAGCTAAAATCGGGGAGACTGTGAGTTCTAGGGGTGCCTTAGACATAAAGCCAGCTGAGTCATCTTGAGCCAATCACTCCCTCTCAGCCCTAGGAAGGAGGCAATGGCAAGCCATTTCCAAAAATCTTGTCAAGAAAACTGCAAGGACTGGTCCAGGCAGTCTCTAGGAATCAAAGTGGATTTGATTCAAGTTGCTTGTAAGGTTTATATCCCCACATCAATCCTATGAGGTGGGTTGGACTGAGGGAGTTTGACTGGTTCAAATTCATCTAGGCAGCTTCCATGGTGGAGGAAAACCTTTTACCTGGGTCTCTGTTACTAGTCCCAAACCTTAAGGTAGAGGTGTAGACAATCTTTATCTCTGCCTCCCAACTGTCTCCCACGTATCTCAGAAGTGCCACGTTGGGAGAAGGGTGACTAGTCCAGGGGTAGGCAACCTTGGCTCTTTTATGACTCATGGACTTCAACTCCCAGAATTCCTGAGCCAACCATGCTGAGGGGAAAGGGAGATATTTCCAAGCTGAGCCATGTTGGCTCAGGAATTCTGGGAGTTGAAGTCCACGAGTCATAAAAGAGCCAAGGTTGCCTACCCTTGGACTAGTCTAATCACACTGAACTTATCAAAAGGGGCCTAGTTTTCTGCTAGATCTGAGACAGGAAAACTTCTGTCAAGGCAGGGATGTTGACAAGAGCCATGGTGCCATAAAGGTTAGAATGCAGTTATTGAAGGCTAACTCTGCTCACTGCTAGGAGTTCGATCCTGACCAGCTCAAGGTTGAGTCAGCCTTCCATCCTTCCGAGGTCGGTAAAATGAGGACCCAGATTGTTAGGATGAATAGGCTGACTATATAAACTATTAGAGAGGGCTGTAAAGCACTATAAAATGGTATATAAATCTAAGTGCTATTGCTATTACTATGATCTGATTCCACACTGCAAATGCAAGTCACTTAAGCGAACATTTCAAATGTAGGTCTACTTTCTCTTTCAATCGGATGCAACTGAACCTGAATTGCTAGACCAGGCAAAAATAAACCGCAGAAATTAGAGAAATCAACCTCAAACAGATGCCCACTCAGGATCTTTCTCTCTGTCCTCTTTTATCTAAAATCATATGCTTCCAAGTTGAGAAAACAAGGTATACATATTGTCCACAGCACAGGACCTAAGACATCATTAAACATTACAATGATCTACATTTCAACAACTGCTAGTTTCCATTGGGTAAACGAATACCAAACTGCAGCAGCTATTGGCCCTGAATCATATCTCATTGTGAAAGATCTCCCTATGGAAACTGATGTCACAATAAATCTCTTTGGGCCGCAACAGATATGCCCAAGGTGTGGACTTATGTTGAGAAAGTTATGAGGGAATACACAGAACAGGCATAAAAGTACTGGAACTAGAGGGTGTGAATGTGGTGACTTTTCCCCAGCTGTCTGCCCATACTGAATCCTTAAGTCAACAGCTCAAAAGGGATCTCACAAATTACCACTTTTATAGATAAGTCACCTTGTTATTTATCTGCCATTTTCTTACCAAATTAAGCAGCTGTCTTTCCCTGGCACCTTGGTAGATCATGTGTTGTTGTTTTTTTTTTGTTAACCTGTCACAGCCACAGTGCAATCGGCTTGGTAAGGATGGAGGGCATCCATTTGGAGAAGATAAATCAAAGAGAGATGCTTCACTGCCAATTGGCACGGGCAAAGGTAGCGGGATAATTTAAAAGGCCGTCTTACCTAATCGATGGAAACCAAAGGTGAACCGTTTTGTGGGAGCTTTTGCAGACAGCCACAAGGCGAGAATAGTCAAAACAATGCTGCTGAGATCTGTTAACATGTGAAGCGCGTCGGTCATGACAGCTAGACTGTTGGCAATGTATCCACCTTAATGCACAAGTTTAAAAGAGGGAGGGAGATGTTAGATATATTCACATATTACACACGTAAAAAAAAACACCCAACCCACATATATTCAGCAAGGAGTTGCATCAATCACAGCTCCCCAAAACATCTGGCAATGGTGCTGTTATCCATTCAGTTGCGTCCAATTCGTGGCGATTCTATGGTGGGTCTCTCCCACATCCTCCCAACTTCCAAAGCATCTCTTGTGCAACAAATTGCTGCCACATTTGCAAATATTTTAACAGACACATTGGAGACTGAGGCATGGACAACGGTCACAATAGCTCCAGTCAAATATATTTTTGGCAGTTATAACCGTATTTTACATCCTCCACAGGAAATCACCACAGATAGCAATCCCCATGCACTACATTTATTTCATAACTTACTTCTCAGTACGCACCAATGTTCGCCAAAGGACTCGATTCTTTAAACACTAAGAACTCAGAACCTGCCTTTACACTAGCAAACGTCCAGAAGATTTACATCCTGTTATTAAATGGCTCTAGCTACGGGTTTTAATTCTTCAGCTCATTTTATTTACAGGAAGGATTTGAAAGAAACTTGCCCCATTTTTTTCTGTTTCAACTTACAGAAATATTTTTTTAAAAAAATAGTACTTTTAAGACACCACCTCAACTTGGCAGAAATGGGCTTAGGAGGCAGGGACTGGGGAGGGTGTGTCCTGTCTCTCTTCTGCCTAACATTTTAAGGATTGCTCTAAAGAAAGCAAAGCGTTCCAGCCTGATTCACAAAGCAAGCCAGAGTGGGAACAGAGAAAAAACTTTGATCAATGATTTATTTTCCTCTGAGCTCAACCTCTTATGCCAGCCAGCCACGCAAGACGATGTGGTGTGTGGGATTAATAGGCATATCCGGTTTCTATGTTTAAAGGCCTGAAACTGGAAAAGGAGAAGCAGAAGTAACTGTGCATTTGCATTCTTGGTGCACAGAGGAACACACTGATCCGCAGCGGTTCAGATTTGGAGAATAACAACTCGTACCATCTGCCAGGTCTGGGATTCAGTTTGCAGAAATGTCTGCCTCGCTGCTGCCTCCCTGAAAAGAGTTCAAAGAGGCTTGTGAACATCCCCATCAATAACGAGTTGGATGTCTCATGGCTGCCTTCAATGAGCCATGAAGGGCAAGAACCCTTCTCATGGGTAGCAGATCTTCACAAGCAGTTCAGGAGAGGCAGACAGCGAAAACGAACAGGGATGGGGGGGGAAAGCAAGATGAGACACCAGTGTGCAGGTGGAACACTCCGAAATGGTTATCCAGCAGGCCCCAGAAAGTTCATCCAATTAATCCATCCTTGGTTTCTTGCAATGAAGGACTTTAACGCACCAAGCCTTTAGCCTACTTTACTCGAGTTGCCAGAATTGTTGACTGGAGGGATGCAAAGAATGACATACAGCTGATGAAGAGTAGGGTGCAACCTCCAGAAGCAATTTTTAATATAACAAAGGGAAAGTTGATGGAAGTCTGAAAGTCTATATTTATTAATGATTTCTAATTAAAAATGGATGGAATGAGATCAAATATGGTCTATCTTGGGTCTCACCCATCCCTTTTGGGACTTTGTTAGTTTATGGTAGCAAAAATCAGCATGAGCTGGTAGCGTCTGTTTCAACCAACAAGTTTTATCAAAGCTATAAGCTTATGGTTTTTTTAAGGGTTATTTTTGAAAAAACTGTGCTCATCAGAAAAGGCACTCCCCAAATTCCTCCTTATTGGATTGTAATTCCTTCTACTGAAAGGCCAGACCCAAGAAACCTGGATCCAGGATTAGGTTATCTCCTTAGGGCTATTATATTGGAAACAGCCTTCTATTGTACTGAACCATAAACCTGGCTTTAGGCTCAACCTTCTGTATGAACCACTGTTATGTGACTCCAGCGAATTGGAGTTAGTAAAGGGAAAAACAAATCATGAGTCAACACAAGATACGAACACAATCTTAGGGTATCTATGCTTCAAAACCGTCAAGACCAAGCTATGTACCAGGGCTGTACTGTCCGTGAATGTAGGTAGTCAAAGACCCATGCACGCTGTTCAACCAAATCAGTCCACACAAGGGCAGATCAAAAGATTGGCACAATCCATCCTCTCTTCCCCCCCCCCCATCCCTGGCATTTGCTGCAGGCAGTTTTTGCTTACTTAAGACATTCTCTCAACCTATTGTCCTGTTGCAATGTAAGCTTGCCAATTTAACAGTGGCCGTTAATCATCCAGCCTGAGAAAATAATTAAACAGCTATTCCACAGCACTCCCACCTTACAATGCAACCTCTCCTTCCCCCTCCCCTCCCCCCCCCCGCCACCCCGGGCAGGGCACTCTTACCTACAAGCTCGCCCGTCATAAAGAGAAGATAGAGAATTGCAGCTAAAGCCAGCCGCCTCTTCACCTTCCTTTGCTTTAGGAGTTCCCTTTGCTGGGTACAATTGTTACAAGGGTCCGTCGGGGATCCAGCCACAGCATTCCGCAGCGCTATGTCCCTGTCCAGCAAGGACTCGTCATCGGAGTGAGGTCCCACATAGGCCCCGTTGGCAGAAGTGTCGGCTGCATCATCCGAAACCACAACTTGGAGTTTTTTGAACCGGGGGAAGTCTTCCTCCCCAATCTCGTCCGAAAAATCAAAAGCATTGCAGTCGTTCAGAAACAAGGAATCATTGTTCTTTCTCAGGACCGACTTGAGGCTGTTCCAGATGCTGGGGCCAGCCATGGCAGGCGGTCAGTTTTAGAAACACAGCTGGATGCCCCTGGTACCGAGGGACAGCTGTCTGCCTCGGGGGTGGGGGGGACTATATCTCTAACATGCCTTGGCTATTTTCGCCAACCGTTTCTCATCTAGGCAGAGACGTCCAACCTGGGCAGGTTCATTGAGGAATTAAAGCTGGGAAAGGCAAGGACAGGCAAGTTAGGAAGTCAATGAACAAGTTTCACCCTCCGTCAAGTCCAGGCCATGCCGCCGTGCCAGGGCGAAGACGTCCCTTCCCCAAACCTAGAAAGGAACATTTTGATACCCATGTGATTGACAGATTAACAACTGATCCCACTTTCCCCTCTTCACGTCCTACTCCCTCCGCCCTTCCCTCCCCATCATTTCATTGGGGCTTAGTCATTGGATCTTCTCAAGTATTTGATTTAAGTATGTATTAAATATATTAAATATAATTTAATATCTTAAGCTTTTGTATAGTTTTTATCTTTTTTTTCTTCCTTAAGATTGTTAAGCCGCCCAGAGTTATCTTGTGGGGAGCAGCCAATGATTTTTTCCCCCAAATAAATAAAACAAACAAATCAATAAGGCATCCTGGCTTTGCCTTGTGCCCACTCTAGACCCCTCCCGAGGAAGCCCGGCAGATAGATGGCTCCATAAACACCTCCATAGCCTTGCACAGCCAGGTAGCAACAGCAACAGCACTTAAGACTTATATACCACTTACAGCCCTCCCTTAAAGGGTTATAGAGTTGGCCTCTTGCCCTCCCCCCCCCCCACCATGTGGGTCCTCATTTTACCGATCTCGGAAAGATGGAAGGCTGAGCAATCCCCAGCAATCAATATGCCACCGCATTTGACCCATTTGCCTGGGGGGGGGGAAATAAGGCCGGTGGCTTCTCCACCGCAGCTGGCTGGCTGGCAGGCAGCAGATGGTGGGGGTGGGGGTGAGGGTGGGGGGGGGGAATCCCGCCCTGGAGAGAACCAGGTGTTTCAGCCAGGCATCCTACCACCCTCAACCCGGCCAAGAACAAGTGCACAAAAACGCCCCTCCGACGACTACCGGGGCTTGCAGAGGGCCCGGGAGGGTGTGTGTGTGTGTGTGTGTGTGTGTCTGTCTGTCTGTCTGTGTGTGTGTGTGTGTGTGTGTGTGTGTAAGTATGTATGCATGTGGGGAGCCCGCCGACCCTCCTCTACCTGCAGGCGGAGAAGGAGGCGGCCGCCGCGGGGACGAGCTGCGTTCCTCCGGGCCATCTCCTCCTCGGCGGTGGGGAGCGCAGGGCCAGCAATTCCTGAGCTTTCCTGCCGCGCCGAGAAGCCACGACTGGCGCTGGGGCAGAGCCCGGCTGCCCGGAGATTAGCCAGAGAGGAGGAGGAGGAGGAGGAGGAGGAGGGTGTGGGCTGCACGATAAGAAGAGGCATGCCGGAATATTCGTTCAGGCAGTCATTTGCCGCTCCGGCGGCTGTTGCTGTTGCTGCTGCTGCCGCCTCGCGTGACCGGATCGCTCCATCTAGCCAGCCCTCGGGGCCAGCCCAGCCAGAGCCTCGGGGTGGGTCGCGCTACCCACAATCACGCGTGGGCTCGCTGCACGCACGCATGCATGCATGCATGGGCACGCACGCATGCATGCATGCATGGGCGCACACACACACACACACACACACACACACACACACACACACAGCCGAGAGGCACAACCAGGCGGGCCTTGGTGGGAAGGGGGCCAGGAAATAAATAAAATAAAATAAAATAAAATCCTGCTTCGGCTGCTTCCTCAGCTCCGCGCTTTGGAAGGCCACCCTGGCAGCCTCGTCATAAGGGCGGGATATAAATGGGATTAAAATAAAAATAACAAAAAATTATTTTGCAAAAAAAAAAAAAAGGCAAGCCTCTCCGGCCCCTCCTTCCCTCCCTTGCAAAAGGCGAGAGAGCCTCTTCCACCCCCCGGGTGGGGATGGGGCTTGGGGGAGGGTGGGAATCTGCCTGGCCGCCCCAGGCTTCGGGGGATCCTCCAGCTGGCGAGGAGGCAGAGCCCCGTTTTTTCAAGGAGGAGGAGAGCCGCCTCTTCCCACATGCGCCGATCCTCGGGCTGGATCGCTCAACCCAAGCCGGGAAGCTCGCAGGCGGCGGCAGGGGAGGGCGCCGAAAGGGTTAAGAGGGGGCGCGCGGACGCGGTGCAGGCTGGGAGCTGTAGGCAGGAAGGAATTCGGGGCAGGCGACCAGTGGCTTCCCGTGCAAAAGAGGAAAATCCTTATGGGAATGAAAGGGAAGGAGTGGAGCAGGGGGGGGGTCTTCAAACTTGGCCCTTTTATGACTTGTGGACTTCAACTCCCAGCATTCCTCAGCCCGCGTGCCTGGCTGAGGAATTCTGGGAGTTGAAGTCCACAAGTCATAAAAGGGCCAAGTTTGAAGACACACACACACACACACACACACCGGAGTGGGGTTACTTGCTTGCATTGAATGATTGGATGTGTAATATTTTTACCCTGCAGAACGGCAGTTTTGCTCACTGTTATTCTCACCATAGCCCAGGGGTAGGCAACCTTGGCTCTTTTATGACTCGTGGACTTCAACACCCAGAATTCCTGAGCCAGCTGGCTCAGGAATTCTGGGAGCTGAAGTCCACGAGTCATAAAAGAGCCAAATTTGCCTACCCCTGCCCTGCCCTGCCCTTATAACCTGATACGAGGTTCTGTCAGGCAAATGTTAAAGCCAGTATATCAGGGCTGTTCAAACCTGGCCCTTTTATGACTTGTGGACTTCAACTCCCAGAATTCCTCAGCCAAGTGTGCCTGGCTAAGGAATTCTGGGAGTTGAAGTCCACAAGTCATAAAAGGGCCAAGTTTGAAGACCCCCTGCTGTACACACATGGGTTGTCCTTGATTTACAACCATTCATTTAGTGCAGGGACGTCAAACTGCCCGCCCACGCATAATGAAGAAACCGCGCCCACCCCATTGCCGGCAATGGGGAAAAAGCTCTGACACATCACGCGATGTCCCGAGTTTCACATGTCTGATTTAGTGGGTGTTTGAACTTACAACAGCATTGAAAAAAAGTGAATTGCGACTGGACTTCGCACTTACAAAAGTCAGTGTCCTCACAGTCAGGTGATCAAAGTTTGGGGGCTTGGCAACTGGCACGTGTTTGCAATGGTTGCAGCATCCCAGGGTCATGTGATCAGCATTGCAACCTTGTCAATTGGTTTCCAACAAGTCAAGTCAAGAGGGGGGGAAGCTAGATTCCCTTAACCACTGTAGCAATTTGATGAACCCTGGCCAAAAAACCTTATAAAATCAAGGGCCAGTCATTTTAACCACCTTGATTAACAATTTCTGGTCTCTATCTTGATTATAAGTTGAGGATTACCTGTAATTGGTCTGAGTTTGATTTAATGAGCAGTCTGAATCCAGCAATTGCGGTCTGTAACCATAACTTAAGAGGGAGGAAACTGCGAAAATTCAGTAGTTAGGAGCTGCAGGCAATGTCTGCTGGTTTTTTTTCCCCCAATGAAATGAAAAATGATAGAAGTGAGTCTTCCCTTATAAATTGGGGTTTGTTTACACCCTGCTCAGCTGCAAAATGTTTGCAGTGCAAGGACTGTGGAACATGTGGAAAGGTTTTAAATGTCACATTTAACAAAATATAGTAATTTCTCAAGAGAAGCAAGGTCACACCTCTTGCAAATACTGGAACAACTTTCCCTTATGCTTGCAACACCAGGTAACCACGTTTGTGTACACTTTTGCCACTTTTGTTATCTTGCAGTTAGAAAAATAAAAAAGTCCTTTCTTGTGGCTTCTTTAGCCATCCGCAAAGGTGCAAATTTTGCAACCTTTTAGAGACAATTGAAAACACAAGTCTCAAAAAAGTAGATTAACCATTTATTTTCTCCCCTATTTGTTTTCAGTCTTTCTCCCCCTTTGATATGAAGGCAATGAAATGATTCCCCTAAACTTTAATGTACTTTTAAGGAATATTGAATTAAATGGACCCATTAAGAGATTTTTTTTAAAAAAGTAAAGGTTTCTCTGCTCAATCATATCCAATTCTAGGGTGCTCATATCTGTTGTCTGAAGACAATTTCTGTGATCATGACTATATGTCAAAGATGCACAGAATGCTCTTACTTTCCCACCAAAGTGGTACTTATTTATCTACTCACATTTGCATACTTTCAAACTACCAGGTGGGCAGGAGCTGGAGCAAAGAACAGGAGCTCAACCATCACACGGAGCTCAAAACCAGGGTTGTCAGCTGGACAGCTGACAAGCTCTGCATCTTTAACAGCTGAGCCATCACACCTCCATATTAAAAGATAATTGACAATTATCCTTACCATCTTTATCTAAGCATACAATAGGAAAGGCCTCCATTTTTAATAGCGCATTTTTAATAGCGCATCGTTAAGCAGTTGAGAGGCAGGCCTGGGGGCCTGTCCCTGCCCGCATGAGATTGACAAAAGTTTAATGATACCTGCTCCACCTTTCAGCCTTAGAATATTGCACGTAAAAATGTCACAGGGCACATTTTATCATTTCCACTCCCACCTGGCCTATGGAGTTGAGAGTATTCACTGTCTGGCTTCCAATGCTTTGGATATTTGCTAAGTACCTCAAGAGTTTCCTACTGACTACAGCCGCTCACAGTTATGGGAAGGGAGAGATCCTTTTAACTTGCCTTTCCTGTCTTTTAAATATCTCAGCTTTCATAACAATAGGCAATATGAACCAAAACTGCAAAAACCTGTTTGCAGTGTGTGCTCCTGCTTCCTTTGAGCAATGATTGGCATCTTCAGCCTGACTTTGGCATTTCTTCTTTCATCTTGCCAGGGAGATTTTTAGATCCTGATCCAAGCTTCTGTCCAAAAAAAAAGGGGTGTGGGTGGGGGAGGAGAAAAGTATGAGAAGCAATGTGGCTTATTCCATAAATCACTGTTAGAAGAAACTACAGCTTGTATGAACCCGATCTAACCCTGTACTAAAACCCACTGCTTTTTTTTTAACCTTGGTCTTTTCTAGAGAAGCCTACAATCCTGAGTCCATTTTCAATCTAAATGTATGTTTACCTGCAAGTAATCCTATGTTCAGCTTTAGCTTAGAACAAAAGTTTACAAGCTCATAAGCTTCCTTTAAGTCCTACTGAATCATAAGACTACTTAATAAATTCTGTTCAATGCACAGGAATGTACCTCAGAATAAGTATGCGTAAGATTGGCCTTCAAATCCAGTAGATACAGTCCATACCATACTATTAAGTCACCAGCAGTTATAAATATTTTGAAAATGCTTCGTTTGTTTTAATGAAGCTTGCCACTTTTGATGAAAATTTTGTTTCATCTGGATATTTAGTTTGGCTGAAGGGACACTGTAATCTTTCTTCCCCCTCCTGGTTTGGAACATTTTGTTTTTTGTAATAAATGAATGCAAGAACACTCTAATCCTTTTGTTTTTAGCCTTTTGAAATAGTCCATAGTTCACTGTAATCTATTTGAAGGCACATATCATATATCTTAAAAGCTGCAGATCAACTTCCTGCAGATAAGCTGAGACTGGCTGCTGTAGATGGTCTCATTTTAGAAAGATGATTCTCCCTCATTTTCTCACATAAGGAAATGCTCATTCTAGGAGGCATAATAAGATCATAAACTATTTTTAAAAAGTGACTAACGACTGGTCCTCACATTTATGACCATTTATCAAATTTATTGGCCACCCATATTATCACATCCCCCTGGGTTATGTCATCAGAATCCAGGCACTTGGCCAGTGGCATGTATTTACCATGGTAATGGGGTCATGTGATTGCCATATGAGACCTCCCCTGCTGGCTTTCAATAAGCCAGGGGTGTCAAACTGCCGGCCCATGGGCCAGACCCGTCACCAGGAAACCGTGCCCATCCCATTGGGGGAAAAGCTCCAATACATGGCACAATGTCACGTGACATTGTGAGTTTGACACATCTGCAATAATTGCACATCCACTTAACAACTGCTGTGATTTGCCTAACTGTGGCAAAAAGGTTGCAAAATCAGATGTGATTCATTTAACTGCCCTGATCAGCAATGGAAATTCTGGTCCCAGTTGTGATTGTAAGTCGAAAACTATCTGTAATGCAAATTCTGCCAGTAATAATTTGTGTCATTGTTCTATGATGTCCTTATGGCTTTCACTAAACACCTTTGCATATTAGAAGAGATTTTTCAGCACTGTAGTTTCTCTTACCCCAGACTGACAAAGAGTACTCTGCCCCCACTTCAAAATATGGCTTTGTTTATATAAAACTGTAAGCCATGATTTGCTTAATTATGTCTTATTCAATAAGCCACAAGTAACTAGGCTCACACAACATGCTAATGCATAACCCAAGATTTACCAACCACAATTGTTGGGTTTACACAGTAAGCTAAGTCATAAGCAAACCACAGTATAGTTTCACATCTTGTAGTAATCGACCTATGTGAATCAGGGAGATCTATAACTGGAACAGTTGTTCTTGGAGGATGGACGAAGCTGGATCTAGCTGTCTGCTATTTTAAGCAGTTCTATTCAAGCTTGTAGGCCCTGTATTAAGGATAAAGCTTTGTTCTGATAACTAAAGCAAACTTCTCAATCATACATGCACAGGCAGTTTTTCTGGCTTTGTCAGAATTGTAATCCTCCTGCTTATAAATAAACACACTTTATTTCCCTGATTTTATTCTCTCTCACTTGTTAACTAATTACATACCTGGATATATTTGCACTTGATCCAGTATACAAATGCAATTCTGGGGTATAAAGCATTTTCAAAATGTTTGAAGTCCAGGTCCCCCACAAACGTTTTTTTTAAGGATTTTGAATCCCAGTCCTCTAAGCTGCACCAAGATTTATCCACTGCCAGAAAACAGGGAGTTGTAATACTCTGTTGTAATTCTTGGACTGGCAAGAGGCAAATCCACACACAAAGACTGTTCAGGCTATAACACACCACTTGATATTTTGATGGTGCTGGTTTTCTCACCATTCAAAGGGCAAATAGACAAATATCAACAATGCAATTTAGTTACAACTACACTCAAACATTGATATCCCCTAGACATTCACAGACTGAGCCAGAAAGAGTTGCTGTAGTATACTGCCTAATTTAACAATTATATACTGCATCTGAAGGGAAATAGGAAACTATATCTCGTTCACGTTAGAAATGGAGGCAAAAACTCTTTAGCTGACCTCAATATCTGAGCATCCTTCAAAACCTAAAAGGGTGGTGCATTGCATAGGATAATAGATTCCTCTTATCTGCCATGCAATTCTAGAAAATCAGTTTCCCAACAAACTGCCATAACTCAACCTTAAGGATTATTTTGAAAAAGCTGCTGTCACCCCTGGGCACCCAGAATTAACAGGGAGGCATAAGCAGCCCTGCAGATACTAACAGAGGGGCTGGATCTGACAAGAGCATCCCCGATAGAAAGGGCCCAGGACTTTCTCTAGAGTTGGTGTTGCTATGGCAACCCACCCACTCTGCCTAGCAACCAGGTAGAGAAAGAGATAGAAAGCGTGGGGGGGGGGAGTATAGAGCAACCAATCACAAAAATCTCGGGGTTAAAAAAGAGAGAGAGAAACCGCTGATTTCTGCACCTAAGGAAGAAATAGTTGCGTTTGTTTGTGAGTGTATTTGCACATTTGTCTCAGAAACATACGTTTATATAGTTACAGCTAATGGATACAGTTGTATAGATGTATGCTATATAAATATATGTGAGGTATTTGTATATAGTTAAGTAACTGTCTGTATATAACTGTATATAACTATACAGTTATATAGATGTATGCTAAGTATTTGTTAAGTATTTGTATCTAAGTATTACTTTTTGCTTAGAGTCAACCCTTTCCCACTTTTATAACTATTTTAAAACTATTGCAGGAAACCCTCTCCCCGAGATTTTATTGGCATAGTTGACATTGATCGATATTTACCGTATTATAAAAGTGACACATTGAAATGTGTGTGTGTGTGTGTGTGTACACACACACATATATATAAAATGTAAAAATAACAACAGTGTTAAAGCTATTAGATATTGATGGGAATATGGGAAACCTACACATTTTGACAAATGGAAAAATAATGAGAAGGGCAACATTGTTGTTAAGTTTGGCAAATGGCTTTAATAGCTAAGAAACAATCCCCTTTATAAGAAAGACGATCTGATGGCACAGTATGACCCCTCTTTCCTTTAATCCGAATTTTCTTCGTCTCCCTGATTTTCAAAGGGCAGTTCACTTTTTCCCCCCCGAATCATTTTAGTAATTATTGGGGGAGGATACAATTTGCATAATGAACCCGGAAGATCACTTGACGATCGGGCCTCGTGGCTACTCTTCATTTCCTATCTCTAGCTTCCCCCGGGCGTTTCTCGCCCGTGTGTCGGCGGAAGGCCTACTGTCCTGCGAGGTTGAGGCCTGCTCCTCTCGTACTTCACACTCCCCACGCCCTGGAGGGGATTCCCGGCGACTCGGGGGTCCGGGGAAGCCGCCTCGAGGGACCTTTCCCTGACACCGCCGCCTGGAGGAGCTTCGGCCGGGCTAGCTACGCCTCGGCCAGGCCGGGAGACTTAGCAGGCGGTGGCGGCTTTCCTGCGGGATTAGTCCAGCCGCGGTCCTCGAGCGTGGGCGATGAGCTTGGCGGAGGCGCCGGAGGTGGAGGCGGGATGGCCGCCCGGAGCCTTGAACGACCCCGCCTTAGGTAGGTGGACTTGGAGCGCGAGGTAGGCCGAAGCCCGCTGGGGGTGATGGGACTTGAAGTCCAAGGAGCCAAGCCTGTGTGTGTGTGTGTGTGTGTGTGTGTGTGTACAGTATGTATATATCTCCAATTTCTATATGTACACACACAAAACCTTACATGTGTGTGTGTGTGTGTGTATGTGCGTATAGGTGTGTAAGATTGTGTGTGTGTAAGGTAAGATTTTGCGTGTACACACACATGTCTATAGGGTTTCGGCAAAACCTTTTATATGTATATGTGTATATGTATACACACACACACAAAAGGTTTTGCTGAAACCCTATATGTGTATATAGGCACACAGACACACACACACACACTTATATAGCCACCCATCATGCACAGTTTTATACACATACCCAAATACATAACATAAAAACATTCACACCTAAATATTTTTCATTTATTTATTTTTATTTTAATCCCATTTTATATCTCGCCCTTCTCCGAAGACTCAGGGCGGCTTACAATTTAAAGCACAAATCAATGTGCTTTAAAATAAATAAATAAATAAATATTGTTAACGTTGTGAATTTATTTACATGGGTGTGTATAATGCTTAATGTAATTAACCTATACAACCTGTAGTTTGCTTTGGGCAGGGCTCTTTGGCAATCCTTTGGCAAGGAACTCAGCGCACAGTAGTTTATGCATGCTAGTAAACACACTTTGTTGTGTCTCTCTCCAAATTGCTTGGTTCTTAATTGCAGTATTATCCCCACAACAGTAGGAAATTCCTTTGGGCAATAAATCACTTAAGAAGTAGAATGAAACACGCTGATAATTCAGCTTCTTTGTCCATGTTATTGAGAATTAGTAAGATAAACAGCAAGTCCCAAGCACAGGTAGTTCTCGATTTATAACCATTTATTTAGTGACTATTAGGAGTTACAGCAGCGCTGAAAAAAGTAACTTGTGGCCAGTCTTCACACTTATGACCCAATTACCCTCTCGGCATTCCCATGCTTAATGACTGCATGATTCATTTAACAACTGCAGTGATTCACTGAAAAAAACATGGCAACAAAAAAGCATAAAATCAGGCATAATTCACTTAACAACCACTTTGCTTAGCAATGGGAATTATGATCCCAATTGTGGTTATATGTCCAGAATGACCTCTATTAAAACTAAAATTGCAGTAGTATATGTGATCCTTTTTGCTAATGAGCTCTGAGCTAATAATACAGGATAAATAATTATACTATTAGCAATTAATCAAACAGAGTAGCATGCAGTTGTGGATCTTTCATTTTTTAGTATTATCACTATGCTCAAGAAAAAAGGTGTTATAGTTCAGTTCTTGCTACTAGCCTCACATCTATGGAACATTTTTAAATGAAGTAAGGTTTCTTGCTACAGAGTTCTCTTAAGCCAGTGAAGTTTCTGTTTATTTAATAATTATTTTCCATTTAAAGATATCTCATTTTTAAGAGGCTTTAATAGTCTCAGGCTGTTTAATTTCCAGGATAACTGGAAATTAAAAACTGCAATGATTCTGAGAGTTCATGGTTCAGAAATTTTCTGTTAACAGTTTTTATGAACCCCTTTGTTTTAGATCTTAATGATAATTCTCCTGATGAAGCCCTAGTAGATGACTTTCCTGTCGTAGATAAGAAAGCTGTGGAGCAACTAACAGAAGGGCTGATTTCACATTATTTGCCTGACCTACAACGATCAAAACTAGCCTTAAAAGAACTCACGTACGTAACTTTTAAAAAATAGTCTTTTATATACAGTACAAACCCCAGACCCATAGCTTGGTATTAGAATTAATCTTCCTCTTAACTGAGTTTTGTGTTGAAAGATCAAAATTATTTCCATAGTTATTACAGGGGTATACAGCTCTGTTTACACTTCCTTGTCTATCATGTCAAGCTGAGATATTTATAGAAGTGGCTGGTATAATACATTTGGAAAAGCTACTGAACCTTGAGGGAGATAGCATTCAGAATTTCTAAAATGGAATTTTTCATGTCAGTACTTTATTTTTCCTAGCACTGATTTCAAAATGCATTTTAAATTGGTCTATTCTTTCAGACAGAACCAGGAAGTACTATTAGAAACTGTACAACAAGAAATTTCAAAATTTAAAGAATGTAATTCAGTTCTTGATATCAACATGCTGGTAAGTGTGTTTTTGTTAGATTTGACTTAATTGGAAGACTGTGGCTGTTGAACTTCCCTTTTCTGCAAAAATACATGAAGTGTTTTGTTTATATAACAGTACAATGGTATCTTGTGCTAATTTTGCAAACATCCAGCAATGAGAGTATATGTTTTCATGTACTAAAACGTTAGCCGTTTGATCTTGAACTGATTTAGGCATGTATAAGCACTCTGACTGTGCATATGGTTCAGGAGATAAAAGACTTTGCTTCTAACGATGATTGTCGATGGATGGAGCTAAGTTCAGTAAATCGTGGAAAACATACTATATTGCTCTGAAGGGCTTCAGAAATAGCTCCTGATATTCTGTAGCCTTCCAGAGTTTATGAAAGGATTCTGTATTTAATTTTTAGTGAACTCTGGCCTCACTGTAGTGACTTTATATTGTAGTATTTTTTTATGGAGATTGATTTAGTTATCAAACATTTATCAAATTTATACACTACCCATCTCACTATCCAAGTGACTCTGAGCAGTTTACAGATAGATACCTCTAACTGCATTAAGCCTTCTTTTAAGGAACTATACCTAGAATATCTGGATTCTCAGTCATCCAGGTCATGGTTGTCCCAAAGGTGCTTTTTCAAGAGGCAGCTGGACTTACTTTGAAAACAAAGGAAATCCAGTTGCCTCTTGAAAAGCAGCTTTGGGTGTGCCTAGAATAGTTTTTACGTGTATTTTAATATCTTCAAGAAACAAGTTACTTGTTTTTTGAAAAAAAGTTACTCAGATTTGTTTTAGATACACTATAAGTTTCTCTTCCCACTAAGTTTTCTTCTTTTTAAGTTTTCAGAAGCGAAATACTATCACAATAAATTGGTAAACATTAGGAAAGAGATGTTGATGCTGCATGAGAAGACATCAAAATTGAAAGTGAGTTTTATTTCACTTAACTAGTGGACAAATGTACATTGTTGATACGCATTTTGACTCTTTAGTCTTGCAGATCAAATCAAAAGTCCTGTATTTTCCAAATAACTCCATTCTAAATTAGTATTTTCATGAATCTTTAGTTTTAAAAATGTTGCCATTCCTTCAAATTCAAATTTCATCTTTTAACATCAGGTTTGATTTAATCCATTACCAGAGAAGCCAGTTCTCTGCCTTAAGCAAAATTTGTTGGTAAAATAATTCAGTAATTGCATATGAGGCCTGTCATGGATTAAAGCTGTAATCCTATGTATTGTTACATCCACTAATACATAGTGAAACTTATTTCTCAGTAAATATTCATAAGCTTGGACTGGGTGATATTTGCTTATAAATGATATCTGAGGAAATAGGTTTCTCTTACAAATTCTAGCAAAAAAGATGAAAATGAAATACTGGATTGTCACTTGACCTAGCGAACCATGCCACGGAAATTTTGTAAGGCCCTGTAATTTTAAAAACCTATTGTTTAGAATTTAGAATTGCAGCTCATGGTCATTGTATACAATGTTTTCTCTTGATGAAATCAGCTCTTCTCATAATAGTGAACCTGGCACAGTTCAGAGAACACAAAGTGTGCATAAATGCAAAAAGTAAAATACAGATCTACAACAGTTTTTCTTTAATGCTTGTAAAAGGGCTTGAATCTTTTCAACCGTACAGAGTATCAATTGGAAAATGAAAATGTGTTTTAAAGATCAGGGAAAGAGACTAGAATGACCTGTTTGGAAGGACTGGCTATCACCTTGAAACCGATGTATCTTTATAGAATGAAACTAAGCTTTTTTTCAGGGTCCCTTTTAATACTATATGAAGAGGAAATAAAAGCTGAGAGACCTGCGAAAAACAATAGCAGAATAGTGAGGACAGTGAGGACAATGAACCAATGGAACAGCTTACCCCCAGAAATCGTGGGCGCTCCATCACTGGAAATTTTTAAGAAAAGACTGGACATTCACCTGTCTGAGAGGCTATAGGTTCTCCTGCTTGAGCAGGGGGCTGGACTAGAAGACCTCCAAGGTCCCTTCCAGCACTATTCTATTCTAATATCAAAGAGCTGTGGTATCCTCCAGTGTAACCCTTTGGCTTTCTGATGCTTCCTTCTTTCAGAGAAGAGCGCTCAAACTCCAGCAGAAACGACAGAAGGAAGAACTAGACCGAGAACAGCAACGGGAGAAGGATCTGGAAAGAGAAAAGCAATTAACTGCCAAACCAGCCAAAAGGACATGAAAGCCCAACACGTTTTGACTTGTTGCGCTAATTATAACCACCTTTGGACTTTCTGGGGATACGATGACCTCGTGCTCTCCCGTTCTATTTTGCCAAGGAAAGTATTAGTTCAGTCTTTATATTTCTATCTTGCCATTTAGCAAGGAGCTAGGAACGGAAAGTGTTCTACATTAGCTACCCTTAACCAATTTTTGATTAATGCTTTGGTAATATTGCTGGGTCAGGTTATTTTTTGAAGAAATAGGATACTCTGTAGTAGGGTGTCCAACTTTGGCCACTTTGAGGCCTGTGGACTTCAACTCCCAGAATTCCCCAGCCTGCATGGCTGGCTGGGGAATCTTGCGAATTGAAGTCTACAAGTCTTAAAGTGGCCAAGATTGGAAACTCCTTCTCTGTGGCATTAATTGCCACATCTTACAACATCTCCATTGGTGTGCACGTGTCCCAAACCCAGTTCTTTAATGGTTAACTCTACCTCATTAAATGTACTCTACAGCACACTTCAGGGTGGTTATCGCCCATCTGTCCATATCCCCTTGCTGAGGGAGGAAGCTTTGCAACTGCGGGGAGCACAGGCAGGAATCCTTGTGGCAGTCTTCTGAGTACAGATTCTCCAAAGACAGGCAGGTAGAATATCTTAGCTAGGACCTCTTTGCTTCTATAGAATCTTGCTGGGTTAAGAAATGATGGGACAACAGAAGAAACATCCATTCAAAAATGGTGTAAGGTAGAGGCATGACTTGCCCAACATCTAATTTCAGGAAATAAAACACATTCTTGGGAAATGCCAGGAAAGTTTTTGTAGTTCACCCCCCTCAGTTCGATTCAAGAAGACATTTGAAGAAGACATTTGGTAACAAGCAGCATTAGAATTCTGGGTGTGCAGCCTCAAAATCAAAATACACAGGTAGCACAACAAGAAAAGAACAGTGTCAACACGGATTTGCCCAGTTGAATGCTGGTGGCAGTCTGAAGGCTCCCTCTTGTGTTCTGAACAGTTGTTGCTTTTATGTCAATCACCACAAATATTTTTCCGTTTAAAATCCAGTCTCTTTTGGTTACTGTAATTTGGGGGGTCCATCAAGCATGATCTGTAATACTGTACTCAGGCAACAAAATGTGTGATTAAAAAGAGAGTCTGCTTGCCTGTGGGGAGAAATTGGTGTGATTGTATTATTCTCAACCAGCAAACAGAAGTGAGATGTAGAAAGAAAGAAAAAAGAAAAGAAAGAAAGAGAAAAAGAAGAAAGGAAGGAGGGAAGGAAGAAAGGAAGAGAAAGAAGAGAGGGGTAGGTCAGTGTTTCTCAACCTCAGCAATTTTACTACGTATGGACTTGAGCTTTCATACATCTTAAAGTTGCTATGGATAAGAAACAGGTATAGAGACAGATTGTAATAAACCTAGCATCAAAATCATTTTTATAATCAATTATAAATAAAATTAGATTATGTGGTTTGATGAAAATAGAAGAAAATCAGCAAACGATAATACAACAAAAGCCGAGTTTTACATTTTATGTGACTTTTATGTTACCCTACACAATGGAGATCCTTCCTTCACTGGGGTTAAAAAGCATGATCCATGGGCTCAAGTCTCAGCTCAACTCCCCTGTTGGTGTTTTCAGCTATGTTTCCACCCCTGCTTTGTCATAATTTTAATGGTGGACTCCCTCTACACAACCATTCAGTTGTTGGGAAACTGAATCAGCATCTTTAGAATGCTAGGCTGTTTGATAGTTAAAGGAGCAAAGAAACCATGTCTGGGCACAGAAGGTAGCTGGGAGCCTTCAGACCAGTCACTGGGTTGGAAATAGACTTGAGAAGGTCCTGGCAAAACCCTTTTAAAAATCTTGCCAAAGACTTTGGTGCTCATAATTGTGTGAACGCTTGGAAGAACTCTTAGTGTCAAGCAGCTCTTAAGTATAAAAGCTTTCATGGTCACAACCAGATCTGTTCCGGCTATGTGTGTTTGTACCCTACTTTTCCTCGTTATCAAATGCCACAACAAAGATCTCTATCTTTCCTGTTTATGAGGACATTGCTGCTCAAGAGTGATATGTTATCGATCTGTAACATGCACCCAACAGTTGCTTTCCATAAGTTTTGGGAGTTTCCTCAAATTCATCTTTGTGTCTCCAGAATCAACCACAACCTACTTTTGGTGTCATACCTACAAATAGCAACTAGCTTGATGCTGGATGCAGATACTGTAAGGAGAAAAATTACAACTGGCTTCCTCCTGCCAGCAAGAATGTTAAGTAAACCGGAAGAGTTTCTGAGGCAGCTTTTGCTGGCTGAGGAATTCTGGGAATTGAAGTCTACAAGTCTTATTGAGGACCCCTGTTTTAGAGAGTCCACGTGCAGTAGCTGGGAGGATGTTGGATCAGCACCAAGGAAGCCCAGGTTGAAGTCCACCTTCCACCATGAAAGGTCCTAGGGTCAATTTAGGTCAACCCCCCTTTTTCAGCACAAGGTGAGAAAGGATGGTGATTGTGTGGAAAACAGGCAAGGAGACCCTTATGTATAACTTCTTGAGCTCCTGGAGCATGGCAGCTTAGGGAATTCTGGGGGTTGAAGTCCACACCTCTTAGAGCTGTCAAGGTGGAGAACCGTCCTGGAGGAAAGGCTATGCATCTAAGCAACTTGAGGAAAACCCCACTGAGATAAGTAAGCAGTGAGAATCATCATCAGAATTAGACCAAAGGTTTATTTATTTAGACCAGGGGTAGGCAACCTCGCCTCTTTTGTGACTCATGGACTTCAACTCCCAGAATTCTGGGAGTTGAAGTCCATGAGTCATAAAAGAGCCGAGGTTGCCTACCCCTGATTTAGACCAATATCATTTTTTTTTGTCTCGGCAATCAGCCAGAATTTCTCAATAAATCCAAGATCTTAGATCTCTCCCTTGCAGGGTGTAGTCAAAAGAAGTCATGAAGGCAGCCACGAGGAATTGATCCAAACACTGCTTTATTTTATTTTTTTGCGTGTCACCCTTCAAAGAAGGCAGAGCTTTAATTGCTTTTTTGACTGTTTTATTAACGGTTTGGACCCCTACCTTTTCAGAAGGAAACCCGCCCCCCCAGTTCCTTCCATCTATTTAAGCGGAGCTAGCCCCCTTATCTATTTAATTTGATTTGCCACTTTTCACAAAGCCAAGCTCTTTCCCAGATAATTTAAATACTAAACCCGGGCTGCCATTGTCAAAGAGAAGTTATACTCCAACATAGAGGTCCCCAACCTTTTGGGCACCAGGGACCGGTTCCGTAGAGAAAGATTTTTCCACAAGACTGGACGGTGTGTGGTTTGTGTGCTGCCTGCATCTCGCGCACGGGGCTTTGTGCAAACTGCTTGCTGGCATGCCGTGGCCGGGTACTGGTCCACGGACCAGGGGTTGGGGACCCCTGCTCCAACAGACAAGAGCTGTGCCAATAGAGCACTGGTGTTAATATTACTTTGGGTAATGAAAAGTCTTGCAAGAAAACCACCGTGCTCAGAGAACACCAAGGACCCCTCAGGCCAGGGCTGCAGATGATGGCCAGCGCATCTGGAGGGCTCTGAAGTGGGGGAAGAATAACCTAACAGGGACAGATGTTCCCAAAGCCCCTTTCTTCCGAGCCTCTGGGGTGGACTACAATCCCCCCTATCCCCAGCCAACGCTTCTCCTAAAAACCCCAAGCGCTCCAGACTGTGGGCAGCCGCCAAGGATTACAGCAAAATCCCTGGGGTCCAAACCGTTAATAAAGGTAGGGGTCCAAACCGTTAATAAAACAGTCAAAAAAGCAATTAAGGCTCTGCCTTCTTTGAAGGGTGACACACAAAAAATAAAATAAAGCAGTGTTTGGATCAATTCCTCGTGGCTGCCTTCATGACTTCTTTTGACTACACCCTGCAAGGGAGAGATCTAAGATCAAGGCGAGGCGAAAGCAACTTCAGGAGGAAAGCCGCTTGACCTCACGGGCCGCGCAGGCTTGGAAGAGCAGCGCAGCCCCGAGTCGGACAGGTAAGGAAAAAAAAAAGGTGCCGGGGGTTCAAACCCCTGATTTCCTTTCCACCCCCTGCCCACCAGAGCTGCACCCCCCTTCCCAAGGTTGAAAAGCCAGCCGCAGATGCGCGGGGCGATTGCAGCCGAGCCGCTGCAGCTCCAGAACTTGGCACTAAAGAGAGAGCGCGCTCTGCACGCGCTCCGGAACCCTCGGCTTGCCAGCTCGGCGCGCCTGACCTCCGCTTGCTCTCTTCCTGCTCGGCGGCTCCTCCCTGACCCGAGGCAGCGGCTGAAAGGAGCGGCTTTTATTTGTCTCCAGCGGTGGCCTCTCCCCGGGCGGGGCGGGCGGACGGCGTAGCGGGCCTTGCGCAACCGGGCAGCGGCTTGGGTGCAGAGCAACAGGCGGGCGCAGCGGCTTGGGCGAAGCGAGCAGGTGAGTGCGAGTGGCCTTCGTTTCGGAGGAGGAGATTGGGGCGCAGAGGTCCTTCCCCCGCACCCCGGATTTTCTTCACTGCCCATCCTTGGGTGCCCATCATCCTGGGCAAAAAGTGGTCCAAGCGGCAGGGAGCAGCAGCCCCAGTTAACCTCCTTGCCAAAACTTCGCCGAGTTTCGCGTTCCCTGCAGAAAAAAAGGCTGCGCAATTTGAACCCGGTTAAGAGTTAGTGAGCGGAATTTTGTTTTTTTGCTGTCAGTCGCCAGCTCCATTTCCTGGCCCTGAGCTTCTGGAGGCTAATATTCTACAGGGGTTGTAGCAGCAGGGGTCTTCAAACTTGGCCCTTTTATGACTTGTGGACTTCAACTCCCAGAATTCCTCAGCCAGCTTTGCTGGCTGAGGAATTCTGGGAGTTGAAGTCCACAAGTCATAAAAGGGCCAAGTTTGAAGACCCCTGAGCTAAGGGATCTCGGTTTGCTTCCTAAGGAAGATTATGGGAAAAGCAAAGGTGCTGTTTTATTCAAGGGACATTTATTTGGGGGATAAGGGTGTAGCTCCCGAGACAGACTTTCCAGCTTCAGCTTTCTGCTTACTGTGTCTCAATTTAAAACTCGCCCTCTTTTGTGAAATGTAACATTGATTGATTGATTGATTGATTGTAAGAAACGTGTCAGATTCAGTTTAAAGGCCTGCTTAATCCAGCAAAGAGTCGCTGTCAGCTGCAGCTGAAAGGTCCACAAGTTGAATGCGGAGAAAAGTTGGGGTTTATCTTGGATCTGCCTCCGATAGTCATATTTGATGGTAGACTGCTCCTGAACATAAAAGCTTCACAGATCCAAGGGACACAAGCCACAGGTCGCTTATTGAAACCTCTCTCCAGTTAACAGCCTGAACTTACGCCTCGTTTTAGGATCACAATTGGGATTGGAATTTCCATCCCTCATTAATTGAGTCGTCCCCAACTTTAGGAACTTTTTTTTTTGCCACAGTTAAACAAATCACTGCAGTTGTTAATTGAATCTGGCTTCCCCATTGACTTCGCTTGTCCGAAGCCAGCTTGGAAGATGGCAAAGGGTGATCATGTCACCTTGGAATGCTGCAACCCTCATTTATCAGCTGGATTCCTTTTTAAGTGGACGTTTTAAAATCTCATACCTAACAGGAAGGGTAGGGAAGGCTCAAGGGAGGAACAGAAAGCACAATCTGAATAGGAAAGGAAATTGGGGCAAGGAGAAGAGAAATGATCTGGTCTCCAAAATTTGCACTTCTCGATTGGAATTTAGCAGCCAAATATTTGAATTCGGGGGCCACCTGGTCCAGGGTTGTGCATTGCAGGCTTCCTGCGAGAAATTGGCATTTATTTAATGGGTGTTTGCGTGAGAGAAAGATACAAGCTGAGAGAAAGGGGGCAATAGCCTAGTTCTGCTTTGGCTTTTTGCCATTTTGCTATGGCCTGTAGCAAGCCTCTGCCTGCTTAACTTTGGTTCAGATAAAGTCCTTTGTGATGAACGAGGCTTTGGGGCCATTTAATATTCCCCGAGCAAACACCCTTGCTACCCAGACAGGTTTAATTTGCTTTCCAAGCCATGTTTAGCTGAATTTTGGCATCTCACAGCCATCATTTTTCTAACTTTAAACAAGTCAGAGCTACGCCGGGAGAGGAAACCTCTCTACGGGAATTTTCTAGATTTCATAACTCGCTTGACGAAGTTAACTGCCTGTTCTACAGTGGCATTTATGGCTGGTTGCATCACAAACCTCGGGAGCCTCTCTTTAACTTTTATTCCAGTTTCAGGAGAGTAAAATCTTCACCCTGGTAGGCAGGGCCCCCAAGCGGGCAAATCAATCAATCCCGAAAAATGTGTGATCAGCAAAAGCAGGTAATGTGCGTAGGTTACGTTAAATTAAAAGGTAATTGTAGGCAAAGTTGCATGGTGGACGTTTCAGGAAGCTGCCAGAACCAAGGAGATTCAAGAGATGATCTGCTGTGGATCCTTTACGCCTAGAGCAGGGGTAGGCAACCTTGGCTCTTTTATGACTCGTGGACTTCAACTCCCAGAATTCCTGAGTCAGCATGGGAGAACTATGGCCCCTTCATGGCTTGTGGACTTCAACTCCCAGAATTCCTGAGCCAGCCTGGCTCAGCTTGGAAATCTCTCCCTTTCCCCTCAGTATGGCTGGCTCAGGAATTCTGGGAGTTGAAGTCCACGAGTCATCAAAGAGCCAAGGTTGCCTCCCCTGGCCTAGAGAATGCTATCAGTGGGGCCCTGAAGCCAAACAGCTTTAAGGGGTGGGCTCTCTTCTGGAAAAGCTCCCCTCCCCATTAAGATGATAACCCTACCTCTCCCAAAGGTGCCTTTTCAAGAGACAGCTGGACTTTCTTGTTTTTGTTTTGAAGACCTTTCGCTTCTCATCCAAGGAGCTTCTTCAGCTCTGACTGGGATGGTGGGGAAGGGAAGGATTTATACTCCTTGCAGACAGCTGGTCATTTGCCTTCTTTTAGAGAGTCGTTGAGGCCACTTGGAGATTTGTCTGTGTCTTCAGGGTCACCTGAGTGGTGCAAATGGGTGTGCTGAAAGCAATTCCAAGAAGGCTCTCACCCATTTGCACGGCTCAGGTGACCTTGAGGACACAGACAAACCTCCAAGCGGCCCCAAGGACTCTCCAAAAGAAGGCAAATGACCAGCTGTCTGCAAGGAGTATAAATCCTTCTGTTCCCCACCATCCAGTCAGAGCTGAAGGAAGCTTCTTGTTTCTCAATCTCTTGACCCATTATGTTGCGTGGATTGTGAGGAGAAGTTAGATCTTTGCTAGGTGCTATTATTCCATTGGAAGGATATGGCTGTTTAATCATTAACCATAGTCCTTCGTCAAGTGGGAAGGTGATGGTTCCCATTGCAATCTTGATAACCGAAAAGCTATTTACAAGGCAGTAGTGGCGATCTGGAGTGAACAGGGCAGGCATACAGAGATTGGTGGCCACCGTTCATTCTTTGTCTTCAAGACTAGGACAAGGTTGCATAAAACCCACCCTTGGTCTTCAAGCAGTATACGGGGTCATAAGGAGGATAGCATTGGACGCTGTTCATTTACTCTGCAAAAGGCAGACCTTTGCCACTATAAATAAAGGAGCGAATGTTTGCTTTCTGGGTTGAAAGATACAGCGAGAAAACCTATTAATTCTACCCTGCCAATCAGTAGGTCACAATGTGCCTCACCAAGTGCAAGGTGTGAAAACTGGAAGACTGTCCACTTTGCATGGCTTTAATGTCCATAATTGTGCATTATGAAATATATATGTGTGTGTGTGTGTGGGTACACACACATGGAGAAAGAGAATATACATCAGCCTAACTTGCTTTGTAGGCTGTTGTGGGGGGAAAAGGAGGAGGAAGAAACATTGTGTATGTTCGCTGCCTTGAGTTACTTATAAAGTAATAAAGGTGGGATAAAAATCTAACAAATAAACTTACATTAATTTATATTCATGTCCCACCTTTCCTCTATGGGGGTCCTATTTCACTTCAAACCAATCATCTTGCATTTGGGTAGAAGGAAAAAAAAACCTGACACCAGGACTTTCCACAGGCGAGCACAGACTTGAACTTTTGACTTCCCTATAAATTGTCTTACATCTGCTAATTCTAATAACTCTCTGGATTAATCTCCTCCTACTCCTTGTCCATACATTATTCTTGTCAGCAACAGTGATTTTTCTCCTGGAATGTGTATGGGTTTAATCTCCGGCCTATAAGATTACACTTTCTAATTTCTACTTTCTAATTCTCCCAGTCAAGCCTTACTAATCAGATCCAATTCTGCTTAGCTTCCAAGCAAAGACAAGATTATCCAGGCCCTCTTACCAGTTGAGGCTTCCTAGGTGTGTGTTAAAGCCAAAAGCAAAAGAACACTAGATGTGCTGTTTCGAAGCTGATTGCCTGGATTATAATCTTAAATTGCCTCTGACCTAGGAAGGAAAAATGATCAATCTTCCTTAAAGCTAGAACTCTGCAGTCCAGTTCATAAATTAGTTTAAAATGTATCCCCGCCAGTACAAAACCCCAGCCTTCTTTGCCAATTTGCAGGAGTTGCTTTCCACCTCTCCTAAATTAGGTTTTCTTCCTAAATTAGCTTCCCTTCCCACTCCTTTGACCAGTTGTGGAGGGGTTAAAAGAAATTAAGCTGAATGCGTGGGAGGAAAAATATTTCTCAACCCCCCCTTTCTCAAAGGCTTGAGTGTCATAATAGACTTGGTTGCATACCATTCCCTTCTTCTGCACTTGGGGGGATGGAAAAAGCTTTACAACATTGGAATTGCCATCTTATAATTTGCTCTGCCTATGCTTCAGCCTTTGTTGGAGGGTAACCTAGCCAACTGTGTTTTTTAAAAAATTGTGACATGGGACAGATCTGCAAAACAAAGATGCTTCAGTGTTGGTTGTCAGAATTAGCAATCAGTGGGTTAGGACGCTGAGCTTGTCGATCAGATGGTCGGCAGGTTGGTGGGTCGAATCCCGAGTGCCGCGTAACAGAGGGAGCGCCTGTGACTCGTCCCAGCTTCTGCCAACCTAGCAGTTCGAAAGCATGTAAAAATGCAAGTAGAAAAATAGGGACCACTACGGTGGGAAGGTAACAGTGCGCCTTTGGCGTCTAGTCATGCCGGCCACATGACCACGGAGATGTCCTCGGACAAGCACTGGCTCTTTGGCTTTGAAACGGAGATGAGCACCGGCCCCTAGAGTCGGAAACGACTAGCACGCATGTGCGGGGGAACCTTTACCTTTACCTTAGCTTTACTCCCAAGCTGACCTCATATGGATTCCCTCAAGGGTCAGTGAGCTGTCGAGCCAGCATCCTTTTAAAAACCTTGCCAGCTGTTCAAACACCAGTACAAGCCATATGGATATTTTTATAGCCAGCGGTGAAATCATTCCGCACACCTCACAGTCACATTTTGGGGACGGATGAGTCCATTTTAAATAGCAGTCAATTTATATAATGCTGTCCTGCAAACATTTCAACTGGGAAAGCTTGAACTTTCAATAGAAAGTTCAGTTATCAGTTGATGTCCTTAGTGTCTCAATATTAAAAAAATAAATCCATTTGCGTAAGTTAAAATTAGCATAAGTTTCAAGGAGTAAAAAAAAAGTGAAAAGGTTAAAATTGAGTACGGACAACAGTTGAGAGTAGAGTTAAAAAAAATTAAAGCATCTTTCATAGGACAAAACACTGCTGAACAAAACACAAAAATAATTTCTTAGAATAGGTGTCAAAAGAAGGCTTTTATCATTTTTTAATAGCATATTGAGTATCGGAATAGCATAGTAAAAATTCTGAGTGCTGCCTCTCACATAAAAACTGCCTTTTCCATCTGGATTTAAACTGCTATAACTGTCAGAGGAAGATCGATTAAAAACAACAGCAGCAATGACCGAGTCACACTTTGGAGCCAAAGTATTATTATCACATTTTGAACATTAGACCGTATCTTCAAGGACCTTCTTTCAGTTCTCTATTCAGATACTTATAAAGCGCTTTAGTAGAATAAGATGATGATGATGATGATGATGATGATGATGATGATGATGATGATGATGATTATTATTATTATTATTATTATTATTATTATTATTATTATTATTATTATTATTATTTATATACCGCCCTTCTCCCGAAGGACTCAGGGCGGTGAACAGGGCAAATGTATAAAATACAAAAAATACAAAAGTTAAAAGGAATTAAACATAATGCCCAAGGTAAAAAACAATAAATACAAATATTAAGAACAATAAAAAGCCCAACCCACCCCCCATCAGGCCAAGCCGGCTTGTTCAAATAAATGCGTTTTCAGATCGCGTCAGAAGGAGCGGAGGCCGGGTGCCATCCGGAGCTCAACCGGCAACAGATTCCATAGCTCCGGGGTGCCCACAGAGAAGGACCTCCCCCTGGGGGCCACCAACCGACATTCTCTGACCGGTGGCACCCTGAGGAGGCCCTCTCTGTGGGAACGCACAGGGCGGAGGGAAGTTGATGCCGGCAGCAGGTGCTCCCTAAGGTACTCCGGACCCATGCCATGTAGGGCCTTGAACACCATTACCAGTACCTTGAATCTCACTCGGAAGACAACTGGGAGCCAATGCAGCTCACGGAGTAGAGGTGTAACATGGGAGTATCGGGAGACTCCCAACATGACTCTCGCGGCTGCATTCTGTACCAGTTGGAGCCTCCGAGTGGTCCTCAAGGGCAGCCCCATGTAGAGAGCGTTGCAGTAGTCCAAACGAGAGGTCACGAGCGCATGAGTGACCGTACAAAGGGCATCCCGGTCTAGATAGGGCCGCTACTGAAAATGAAAATGACATTTGGAAAAAAAAATAAATCACCTTTTTTTTGATGTTCCACCTCTTTCTCTAGAATTTCACAAGTTGATGCTCACCAAAGATGGCTACGGTTGGGTTGATGTCTTCCTGCGCATGTGCCCGTTCTCTGGTACCTTTAGTTAGGTTGGGGATCCCCAAAACATGTTCGTCCCAGTTGCACACGACAGCTGCGTCTGCTTCAAAAGATTACTACGAGGTGCTGGTGCTTGGTGGAGGCTCCGGGGGGATCACGATGAGTGCCAGGATGAAACGAAAAGTGGGAGCGGACAATGTGGCCGTGGTGGAACCCCAGGAGGTAAATGCTGAATTCTGAAATGCTGGAATTTGGAGGCCTTATGCAAAATATATAAAGCAGAATATTTGTAGCTCAGGGTTGAAGCAAGGGGTCCTTGGTGCTCTCTGGGCTTGTTTTCTTGCGGACGTTTCATTAACCAAACTAGGCAACATCACCAGTGCTAGAAGGTGGAGGAGGAGGAGGAAGAGAGCTGTGGAGCCCTTGGTGCTGTCTGAGCTTGCTTCTTTTCTTGCAGACGTTTCATTAGCCAAACTAGGCAACATCATCAATGCAATACATAAAGTATAGTGTTCCAAAGTGGAACAGTCGTGTCCCACATATGTCCCCAAGAAAGGGTTCCTTCTCTGATATTCTCTTTATATCTGGACTTTTTGCTTATAGCTTAGCATAACATTTTAATCTACTGGTTCTTTCTCTAGGTCTTCAATCTGTGCCTTCCAGATGTGCTGAAATTATAACTCTTGAAATTTCTAGTCAAGGCAGGAAATATAATTTGAGGATTTGCGGGACTTTAGCTAGTTTAATTACCGGTATATGGCTGCATTGGTTATATTTTTAAAAATGGTTTTGAGCTCTGGAAAATAGGTATTTTCTACTGTGTTAAGCCTAAAAGGTGAAATATAACTCTGTTTAAATAAAATCAGCCAAGAGGAGATAAATTACTTAACTAAATTAAATTAATGAAAACATTCTCCCATATCTGTACATGTAACTATATCTGGGAAAACGTCTTCCCAGATCTGTACAACTGAAATGGACTTAGAACTTTATTTGTTGACCAATAATAAAACACACTTTTTAAAGGAAGGGACATCTAAAAAGCAGTTTGTGAGAGCTGTTATTTTCATGAACAAGGGTAATGACCCACTAGGTGTAGTATACTGTTGGACACACCTAATGTAATAACATGGGTGTGAGTGGATATGATATGGAGATATCAAAGTACTTTTATAGCATCCTTGGAGCTTCTCCGTTCCGGATCCATGATTGCATAAAACAGCAGCCTTTTCCCAACATAGAAGTGTCCAGATACATTGAATTTCTGTCTCTCAAAATTCTCACTTAGCATAATCAAGGGAAGTTCTTGAACCTGGTTGACCAGATACTCTCTAGAAGTGTCAGCTGTCTGATTTCATACGTTCCATTTCTATTCTTCTTATGCTTTGCTGGCAGCTTTTATCCCCCAATTATTTCTTTCAGAAACACTATTATCAGCCCCTCTGGACTTTAGTTGGAGCTGGGGCAAAGCAGTTGGCCACTTCAGGACGTTCAACAGCAAGTGTTATTCCTTCGGGGGTAAAGTGGATCCAATCCAAGGTGGAAAAGTTGGATCCTGACAACAACTGTGTCTATTTGGGGAACAACCAAAAGGTAGGTAGCCCATTTAAACTTGGGAGATTTGTCTGCTCAGTTAAATCTTTATCTGCATAAACCATCGACAGAGCTTGAATACATGACCCTTTGATTCAAATAGGCTACTCATCTATATGAGTAATATTTAACACCTAAGTTGAATTATTTCTGCAATCTCTTATGTTTACTTGAGCTTCTAAAAAACCTGTCTGATGTTTACTTATTTTTGTGTTATCTTGCCTGTAAGACAGGTGACACATTTGTTAAGTGAGTTTTGTCCCATTTTATGACCTTTCTTGCCACAGCCGTTAAGTGAATCACTGCAGTTAAGTCAGGGACACAGTTGTTAAGGGAATCTGGCTTCCGCACTAAGTTTGCTTATCAGAAGGTTGAAAGCAAATGAGCCTAGGACACGGTCATAAGTCACTTTTTCCAGTGCCATTGTAACTTTGAATGGTCGCTAAATGAACTCTTGTAAGTTGAGGACCAGCTGTATTCCATGCGTATAGGAGAGACTGCTTTTCCAGGTTTTGAGAAAAACAGTCTGTTGAACAAATCCTTGGTTCCGTTTAAGATACTAGTTCTCTTCTTTCTTTTGCAGGTATCTTACAAGTATTTGATTGTCGCTCTCGGACTGCAGCTGAATTTTGAAAAGGTATTTTATTTAAGATCCGATGGGTTAAATTGCTCTGTTAGCATTTTCTTGGCAATTTTCTCTACTGATAGGAAGCAAGGCTCCATGGCTTGCCTGCTCCTCGCATGAAAGCCCCCACATTCTGAGCAGGATGTGAGAAATAGCATTGCGTCTTTCCCACAAGGAAGCACTCGATGGAAATTGTGCAACTGAGGTTGTGCAGCCTGTACAATAGATAAATCCAGTGGAAGGAACCCATGAGAGACCTCTAGTGCTTTATCAGGAAATTGAAGGCATCCAAGGACACCTAACCATGTTAATGGGAAATGAGCTTCGTTTTAATGGTGGACGCACAAAGTGAACACAAAGAAAATCACTAATTGGGGATTTTGGGAGGCTGTGTGAGTGTAGTATTTTTTTTCCTTAAGGATGCTAGGTTATCATTCGGCACTGGAAATGAGTTTATTTATCTTTATTCTGGGTTCATCTGTTAAAATAAAGATGAAACCCACAGCCAAACTTTTTAAATTCATGTATTTATCTAAATCATGCTTCAAGTTGGAATAGATGATAGCTAAGGGAACATCTTAATCTCTTTGCCATACATCTCTCCTGTTAATTCAACCAACGGTTTACAGTAGATGTAAGTCAGTGCCAGTTTTACCCTTTATTATCCAGTGGAGATGTGATGATTTAATCCGAGTATTTTGCAAATATTTTACACATCAGGATAATATTCACAAATCAAGTTCAATGTGAACGGAGTATCTCTGGGATATGATCTTGGCTCTAGGGAAGTCTGAGCAGATGCATGACACCACCACAATATGCTAAACTTTCAGTTGAGCTTACTCTGGATGTAGTATGTTGTGTGAAGTCTCTGCTATTGTGGTTGGTAGATGATGTGTATGTTGTGTGAACTGAATCCAGAGGTGGCTTATTCAATATAGCACTGCTAAAGGAACTATGGCTTAGCATGTTTGGTGAGGCTTGGAACTAAATGGTCCTGAGTGTAGCATGTGACAGCCAGCATGTTTAATCCAGTGAAATACTATACTGCTGATTTTATCTCATTACAGATCAAAGGCTTGCCTGAGGGGTTTAAATTTCCTAAAATTGGTTCCAATTATTCCATTCACACAGTGGAAAAAACATGGAAAGCTCTGCAGGATTTCCAGGAAGGAAATGCCATTTTTACCTTTCCAAATACTCCGGTGAAATGCGCAGGGGCTCCACAAAAGATCATGTACCTGACAGAGGCGTATTTGAGAAAGGTATGTACCAGCCAACTAATGTTGTTGCCTAAACAGGTAACAAAAATGTAATCCCAAAGACCAAGGTTATTGAAAATGCACTTATTCTAGTTTAAACTGTTAGATTATAAGTGTAAGGTATGGGTAGTTTTAGAATGCTCCTCCAACTGAAAAAAATACAAGCAATTTTTTATTAGCAATTAGGACCAACTAGTAAAATCAGCATAAATTTGCACATAGGACAAAAACTATAGTATTAATTAAGCACATCCAATGTATTGATGCAGATGTCAAATTGAGACATTCGGATTCAGTTTCATTTTGTATGTATCATGAATCCCTTTACTGCAAGTGTAAACTGTGTTTTATTAGGTGCCATTCACCCGATAGGTTGGGTGAATCATTTACTGTGGTTTCTTCAAAACCCGTTAGCTTAAATCAGGGGTAGGCAACCTTGGCTCTTTTATGACTCATGGACTTCAACTCCCAGAATTCCTGAGCCAGCATGGCTCAGCTTGGAAACGTCTCCCTTTCCCCTCAGCATGGCTGGCTCAGGAATTCTGAGTTGAAGTCCACGAATCATAAAAGAGCCAAGGTTGCCTACTCCTGGCTTAAATCATTTTGGGCAGACTATATAAACCCACTTATGGATGATAAGAGATAAGGACTCTTCCCTTGGGCAGGGGGCTAGTCTAGGAGACCTCCAAGGTCCCTTCCAGCCCTCTCGAGTCTATGGTGATTTGACTGCTCAAATATAAAAGTACCAATAAGAACAAGAATTGTGAATTCAGGGATTTTCAAGAACGCATCACTTTTCCTTCTCATTTTCCCTAGACTGGAAAACGGTCCAAAGCCAAGATCATATTCAATACTTCTCTTGGAGTGATATTTGGTGTTAAGAAGTATGCTGATGCTCTACTAGAGATTATAAAAGAAAGAGATATCGCTGTGAACTACAGGTGGAACCTGGTAGAAGTCCGAGCAGATAAGCAGGAAGCCGTATTTGAAAACCTGGACAAAGCTGGGGAGACGCAGGTTTATCAGGTGAGCAAATGGAATTTTTTAGAGGGTTGTAGGTGAATTTCTTTAGACTAGTAAATTCTTGTTTGTGGTTGCTTGTCTCTTTAGAACTGGCAGGGGGGGAAAATGGTGGATGGAGAATAGGATCATTTTTTTTTAAACATACCCATGCAGCATTAAGCACTGGGTGCCGCTTAACAGAGTGAGCGCCTGTTACTCATCCCAGCTTCTGCCAACCTAGCAGTTCGAAAGCACGTAAAAATGCAAGTAGAAAAATAGGGACCACTATGGTGGGAAGGTAACAGCGTTCCGTGCGCCTTCAGCGTCTAGTCATGCCGGCCACATGACCATGGAGACGTCCTCAGACAAGCGCTGGCTCTCCAGCTTTGAAACGGAGATGGGCACTGGCCCCTAGAATCAGAAACGACTAGCATGCATGTGCAGGGGAACTTTTACCTTTTACCTTTATGCAGCACTATCCATCCTTATGATATGGAAGTTAGAGGCAGCAAGATTCTTGGTGGATAGTTTTAATTCAATGCAGCTGTTAGATCAGGGGTTCCCAACTCCAGGTCCGTGGACCGGCACCGGGCTGTGGCATGCCAGAAACCAAGCTACACAAGCAAAGCCTCGTCTGTGGGATGCAGACAGAACATGAAACCACGCTCCCTCCGGTCCGCAGGAAAACCTCTCCACAGAACCAGTCGCTGGTGCCCAAAAGGTTGGGGACCTCTGCATTAGATGAAACATCACACGATTTGACCACTTAGCAATAGCAGTTTCACCAGTCCCATTTTCAGCTGTTAGTTCAAGGGCATCACTCTTCTCCTTTCCTGCCCCGCTTGTCTCTTTTAACATCCCCGCATCCCTCTGTCTTCCCCTCTTCTCCAAGTTGCTACTTTGCTGTCCCCAACTGACCTTCACCATCTTTTTCCTTTCCTTTTTCCATTGCTGACCAAGTCCGGCCCTGTAGAAGGCAGCTGCTGGCTGCTTATGGCCTTCTCTAGGAGCTGTGGTGACGCAGTGGTTAGAATGCAGTATTGCAGGCTAATTCACTGTTCACTGCCAGAAGTTCGATCCTGACCAGCTCAAGGTTGACTCAGCCTTCCATCCTTCGGAGGTTAATAAAATGAGGTCCCAGATTGTTGGGGGCAAGAGGCTGACTCTGTAAACCGCTTAGAGAGGGCTGTAAAGCACATAAGTCTAAGGGCTATTTCTATTGTTTCTGCGGTTAGGGTGCCAAGTGCCCTAACTGACTATCTAAAGACCTGACTTCAAGGACCCAATGACAAGGTACCATTCGTTCAGCACTGCCTTAACTTGTTGAACAAATGGCTGTTAAGCAACGATTATCCATATGCTGTTACAGAAGAAAGGGCCAAACCTGGAAGTTTCCCAGTTTAGTTTTCCCAGTTTCTCATAATCGAGGAACCCTCATCTCAGTTGGGGAATTTGGCGACGTCTAACCTGAGACTGCAAATCAGTCTCATTTGTGAGGAGTCCTTGGGGGGGGGGGTGTTGTCTCTGAGCGTGGTGACTTTCTTGCAGACATTTCATTGCCAAATTAGGTAAGAACTTCAGGCACTGTTGATGTTGCCTAGTTGGGTCATGAAACGTCTGCGAGAAAACCACCATGCTTGGAGAGCACCAAAGACCCCCTCAGTTCATTCTCTTCTATTGGAATCTCGTTGTTTTTGCTCTGCTCCAGTATGAAATGCTTCATGTCACCCCACCCATGGGTCCCCCTGACGTACTGCTAAACAGCCCAGTTTCGGACGTCGCTGGCTGGGTGGATGTAAACAAGGAGACACTGCAACATGTGAAATACCCCAATGTTTTTGGGATTGGAGACTGCACCAACCTCCCTACCTCCAAGACTGCTGCAGCTATAGGTGAGATTAATTTTTAGGTACTTTAGGTATTTGCATTTTGGTCTCCTTGATGCGAGGCCAAAAGCCAGTTTTAAATGTTGAACTGAATCTTGCTGTGTCTGAAAGTATTTGACCAATTCGATCAGCAGAGAGGTCCCCAATAGGATTCAACATAAGACAGTTTTCTATGGAATAGGGCAGAAAAGAGAGGGCCTCAAAGCCTAGGACAGGTCACTAAAGTCACCAATTTATATAAATGGCTACGTTATTATGCTTATCCACAATTTAGCTGCTACTGGGACCATTCCCGGCATGATCCTAAAAATCTCCTACCTGCCACCAGGTTTAAGAGTTAAACTACCTTTAAAAAGTTATAACTCTACTCTCCTTTCAGCAGAAATACGGGACAAAATAAAACATTTTATCTCTTCCACAGCTGGTCAGTGTGGTGTACTTGATAAAACAATTTCATGTATCATGAAGGGCAAAACTCCCACTAAGAAGGTAACTATTCCTGAAAAGGAACAATGTATTTGCTTCTTATTGAAACAATGGGCTTTTTATTATTTGGGGGAAATATTCGTATGTGCAATGCAATGTGATAATTTTTAAAACTCATTTAGAAGGCTCCTTGGACTGAGGTTTTATATACATCTCCAAACAGTATAGTAAAGCTGATAGTGAAATAATGGCTTCTAATTTTGGAAGCTGGATTCCCCCTATGATAGTGAATTATGAGATTAAAGAGAAAAAGAATTTCTTCTTACAGTACATTCAACTCCGCAATCCGTTAAATTTAACAAGGGCTACCAGTTTGAATTAGTTTAAAAGGGAATTAAGACAAATTATGGAGCATGAAGTTCTTAAAGTATAATATGCAAGATACCGTGTTTTTCCTGTCCTAAAAGGCATATATATTTTTAATGTTTTGTAGTATGATGGATATACTTCCTGTCCTCTCATAACCAACTACAACCGAGCAATCCTGGCTGAGTTTGATTACAATGCTCAGCCTTTAGAAACCTTTCCGTTTGATCAAAGCAAAGAGAGACTGATAAGTTTTCATCTGAAGGCTAATATGATGCCCTATCTGTATTGGTATGGACTTCTGAAGTAAGTATTCTACCGTACCACAGTCCACACTATGTAGGAGTTAAGGGGAACTGACTCCCAGGAAGACAGTTAATTCTGTATTTATTAACTGCATAGAAAGGTAGGCTTAATTTGAGCAGTGCCATTTATTTTAAAAAATTCTGAATAATGGTAAAGAAGATATGAATGTTATGAGATAGATTGAACTGTAAACTCTATCATCTGCTCTATCATCTATCTATCTATCTATCTTTCGATCTATCTATCTATCTATCTATCTATCTATCTATCTATCTATCTATCTATCTGTCTCTATCTATCCATCTCTCTATCATCTGTCCCTATCTATCTATCTATCTATCTATCTATCTATCTATCTATCTATCTATCTATCTATCTATCTATCGCAAACTTGAATTATTAATGTCATATCTCTTCCTGTGTGCCAATTTTAACTTTGGCCACTTCCTGCAGGAATGAACAAAGGTGTACCCTAGTTTTTTATACATAAATATCAACTGAATCTCCAGAAATTATTGTCTTAGCCCAGACATGTCAAACTCACGACATCATGTGACGTCGCACAACGTATTGGAGCTTTTTCCCCATTGCCGGCAATGGGGTGGGCGCAGTTTCGTCGTGACGCATCCGGCCCGCGGGCTGGCTGTTTGACACCCCTGTCTTAGCCTGTTCCACCAAACTAGCTTGCATTACTTTTAGTGTAGAAAAATCACTTTTTAACGGGTAACGTCTATGCTGAGCCTGCTTCCTTTGTTTCCATTATAATGAGCAGCAATGTTTACTCTTGACACAGTGCTACATTTAATGTTGGGAAATATTTAACAAGTCTAATTCTGTGAAGGTGTAAGTTCCTTTCCCTCCCCTCCTTTCTTACAGGGGATATTGGGGTGGTCCAGGTCCAGTGAGGAAAATATTTCACCTTGGATTGAAGTAATCGTTGAAACCATCTTCTGCCAGCTACAAATCATGTAAACACTTTTTTTAAAAAAGAGAAAGCATTCAGAGATTCTCCACAGAAATTAATAAAATAACTTCTCTGTAGGAATCAACCTCCAGAGTCCTCTGCACCTTAAAACACAGGTACAGTTTTTTCCTTATTTCTGCTCTTAACAAGTAGCAAAGGATTGCCTGGTTAAGCACAGCCAGCAGCTGTATTTTTAGCAATGCCAAGTTGACAGAATTAGCTTCTGTAAGCTTCAGTTAACTGCTGCTGTAACCTAAAATGACCCTCATTTAACTCATCTCACCTCGTTCATGAACTTTACATGTTTTTTTTAAAAAAATAATCCGTTGACCGAACTGTTGCTAACATATCAAGAACCCCTTGCTTTGTTTCTAAACAGGAGGCACGGATCACTAAACAGAAAACACTCTAACCCAGACATGTCAAACACAAGGCCCGGGGGCCAGATCCGGCCCGCGAAGTGGTTTCATGCGGCCCGCGAAGCCATCCTGGAAACAGTGAGGGAACGGTCCCCGCTGCCTTGGCCCTGGCCCAGAGACCCTCCTTCTGCCAGAGACCCTCAGATCTGTCCCACTCCTGCCCAGGCCCCCATAGGCACCCTCGATGCGAATGATGTAGAGCTGGCCACGCCCACCCAGTAGGCCATACGCACTCTAGCCACGCCCACCCAGTAGGCCACGCCCACCCGGTCCCCCCCCCCGAGGGCAACCACAATGCTGATGTGGCCCTCAGTGAGATTGAGTTTGACACCCCTGCTCTAACCTGTTCCATTTGAATACCACAATGGTTATTCTGTTGTGAGAATGAATGGGAGGATTTGCATGACTAAATTAGCTTCCCACTTCAAGGTTTCCTGTTTCAGCTACCATGTCTTTGCTCAATTATAGCACTGTTTCTCAGTGGTTGGTGAAGCGTCCTAGGTCAGTGGACGGTTAAGAACTTTGCAAAGGGAAGGGGCAGCTTCGGTATCCAACAGAATAGCTGTGAAAAAGTCAGGTAGCTGGAGACCTCAAAAAACCCTCTTTTCCTGACTTGGCACCTGTCAAAGGGACCTATCCAGGTGAATAAAAAGATGCCTGTCCTGATAAAAAGCAGCTTTCTGAAGACTGCATTAAGCAAAAAGCACAATTCCACAAAGAGACAGTTAAAAAAAGTAAGAGACGTGTTTTAATCAAGGCCAGATTTTAGACCCTTACAATCAGGATTTATACAAAATCAACTGTACCGTCAGCACACGCACGCACACACACACACATTAAAACACAGTTACCGAAGAAAATATCTTCTCGGGAGTGTCCCAGCTATTTGTTTAATGCTGTAGAAGGAAAAAAAAAGTATGGGGAATGGCTGTTGCACATCTTTGTAAATACAGCAAAGCTTCTCCTCCTAGTCTCACAGAACCAAAAGTTCCACTGAAATCAACAGCAGTGTGTTCCAGCAGTTTAGGAATTCACGGTAAAGAGAAAATGATTTTATCAGAAGTGTAACTTCTAATGGCCCCTGAACAACCGGTTGGTAAACGAGGGTTACCTTTAACGTAACAACTCTATAATGCCTTTTTAAAAGGTGTGAAGTACAAACCAGAAAATCTATTTTCAAAATCCGAATAAGCCGCTGTACTGTGGAAGTTCTGTAGAACCATCTCAAATTAGCTACAGTTTGATAAAACAAAAACCCAGAATATTTTTAGTGGCTCCAGGTTTCCAATGAAACAAAAGCAGAGGGATCCTAAAGTGATTTTTTCCTAAAGTGATTTTATAGAATGAGCAGGGAAAGGCTGCTGTCACCCTCTGTCCAATTCTCCCCTCAGCCAGTTTGCAAGCACAACATACCCCATAAACTAAAGTTTCCTGACCTACCACCCACGTCCCAGTATGGCACATTCCACCAGCTTCCCAGGCCATCCTTTCTGTGCCTCCTCTAGGATGCAACCACCGAAAATGCCAGTTAGCTCATTGTATACTTAATGAGCTATACAGTTTCATCAGTAGGCAGCAAGTGCAACTTATTCTGTCCCCCAATCCTTAGCACCTTCCCTATCTTCCTCAATCCCTAACGTCTTCGATTTTTGCCAAATTCCATACCACTGTTTGGAACAACCACTTTTTTGAACTATGTCCAGAACAATTCAGGAATCGGTGCTAAAAAAACAAAAAAGTTGCTAGGATTTCTTTGCACATAATAATCTGCACGTGATTTGCTCCCAATCTTTTAAGTAAAATACATACCTCCATCTGAGTTAGTTCTTCTAAATTGTTCTGGATGTGATGGTAAACGATGTCAAAAAGTTCCTCCCTGGATTTTGTCCCATCCAAATGAACTGGAATATAAAGCGGCACCATTTGAAAATAACAATTTTGCTGGGCTCAGTATTATTTTTCATTAGGTAATAATTAGAAATAAGAATTAGAAACTAGAAATAAGATATTTCAGCTTTTTCACTTACAAATTTAGTAAATGATGGCTTATTCAAACTATCTTTTTTTAAAAAAAAAAAAAAACATGGCTATTACAATCCAGACAACTAAGCAAAACTATTCTGACTTCCTGACCCAAGCAATCCCTCTCCCTTTCATTTTCAGTCCATAGGTAGAGCTAAAAGGTAAATGATAATCAGAACTAACTATAAATTGTTGCAGTCTAACTAAAATTATTATTTTTTTGTAACAGTAACATCTAAGTAAAATTATTATTTTTTTGTAACAGTAACATATTTGCAAACAACCCTGGGAATGTTATTGAAAGACCTGCATTTTGAAACACAATTATCCAACTTAGTGACACAAGAAATTCAAATTCAAAAGGGGCTTCCAAAATCCAGTTGAACTTACCAACGTCAACGTTAACGCTTTCCATCACCTTCTTATGTTTGATGTACATGGGCCAGACGTGACCATCGAATAATCCAGGTGGATCTGGGACGGTGTAATTCCTTGAACTAGAGAAACAAAAAAAATCCATTTGCATTTGGGTTGTTATGTAGATCTTTTAAAGCCATCCAGTCCTCCTACATATCCACCTGTAAACCTTAGCTTCTCACATCATGGACTTACCTTCTCCTCCTCTTGCATTCTTCATAAGGAATAGAAAGAAAATACCGGACGTCAAAGATATCGATCAGGGGTCTGAAAAGAAGGAAAATTTCTCAGCTTTTGTTACGTAACAGAAACACAAGAGTGGGCAAAGTCCCATCTTGTGCACCATTCTATTTTTAACAGTATCTGAAAGCTTCTGGGAAGCTCACCACCAGAAAATGAAGCCCTCCCCATTGACTTAAGTGCAGCTCAAACTATTTAAATATCTAATTTTCTTACAAAACACTGAATGCTTTTTCTAAAAAAAAACATTTTAAGTCAGTGTCCAGTTCTGAAGATCACAGCTGCACCTACACACCATGTGAAATCGTGATTAGTTGTTTTCACATTCTGGTTGGGGAATTCTGGGAATTGAAGTCCGCACATCCTAAAGTTGCCCAGTTTGAGAAACACTAGCCTTTCTAACTCTCCAAAGAATTTTGGAATATTTTAGGCTGCACTTATATTACTTCAGAGGTACATCATTTGCTTTTTTGTTTTTTCTGACTTCTTTATTCAGTAAGCTTCCAGGGATGTCCTACCTACCTTAACCTCTTCTTCCTGGTTTATGCCCTGTAATAAAATAGCTTATCAGCTATGGGTTAAACGCAACCAAAGAATCCCTCAAGAAAGCGCTCCTCCTTCATGCTTTTTTTCTATATATAATCTGAGAGCACTGGAACAAGTGAAATTTATCTAATCGCCACCTGCTCTCGTGTACAATCAAAACGGTTCGCACAACGCCTGTTGCATTATCTGTCAAAGGCTTGCTAAGAATAAACAAGTGTCAGCAGGTACTTGATTAGATATAGAAAGCTGGGACAGTTCTCAGGATATTTGAAACTTTTATGCGCCAGCCAAAAGCGACCAAAATACCAGAAGCCATAGAATGTTCTATCAGAAGGCATTGCCTTGACTACAGTTACCTGTAAGTATAAAGCAAAAATCCTTCCACAATAAGAATATGAATGGTGTCATCATTTTCCTCTATGATTCTGGTATCAAGTGTGTTAATGCCATGAGATCGCTCAAACTTAATTGGATTTTTCTTCCAGGCACTGATGGTATTCATCATTGCATCCATATCCAAAGCACTAATAACTAAGGCAAAAGAACAGAAATGTTAGCTCCGAAGGGAGAGACAAACAGTATAACGAGATATAAAATGCCCCGATCTCAGTTGGTGATCAAGCTTGCATTCTTATTCTTTCTTCTGTTCATTAAGTAGTTCTGTGATACAACTAAAGGTTTTTTTTTAAATAATGAGTTACTGCATCGATATGAATAGGACTTACCATCGTACTGTTTAAATCCGTCTTCAACCTGTATTTCATCTTGGGGCTGAAACAGAATAAAAACTGTCTGTAGAGCTCGTCACAGATTTCCTAAGGCTAATTTTAAGAATTGCAAGATAAAACCATGTTCAAACTGACTCTGTGGTAATTCAAAGCTCACATTAAGAGACAGTAGCTAGAGTTTCAATAACTTTACATAATATAGGGTCACAAGGCAACGACAAATGAGTTTGTCCTTTATCTCATCACTAACAAATAGGTACCTATCCTACTTTCAAAACAGTAGTCATGCCAACTGTATATTAGGATCTTATCCAGTAACTACAGAAAAACCTTTTATATCCCAACCCTCCAGAAGTAAACCAATATACGACAAGATAAACACATTAAAGGGAACACCAATGCTTTAAGACTTAAAACATTAAACTCCATGGGAAAACAAAAGTCTGCAAACACATGGAATTCAGTGTACTTGATATGATGGGAAAGGATTGGAGAAAAGTATGAAAAGATTGAAACAATCTGCAAGGATGGACAAAAACCTAGGCTGAAGATGTTCATTTAGAGGCAAATTACTGTATAGCTTGCTATGCACTTAAAAAAGCATCCCAACATCCAAAGAGGGTTTAGTACAAAGTGAGCAAAATAAAGGGGTTTCTTAATGTGCCATCTGCCATTTTTTCTGCTGTCTTTTCTTCTAAGTTAAGTGTAAGCAAACCAGTATGCACTTGAAAGGAGCAAGCAATCAGAATCCTTAAGTCTCCTGCTGTTAAAACTGAATGTACTGCTTCTGTATCTATTTATTCAGTAGACACTCCAAAAGGTGCAGGAACAATTCTGCCCATGTGATTCCATTCCTCAGCTGTCTTGTTGCAAATGTCATAGCAGTTCCCAGTTGTATTGACACCATCACAAAGTATAAGCTCACGTGTTAACATACTTCCAAAGGTACCCTTTATCCACTAGAATATTCTAGCCAGGGAGAGGAAATTACATAACGGCTTTTGGATGCCTGACAAAGCAAAAGCAAAACCAATCGGGAGGAAAAGCAAAAGCAAATTTTCCCAACCCACCTTAAAGAAGTCATCTTGATGGACCACACTGCAGTTGGGCAGCGACTGTCTGAGTTTGTTAGTCAAAGTGGTCTTCCCGCCATTAGTGATCCTATAACGGGAATTTCACACAATGGGTATCAACAAATGCAGCGAATCAAAACCTCTGCAGATAACAGAAACTCCTGTCAGGGTAGAGAATTTTGAAGATGGATGGAAGTGAGAGGGACTCGACCATCCAGCTTCCAGGACTGAAGGCAGACCAGAAACGACTTTCCCCCATTCCTAATTCACACCCACACTGGCTCTCATACCACCTCTCCAATGCTTTTTCTCGGGCAGGAAAATGTCTATGGGGATTCTCAGTCATCCAGGTCACGGTTTGTCTCAAAGTTGCTTTTTCAACAGGCCACACTGGACTTTCCGTTTTTTTTTTCCTTTGAAGACGTTTTGCTTTCTCATCCAAGAAGCTTCTTCAGCCCCACCATCCAGTCGGATCTGAAGAAGCTTCTCGGATGAGAAGCGAAACGTCTTCAAAGAAAAGAAAAAAAACGAAGGAAGTCCAGTTGCCTCTTGAAAAAAAAAGGCACTTTTGAGACCCGGGGAGGAAAATCGAAATAAACGAAAGGATAATTGTGGCTGCGCACCTCGCTTTCTTCCAAAAAAAAAAAGAAAAGCCAACCCACCAGCCGCTCAAAAGTCTCAAAATTAAACAGGATGCGGCCGCACCCTCTGCCCATCGACTGCGTTAAGTCATAAGATCATCCCTGGAAAAGGGGGAAGTGGGGAAAAAAAACCCCACCCTCTTGAGAGTTAGAATAGAATAGAGCTGGAAGGGACCTCGGAGGTCTTCTAGTCCAGCCCCCTGCTCAAGCAGGAGAACCTATAACCATCTCAGACAAGGGACTGTCCAGCCTCTTCCTAAAAACCTCCAGTGATGGAGCGCCCACCAATATAGACGACATACAAGTCTCAATAAATAAATAAATAAAGATAGATAGATAGATAGATAGATAGATAGATAGATAGATAGATAGATAGATAGATAGATAGATAGATGATGCGGCGGGAGAGGACCACCCAAGGCACCCAGGAATATGACGGCACCTGCCCGGAAAAGCAGCAGCTGCGGCAACAGCTGCAGCGCAGAATGGGGGCCTGGCACGTGCAGGACCGAGGACCACCACCTTCCCCACTGCGCAGGCGCCGGAGCACCCCGCGCCCAAGCCCCCCCTCCCCCTCCCTCCCTCCCTCTCTTCGTCCTTCCTCTCACCCGCCGATGCCGATGATGACTTTCATGGTGCCGCGAGCGCGCTGGCCTCACGGAGAGCCCGGAAATGGAAGAGGAGGAGGAGGAGGAAAAAAAAACGGGAGGGAAAGAAAGAGCCACGAGCGTCAACTGCCGAGGGGAGCCATCGCGGCGGAGACAAGGGCGACAACGGAGGGAAGCCGACCGCGCTCCCGCCGAGCCCTGAGACGAAAGAAGGCGCCGCAAACGCCGCGCGGCTCTTTCCTCCCCACACACACCCATCGCCCGCCCTCGAGCGCGCTCATTGGCGAAGGGTGCCGCCAATCGACGGCTTCAAAGCGCCGGGTTTTTTTTTTCTTTCCTTCCGCGCCTCCCTTCTCCCCCCACCCAAGCCTTGGCATCCAATAAAGGACTGGAAACGAGGGCAGGCTCTCTCCGATTGGTCGCTTTAGTTGTTGGCCCGGCCTCTCGGCGTGTGGCGATTCCGCGCCTCAACAGTTGCATTCTGAGGCGGGTGGGAGCTGGGTGGCGTTGCCTGCTCCTTTTTTAAATACGAATTTTGAGGGAATTTTCCACAAAAAGTATACAAAAACCCAACCCTGAGGACCCAGATTGTTGGGGGCAATTAAGCTGACTTTGTAATAATGCCGCTTGGGGGTGTGTGTGAAAGCCCTAATAAGCAGGCATATACATAGAATGAAGGCTACTGCTAAGCTTGTAAGCCGCCCTGAGTCTTTGGAGATGGGCGGGATATAAATGGAATTAAAATAAATAAATTAGATATCGCCCCTTTGGAAAACGTGATTACATATTTCTTTGAGGGGAAAAACGGCTAGGTTCGTGTATCAAGCTCATCCATAGAACATGATATTGCTGGCCCCATTTCCACAATTGATTACATATAAAACAGCTAACTGCCGTAGCAGATATTTCATACGAAGAAACAAATTTTGGCCTAATGTAGGAATGCTAGATCTGGGCTGCTGTACTTTGAGCAGCCACTAGGTGGCAGCAAAGATACAGGAATTTTTAATGCTTTGCTGCCATCTAGTGGATTCAGGTGTTCAGTAGGTCTTTGGGAAATAATGACATAATTTGGCCAGGATTATCTGTAATTGCTTCTTTTGAGTTCCTGAATCTTCATTGTGGTTTTACGTGTCTTAATGTTTGATTTTTACAAGCATCAGCATCTTCTCCAATTAGTCTTGTGTTTGCATTATGTGTCCAAAATACTGGCTTCAGCATTGTTTCTTGTGCTTCCTGTGGACAGTCTGGTGTTACTTAAGCAGTTTAGTATCTATCCATGAACCAGGCCAAAGGTTGGTGTGCAAAAATAAGCACACAAAAGTTTATCAAGTCAGATTCACTTCTAGATTTGTTCTGTGTCTTCTTTAGAACTATATAATACTTGTTAAACTGTATTTATTTGTAAATTACAAATGTGATTTTGAATAAACATGAACCAAAAGATGATATCCAAATTCAAGGTTAGGAATGAGTCTTGAAGGGAAAATAATCAGCTGTGAAAATGGCTCCACCCAGAGAGCAGTTGTGTTAAAAGGAAGATGTAAGAGTGGTAATTGGATAATTTGGGGCTTGTATAAGAGCAGAGATTGCTTAGTAGTCTTTGTTTTAAGAAAGTTAAAGTTTACAGAAGTATTGTGGTTGTGAGTTCTTAATCTCCCATTGTGTGTGTTCTAATACATGTTATTGTATTATATAAAATAGAGTTAGTAATAGGCTGTGGATATAAAATGTAGATGTGTCTTTGGGGTTAATACCGGTAGTACAGAATCAGCTTCTGAAAAAAGTTATGTTTTTATGTTATGTTTAACTGTTACAACTGTGGCTTAGTATAATTTGGTTGAAAAGACTTGTATTCTTGTTTTGAAATAATTAGATACTAGAATCAGGTTTGAACCTTTATCCAAGATTGTTATACAATGAGATGTCAGGATAAGAGAATTTATATCTGTTTTGAATAACTATGCAAAGAATAGTTTATTTAATAGAATATTCTAAGTTACTATGAAACATGAGCACCTTTATAGTACTCTGAGGTATAGTTTGCTTTATTGTATTTGAATAAGTTATAAAGCTACTTCATCTGCTTAACCATAATTCATTGTTTATCTACAAAGGTTGGTTTTATGAGTAGTCAAAGCCACAAACTATATATTGCATGAACTAGTATAGTCACTAGCTTTGGTAAGAATCTGTAGAAGTGACCTATTTTTGCTAAATTTAGTAGCTGGTATATGGCGATTAAGACTACAATAATGACATTTAAAAATATTCAAGTTTTGCTTTGTGTCCTCAGAAAGCTAGTTGTATCTAATGTCTTTTCTCCTACTTTCATACAGCTATATATAGTTGATACTGATATTTATAGGTTTTTTTACATGTGGCATGTGAATACTGCAGCTGTTGTAGCTGTATTTTTCTTTCATTTGTTCAGGCACACAGGTAGGAAAAAAATTAAAGGACATAGGCAAAATCAAGTATGATGGGTTTTTTGTATAGGTCAGTGGGATAAGAAACAACAAGGTTCAACCATTCTAACGTCTATTAAAATAACTTATTGCAAAAAATATCAATAGCATGTTTGTAACTATGGCAATTGCTTTAATTTTTAATTCTAGAAGCTATTACCGTGTGCCATAATGACAGAGTTCCTGGTTTGTTTTAGCTGTTGCATTGGAGATCAGCCTCAAACAGTGAGTTGCTTTATTTAAAAATGCATATGCTGTATTTCAGAGAGCAATCCTAGGCGGCATACTCAAACCATCATATAGAACACAGGTTTTAAAAAATGCAATTTAATTTTTAAATATATTAAAACAGCTAGAAGACTGACCAGTTAAGTTCCAGCCATTTTATATCAATATTAAATTCAAGACCTATTTTATGGCAGACTTTGTAATACAAAACTTGGATATAGAGAAAAAACAAACTATTGAATAGGAAATCTGAAATAAAATTCTATTATAAAAATCAAAGATTTGGTATATTTTCCCTCCCTACTCAGATATCACTGGTTTTTATGGTAATTGTTATGAGGAACCTAAAATATTTGTTTCTCTGTTCTCTTTAAGAAGAGACTCGACAGAAGAATGATAGGAGAACCAAAGAACTTTGTTCATATCACTCATTTTGGAGCAGAAGAGATGGCCGGTAACCGCCCATCAGTAAGTATGTCGGGGAGAGAAGCAACAAAGTGTTACATTTGGTTTCTTTATCAATGTTTAGATATGACTATCGAGATATAGTAAACCTATGAAATGTAAGTTACTTTATTGCAGCTTCAGCATAATATGTATATCCAAAAGTAGTTTGGAACTACATTAAAAATACTGAATATATGAGAGTAGAATAAGTGACCGATATTGGGGGTAAGGGGGACCCATTACTAATTACAAAAACATTCTGAAATATTTTTAAAGTGCAAAATATACTATATAATGTTAGTAGCACTAATTAGCCTTTTATAATCTTATGCTTTTTGCAGGTTGGGCATATTCAAGAACGAATGAATTCCAAAGGAGGCTACAGCAACAATTCTATGAGTACGCAGATTTAGAAGGTGTTCATATTAGGTGTCCAAGTAATTAACCAATTTCCTCAGATAGAAAATTGTATATTTAAGTTTATTAATTATTTGCATACTGGTTAACTGCTAAAATAACCTCATTATTCTGTGACAGTCTGTACATATTGGGGATCCAATTACAAAACTATAAAGCTGTGTTAATGGTTAGCAACATGTTTGAAATCTGTGCTAAATATAGTATTTAAAGTACTATATTTAGCTACAGGTTTAATTAATGGCTCTTTCCCATCTATAAATCTTGGGGTTTTAAATTCTGTGAGGATGATGAAGAAATAATACTCTATTCAGTTCTAAAACTAACACAGAGAATTCTGTCTTGGGAAAATGATCTTCAGTCTGACCGTGGGCATAGATTATTTAACCTGGTGTAATTTTTCTAAAAAAAAAATGCTTGAGAAGACATTTAAGTACTTTAGAGCTTATTTTGAATTTCAGATTAAATAGCCCTTTGCTGACTCAACAAAATGAGAATAAAAGGTTTGTTTTGTTTGGCTAATATATTTCTTCGGCTATGAGTGGGAGCCCATACTATGCCTTAAGGTCTACTTTGTTGTGACAAAAACTAAATATTTGAAAGAGGTTTTGCATCACAGCCATGCTAGATGCTAAAAAGCTTTGTGAATGTGTTGTCAGATAAAAGGATTGGGTAAAGAATAATAATGTAAAAATTGACAATACTTTATTATTGATGAGCTTTTGAAGTAGGACTGTGAGATAGGATTCTTGCTACTACTGGGAACTGCAGAATATGTAAGGTGTGTGATGAAAGTCTTTTAACAGTGGTGGCTTCTGTTCTAAAATTCAAGACTTGTTATACACAGTGTTGCTTAGCTGTATTTTCTACCATTGGAAGATGGGTGCACACTCTGAATTTACTGAGTTTTGACCCAAATGAATCCAGACACATTTGCCTGAGTCAAATTCAGTCAGTTTTCTTGTGCTATTAATTCTTGCCTGAAACTGCAGTCTAGTATCTGAACTATAATTTAAAAAGTGATCAAATTTTAGTTCGCGAAACAAAAGGTATTTGTAGAACAGAACTGAAGCATTCTACTGATGCACCCAAATGTGTATATAATCTATCTCAAGTCCATTTCAGCTGCATGAGGTGAAACGGAGGGCTGAACTCCTAGATTTAATGGACCTTCTATTATTGGAAAATAAATTTGCTTTAAATAGTTGGTTGTCATTAATTTTACTGTGAAAACCAAACAAGTGCTTCAAATTTTAAAATAGGCATTTTTAACAAGTGACCTGCCTACAGTTTTAAGTAACTCGCTCTTACTAAAATGTTTGTGTGTTTGTGTGAATATTATTCAGGATAGCATGTCTTCTGCAGAAGGCTTCTATACTCTTGTGAAAACAGATCAAGTATTTGACAGTTTTATGATGTTCGTCCTTGTTCTTGACTATTAATATGTCAAACTATTGAGTGCAAAAGTCTTAAGGTTTGCATTACAGACTGGAAGGTGCTGTAGCAGTCCGTGTAATACATATGGAATTAAATAATATAGATCAGGTACTGGAGATGAATTAAACACTTTTGAAAACCCAGTTTTGCCTTGAATTTTAAGGTTGCTTTAAAATGAGGCGCAATGCAAGTGTGTTATTTGCCAACTATCTCAATATTGTTTCTTATAAAGGATTCAATGTTATCGACTGAATTGCATAACAAGCCTGAAATTGGCAGAGTGCTCTTCTTAGGGGAGAAAATAGGACAACACGATAGCATGGCGAATACTACAAGGCGAGAGCCAATTAGGTTTTATTAGAATATGCCCAAAGGGGTAACTTTCCTAGAAACATTGCCCAAAAAAAGAAATTAAGCACATGCTATTTAAGCAGTTCAAGAGTTGCTCTGTTGTGGCTTGATCATTTGACCTGCACTTGTTATAGTGCTTTCCAGCTATCACAAGTTCCACTGATTCCACTTGTGTCTGAATGTTATCTAACATCTCTGAATGGCTGCCTTAAATGTCATAATTTAGTCCACCTTTCGGGAGCAGGCTAGTCATGTGCTCACTTCCTACAGCTGACAATTTCTCTCCTACCAAAAATAAATCGGCGTGAGGCTCCTCCCTTGTAGCAGCCGGGGCTTTTTTGGGCAGTGAGTCAGGTCTTGCAGAAAAGGAGAGCTGTTGTCATTGCCCGTAAGAGCAGGCAGTGAATTCAACAACCTCCCTAAAACAGTGGGCAGCCAAGCCAGCTCTTCATGGTTCAGAGGGCAGAGATTTTAATTGCAGCCACAGTCCGGCTTTGCTTGGGGAAAGGCCAATGAAAGCACATCTGTAGGGAGAATTAATACTGTTATCTTAGACCGGGAATGTCTAGTAACAATTTTGGGGAGCTTAAGCGAAGATCTTGCTCAAGTGGTTCTGAGACAGCATTGTACAGGCAGTCCTCAACTTACAAGAGTTCATTTAGTGACCGTTCAAAGTTACAACGGCACTGGAAAAAAGGGACTTCTGACCATTTTTTCACACTTATGACCGTTGCAGCATCCCCGTGGTCACGTGATTTACATTCGGATGCTTGACAACCGGTTCACATTTATGATGCTCACAAGTGTCCCAGGACACTTTTGTGACTTTAGGACAAGCAAAGTCCACGAAGAAGCCAGACTCGCGTAATAACCGTGTTACTGCAGTGATTCCCTTAACCAATGTGGCAAGACAAGTCGTATAACGGGGCGAAACTCACTTAACAAATGTCTCGCTTAGCAACATAAATGTTGGGCTCCATTATGGTTGTAAATTGAGGACTGCCTGCAGTGTAGCATCCCTTTAGGATCACCCCCCCCCCAGATCTGACCTAAGGTACCATTAACCTGGCGGTGGATCCTTAGCAGGTTTCCTGCCCTACAAGAGATTTGATTGATTGATTGATTGATTGATTGATTGATTGATTGATTGATTGGCTTGACTCATTGATTGCTTGCTTGGCTTTCTGCTGGTGCTCAGGACCGTCGCTCGGGGTGGGCAGGAAGCCCCCGGGAACCGGTGCGGGGCGTTTGGCCCGGGAGAAGCGCTCGCCCCCGCGGCTTCCTCCTCCTCCTCTTCCCCTCCTCCGGGCCGGCTTTTTCCGCCGGCGTCTGTGCCGCCTCTGCCCCGGAGGAAAGCCCGCCCAGAAGAGGAGGCGAAGTCCTGGCCGCGCCGAAGCGCCGGCAGCCGCCCCGGAAAGGAGACGCGCTCGGCGGCGACGGCGGCGGAGAAAGCAGCAGCAGCAGCAGCAGCAGCAGCAGCCGGCGGAACCGGCGGCGGGGGGGACGGTTGGCTGCGGGGGGCGGCTGGCCGCAGCGCCTCCGCGGGGGCGGCGTGGAAGGCAGGCGCGGGGGTGGGGGGAGCATGGGGGCCGCCCGGCTGCTGCGGGCCGCGCTGTGGGCCCTCTTCCTGCCGCTGGTAAGGGCTCGGGGGCTGGGTGGGGGGCGGCTAGGGCGCCGGGACCTCCTGGCGGAGCCGGAGGGAGGAATTTCGGGGGGGGAAGCGCGCCGATTGCCGGAGCCGAGGCTCCCGGGCTTTCCAGCGCTAGAAGTGAAACCTCCGTGGGCGCCAACCAGCCTCTCTGCAGGGCCGGGCCCCGGCGGCTTCCCACCCAGCCCCCGGTCGGGAGACCCCTGGGTGATATAGCTCGCCCCGAACCGGACTCGAACTCCTGCGCACCTGGCCTCTGAGCATAGGAGGAGGGCAAGGGGAGAGAGCGGTCCTGAGTGCCCCCCCCTGCCCCCCTCCAGACCGGAGGCTTCGGGGCCCCTAGCTGGGAGCGTGGGGCCGGCCGGTCAGGGACGGGCTTGCCGTGCATCCCCGTCGGCGGCTCCGTCCGAACCGTAAAAAGAGCCGCCAGGTAGGCTGCTGCTGCTGCTCCGGGTCTTCTTCGTCTGCGCGTGCGCGCCGGTCTCAGCCAGGACACTCGGGCTCCCCCCCCCCCAGAATGAGCGGCGGTGGTGGTTGAAGTTGAGGGAGGAGAAACGGGTCCCGGAAGTTGACAGCGTTGGTGGCTGGATTTGGCCTTTGCCTCTGTCAGCTTCGGGGAACGGGGCACCTGCCTGCTCACGGGCTGCTGGCCTAGGCCAGGGGTAGGCAACCTCGGCTCTCTTATGACTCATGGACTTCAACTCCCAGAATTCCTGAGTCAGCGTAGCTGACTCAGGAATTCTGGGAGTTGAAGTCCATGAGTCATAAGAGAGCCGAGGTTGCAGGAATTCTGGGAGTTGAAGTCCATGAGTCATAAGAGAGCCGAGGTTGCAGGAATTCTGGGAGTTGAAGTCCATGAGTCATAAGAGAGCCGAGGTTGCCTACCCCTGGCCTAGACCATTGTTTACCTGCCCAGGTGCTAGCTAGAAAACTGGCTCTCAACGGCCATGGGGATCCGCACTGCCTTCTTCATTGCCCCCCCCCTCCCCCCCCCCCCCGGGCTAGTAGATGGTCAGGTTCTGGTTTCAATCAGAAATGATCAATGATGAATGGCAACAAAGCCATCTTGTTGGACACCAAGTGTGGACGTACTCTTGCTGTGTTGACATTAGCTGGATTGCAGGGTTACTTTGTGCTTTGTTTGTCTTGGGCTAATTCTGCCTAGAGTGATATGAACAGTAGCAGTGTGGGAATATGGCAGAGGTAGGCAGGCTGGTGACTCCCAAATATTTTGCATCCTGGTTTCTATTAGTCCTTTGAAAGCAAATGTGCATGTGAGGCTTTCATTCTGTGCTGGAAAAGACCCCTGCAGTATTAAATAGTCTGGCAAACACATGCGTGGGCTCCCAAGGAAGATTATTTTTATAAATATATTGTAAATAAGTGTATTATTATAAATTAAGATCTGTAGCAGAGCCTCCTGGGAGGTTGAAATTCTCAGACACTATTTTGTCCTTGTTTTGAGTCCTGATGTCAAACTCTGCCCCATGTTTCTCCTATTTGTCCCCCATAGAATCCAGAGAGGCATTGTCAGCAGATGGTGGCATGTATCACCTAAGAAGAAGACCATGTGAAGGCACCTCTTATCTTGGGTACAAAGTTGTTGAGGCCTGTGATGGTGCTGTTGGTATAGATGTGGGGGCAAAATAGACCTCTGGCTTTACTTCAGGGTCTCCAAGTTGGCATCCTTGTCCTGTTGTTTCCTTGTGGCTTGTGAAAATCTGCTTCAGGTTCAGCGGTTTTCTATAATCAGTTACGGGCTTGCCACCCAGTGCCTGAGAAAGTGTCATGTAGATTGTCCAGTGTGGGCTGTAGATTGTACTTGAGTGATTTCAGTTGTGAGCTCTAGTCTAGGTGACAACTGGCGGGGCTTCTGTTTTTGTGGTCTGTCTTTTAGTAGGTCTGTCTTGGGAATCGTTTCGTTGGTGGGTATTTCAGTCTCCCAAATGCCTGGCTTAATTCCATCCTGGGAGCAGTTTGGTCTAGTAGTGAAGGCACCACATTAGAAAGTAGGAGACCGTGAGTTCTAGTCTTACTTTAGGCATGAAAGCCGGCTGGGTGACTTTGGACCAGTCACTCACTCTCAGCCCAGTCTTCTTCACAGGGTTGTTGTTATGGAGAAAATAGTAGGTGGAAGGTGTGTTGGATATGTTTGCTGCCTTGAGTTATTTGTAAAAATAATAAAGGCAGGAGACAAATAACAAATGAAGGAATTAGGACAAATGCAGTTGTAGCCAGCATAGACTGGTGATGTTTTTTAGATAGCATGAAACTTACGAATTGTCACAGAAATCTAAATGTTTCCAATTTCGATTCACAACGCACCAAATCTTTGCAGTAATTGACAGTTCCTGGTTTTTTTTAAAAAAAAAGCAAAATCGACAGACACAAATTTGCCCCATAACATTTTTCTAGAGGTTTAATAGCTGCTTACCCAATACTGTGGCCACGAGTAAGTGTATAGTCCGTAAACAACAACATACAATCAGGACCACAAAATTCACACAGTGTTTCATTCATCAGCTTTGATGCCAGGAAAAAAGGAAGTTAGGATACAGAGTATTGCAAACTGCATAAACAAAGCTCTAGCCGTCATTTCATGGTCAAGTCATTAAGTTTCTCTGAATTGCTTGAATATCTTTCCTCTTAATGTATTGGTTAAAATAATGTATAATAATCACATATTAATAGGTTACAACTTTAGGCTAACCTAGTCTGGACTCAGAAACTAAAATGGTCAGGTTAATAAATCACCCTGCCAACAAAAGTGCGTATAGTCAAGGCTATGGTCTTTCCAGTTGCAATGTATGGCTGTGAAAGTTGGACCATAAGAAAGGCTGAGCGCCCCTGACCTTCGCTCATTCCGCTGGGACCTGAAGACCTGGCTCTTCGAGCTTTCTGGCCTGGACTGAGAATATTAACTGGGGTTTTAATTGTATTTTAATTGTTATTGGGGTTTTTAGTTTCAAGGTTAGTTTAATCATTTTAATTGTTTTAATTTATGTAATTTGTTGGACTGTTTTAAAAAACCTTGTGAACCGCCCTGAGTCCTACGGGAAAAGGGCGGTATGTAAGTTTAATTTAAAAAAAAAAGAATTGAGGCCTTTGAACTATGGTGCTGGAGAAGACTCCTGCGAGTCCCTTGGACTGCAAGGTGATCAAACCGGTCTGTCCTAGAGGAGATCAACCCTGACTGCTCTTTAGAAGGCCAGATCCTGTAGATGAAACTCAAATACTTTGGCCACCTAATGAGAAGGAAGGACTCACTGGAGAAGAGCCTAATGCTGGGAAAGGTTGAGGGCAAGAGAAGAAGGGGACAGAGAATGATGTGGCTGGATGGAGTCACTGAAGCAGTAGGCGTGAGCCTAAATGGACTCCAGAAGATGGTAGAGGACAGGAAGGCCTGGAGGAACGTTGTCCTTGGGGTCACGATGGGTCGGACACGACTTCGCAACTAACAACAACAACAATAAATTAGAGTAGGATTTTGGAGCTGTAGTCTAGAACCCAGAAAACAGAACCAAACCACTTTGTGTCCCTGAGATCATCCTAAATCAAGCACAGTTTCAAGGATGGACAGAAAAAACAGGCTGACATGTGGTTAAATTCCCTCCCGAGCCACAATCTGAGTCACTCTCTGGATTCTGTTGACTCAGCCAATCAGCATCTGGTGTCTGAAGAGTGTTTTTGATTACATATTTCCAAGGAACAAAACAGACATTACATTATTAGTAAACAATGAAGTGGTAACAGCAACAAAATTATGGAAATGGTTAATGCTAAATTCTTCTGGATGAAGAATGATCCCAGTTAAAGTTAAGTTAAATCCTGGGCCATCTATTAAATGGTCTTGCAACTTTTGCTTAATCTTAAAATTAGTTAAGGGAAATCACAACGTGTGAAAATGTCCAGCAGTTCAACCTACAATCTTGTTGAATTCTTCGAATGAAAGTGTTTGAAGAACTGACTGAAAGATTATTATTTTGGGGGGCAGTTTTAATTTTGGCTGAGAAAGGGTTTGAGAAACTCAAAAACCTAAAACTGTTGCATAGTTTTGGTTGGCTTAATAAAGAATGACTTGTATGGAAATTTGATTAATAATAATAATAATAATAATAATAATAATAATAATAATAATAATAATAATAATAATAATAATAATTGAGTTCATTGCATAAATCAATTTTGGGATGGAGGTGGTCTTGTTGAAGTCAGCTTTCTTAGCCCCAACTTTAAGCAATACTCCATTTTTTAAAGTCTGTGAGATCTATTTATTGCCTTGTGTGGTTCTTGTTAGTTCATAACAAAAAAATGTAACAATAATACTTTTTAAATAATCTGTTTTTCCCCCTTTTCTGATAATAGATAAGTGCCCAGGGAGGGGTTCTGCATGCAGTTCAAATTGACAGCCCCTATTTAACAAAGGATTATTGCATCTATTACAATTATACCTGGACTTCCCTTCCTGATAGTTTATCTAACATTGTAAGTATTTATACACTGTTAAGAACTGAATGAATTTCAGTTGGGGACTGTTGTCAAGTTTCAGACATTGTGCCAAGCTGTCTTTATTTTTCTTTAACCCATCGTGATTGGATCAATGCGTAATACTAAACCACATTACTTGTTTATTTTATTAAGCAAATTTATATAGCCACCCAACTCACATGTTGATGACTCCGGCCAGTTTATAATTTTTTAAAAAATCTCCCATATGATAAAAAACATCTCCCACCCTCCATGGCAGCAACTACAGAATCAAACCAGCCATTTGACTGTCTCTATTTCCATTTGTGGTCCCAGGCTCCTAATAAAACCATGTTTTCAGGGGCTTTCAGACAAAACAACAGGGTGGGGTCCAACCATAGCTTGACAGGAAGGATGTTCCATAAAGACTAAGGAGAAGCCTTTTTTTGTTGTTGCACCAGGATTACCTGCTTAATTGATGGGACCTGTAACATGCCCTGTCTTCCTATCCTGGTGGTTGGGTGACTCTAATAGGGGAGAGGCCATCCATCAAATAGCCTAGTCCCCAACCACGTAGGGCAGGGTTGTCAAACTGCCAGCCCACGGGCCGGACGCATCACGAAACCGCGTCCACCCCATTGCCGGCAATGGGGAAAAAGTTCCGATACATCGCGCGACGTCACGTGACGTTGCGAGTTTGACATGTCTGATGTAGGGCTTTAAAGGTGATAACCAGGACCTTGAATTATAATAAGGAATAAGCCAGTAAATCCTGTTGGTATAGTGTAGGAACATAGTCAGAAGCATTTGGCATCCCTTTAAAAGACGTCATTGGCCAAGCTATAGTGTGGTATAGTAGAATTGTAAGGAAACAACGCAGATAAGTCTGTATTCATACACGTAGTAGAAGAACGTGGGAGTGAAATATTTGAAAATGATAAGATTGGGCTGGGTGTAGCAATGCCGGGAATACCATCCTTGTTAAGTTTCGGTAAGCAGAAAGCTAGCCCCGTAGGAAAATGTTGGTTTTCAGTTTTACTTGCCTTTCAGATGCAAAGGCAGAAAGTTGAGTCAGGAAACAGGGACCCTCAGATAGGACTTGGCTGCAGCTCTTTAAAGCAGCTGCGTCTTTCCCCCCGGAAACAGTTGCAGGCATGAGAGGAAGCTTTAGCAGCCCTGGGTGCTTTAAGGGATTGCAAAGTGAGCTTCAGGAATGCCTCCCTTTGGAATCCGAAGCCCTGCACAGCTCTAGCCTCTAACAGAAAATGGTGTGTCCTCTTTGCATTCTCACAAAACGCATTCGGACCCAGGATTTTAATTCTGGTTCCTGTAAATCATAGGAAGTGAGAAAAAAAAAGGTTTTTTTTTAAATAAACTGCGGAAATCTCTTGCATATTTGCTCTTTAATTTTTGCTTTCCTTTTTTTTCAAACGACTTATTTTTATGGTCTTTCAGGCCTATGCAAGACTGGAGTTTTTGACCCCCAAGATGCTCTGCAGCCCATCTGAGGTTACGCAAGACATCAAGAACAAAGCGATCGTAGTGAAGAGGGGAAATTGTACTTTTCTAGAGAAGGCAGAGATTGCTCAGCGGTTGGGTGCTAAATTACTGCTGGTGGCTAGCGAAACTTCCATAGTAAGGTCCAGTTTTTTTGCACAGTTGTTTGCTCTCTGTCGGTCTTTTGGTGCTTGGAAACTGACTTGCCCATTTTTTTCAATTGTTATGTGATTTGGATCAACATTCACCGATTATTCTAATACAGGGGTAGGCAACCTTGGCTCTTTTATGACTCATGGACTTCAACTCCCAGAATTCCTGAGCTATATTGGCTCAGGAATTCTGGGAGTTGAAGTCCACGAGTCATAAAAGACCCAAGGTTGCCTATCCCTGTTCTAGTAGGTTAGGCCTACTAGAATCCGAATCTATGGTATCCTATGTAACTTTTAAGCAGTATGATGTTTAAACACACTAGACAAATATATTCTACAGTTTTCTTTATCTTTTATTAAGTGAAATTATCATTCCTGGATTTTCAGCTAATAGGGACCCCCTGAATGACTGTAAATTAAAAAAATTAGTAATGATCAGTAATCCTTGACTTGCAACTGTTCGTTTAGGAGTTTAAATTTTCCATTTATCCAGACAGGTTTAACTTAAGGCACGTGGAGTCTTTTCAAGAGCTAATAAAGGCAAAGAATGAAAGCCAAATTATGTATGATATACGAAAAGCCAAAATGTCTACATAGTGGATAGTGGTGGAATTGGGGTGTGTGGCTCTGTTAATAATGGTATCTAGAAAAGATTGGACGAATCGGGAGCCGTTTTCTCGAGAAATGCCTGTGATTTAATAAGTCTTGGCTCGGGTAAGCAGAGAAAAATTTATTTTCCATTTTTCTAGGGTCCTCCTGGAGGAAACAAAACCCAGAATCTGACTATTCCCATTGCGCTCGTTAGAGACACAGATATAAAGGATTTGGAACAGGTACCTCCTTTTCACAGTGACTTTTTTGGGTGTGTGAGCGAGAAAAACAAATGGGCTTCTGTTGGGAAATAATAGATTTTTAGTACACCCTGAGGCTAAGCTTGTAAGCCGCCCTGAGTCTTCGGAGAAGGGCGGGATATAAATGGAATTAAAATTAAAAATTAAAATTAATTTTTTTTCTTGGTCTGCTTCCATCTTTAAATATTTAGTGACACGCGCTGCAGGTGGTATCTTTGCATTATTTTGCCTTTCTGATTAATACTTTGGGGTTGCGGGTTAATTAACTTGTATTTTGAGAAGGATTGCTTTACCAAGAAATCCTTTCTTTTGCTGATCTATCATAGTTCGGTATTTGTCACCCCTTGGTGGGTTCCTTAAAGAGACGCTGAATAAAGCAGTAACTCTTCCTTCCTGAAACGAGCATTATACGTAACACTTCAATGAGATTTTTGCAGCATTTGTCTAGATGACATTCTCAAGCGTCTTCTTTTGCTTTTCGCCCTTGTTCTCTTCGCCTCCGCCTCTGATTCCCCCTCAGAATCATAGAGATGATCTCAGAGGCTCTCTAGACCTAGCCATTGCTTTTCTCAGGATCTTCTTGAGCAGTGCATTTCAACCTTAGCATTTTTAAAATGTTTGGATTTCGGCATTCAGAATGGCTGAGAACACCACACTAAGAACATCTTGATTAGTTTTCTTTGAAGCAGAGGAGAATTTATCTCTAAACTTTTCTGTGTATATTATTAAATAGCCAACACTTTATTTGTAACTAAGAGCCATCTTATATTTAGCTCTTTTTTCTCATGGCTTTTTGCACGGCTTCTTTGTAAGGCTTGCAGAGTTTATTTTTTTAATCATGCTTGTCCACTGGATTCTCTGATTCTAAGTGGGCTTAAATTGGTTGGCCAACAATGAGGGTGCTTGCCACCAGGAGGTAGAGGGTTTGGTGAACTGGTGCAACAAAAACAGCCTCATTCTAAATGTAGGAAAAATGAAAGAGATCACTGTCAATTTCAGAAAAGGCAGGCACAGCCACATACCTCTGTGTATTAATGATTTACCTGCGGGGGTGGTTAGCAGCATCAAGTTTCTGGGTGTGCAGCTAACAAGTAGGCTAGCTTGGTCACTCAAAAGTGAGAGACACTGGTGAAGCAGGCACAGCAGCGCCTGCATTTTCTGCGTTGCATGAGAAAAGTACATCTTCCTTCCCTGTCCTTACCACTTTCTGCAGAGGGACAGTCAAGAGCATCTTGTCATATGGCATTACTGTCTGGTTTGGAAGCATTACTGCTTGGGACAGGAATACGGCGCAGAGAGTGGTGAGGACAGCAGAAAAGTTCAGTCCATGAGTCAGTAGGAGGACATGGCATATAATGACACTAAAGGTTATCTTATGTTAACGTAGGGTGACTATGGATGGGTTATTCAGATGCAGGAAGGATGTCTAATGTTCAACCAAAATTTCTAACTGATATGTTTCTAATTTTTAGAGTCTTGGAAGAAATGTTAATGTGGGATTATATTTACCACCTCAACCGCTCTTTGATTATAGTATGGTGATCATTTTCCTAATCGCGATGTTCTGTGTGTCTCTTGGAGGCTACTGGAGTGGTAGGGCAGAGCTGTGAGTTTAATTTTTACTGTAATATGAAAAACATTCCTAAAGCTGACTGCTAGCTTAGAGTTGCATCCGTTGGGCTTCCATTCACCCTGCGAATTCATTGCACGCTGTTTCAGTTCTTTTAAGTAAATGGAACAACAGAAGAATGGGCATTGCCCAGAGTGGTTTCGATCTGAGATGGGCAGCAAATAAATTTAATAAATCTGCTAGGCGGGCCCAAAAAGCTAGAGGCATTGTGATACACACACCACCCCTTGAGTATCTGTGCAATGTACACAACTTGTTCACACACAGCCAAGTAGTAAATATCAAAACATGTGTTTTTGAAGAACAGAGACTGGGAGGGTACATTTTTCTCAAGAATTATAAGAGCACTAGGGCAAAGTTGCCCAGATTAAAAAGTTTATCATCTGTGGCAATTTCCTAAGTGCTTATTTTTGTCCATCCAGTGAGAAGCTGAAACGAGGCCCCAACCCTGGAAGCAATGACTCATTATCGGATGAAGAAGCTCTTACTTTAACCCCTTTGACAGTTGTCATATTTGTGTCCTTCTGCTGCATTATGCTGGTCTTGATGTATTTCTTCTACAAATGGCTCGGTAAAAAATATATGAATTTATTTAGCCTGGGATTGGAAGGGAAAACTTGTTGCCAGATTGCTAGATCTCTATCCAAGGAGCAGACAGGGTGCTGCATTACCTGAAGGCCTTTGTTATTTTAAAATAAGTGTTGGATGGATTTTGGTCTTTGTTACTTCCTGAGGCAGCTTTGCATGCCAAAAGTATTATGGACATTTAAAAAAGCAAATCTTCCCAATGCAATTTAGGCAGATTGTTCATGACCCCAAAGTGCTTTTACAAGCATTTTTTGAGTAACTTGTACAACAGCCCTGCGTGGCGGCAGTTGTTACAATTCCCCTATTGTTAGGCTGGCTATAAGTCCTGGAGGAAGAAATCTGTGGTTTGCCTGAATATTGTGTCTGAATGTGATACAGGATACTTCCTCAAGAAAATGGATAAATGCAGCTCAAAAGCAGGAAGAATAAAGGATACCTCTGTATAGGTAGTCCTTATTTAGTGACTGCCTTGGACGACGGTTCCCAGTTAATGACGGTGATGAAAAAAAAATTAAGTTTGTGAACAATCCTCACCTTTATGACCTTCGCTGGTCTGTAAAGAAAAGGAAAGCTGCAGTAATATCTTAAGCATATTCGTGGTTTCACTTAGCGAGCACTTCGCTTAATGACTGAGTAGCCGGTCCCAATTATGGTTGCTAAGTGAGGACTACCTGTATCCATGTTTATATGAATTTTTCTTTCCCGTTATTGAAAGATTGATAGTTGGTTCTAGCCAGTTTGTTTGTAACCACGTTCTCATGCTTGTTCTCCTTTCTTGTCTAGTGTATGTTGTCATTGCCATATTCTGCATAGCATCTATTTCGAGCATGTACTGCTGTCTCTCTGCCCTAATGAAAAAAATACCTTATGGACAATGCAGGTAAAGTGCTCTGGTTATATATGACTTTTTAAAAAGAAGGCAAAAATAATTCCCTTTTGCAGATGAAAATCACGGTGACATCTCAATTTGGCCTCCAGCTGATCAGTCTTTGGATGCAGCCGATCGGTTATTTAGTGATGGCTATGGAAAGTGTATCAGCTGGCCCCTTGTGGTCTTCAGATCACTTCCAGGTCCACAAGAGATTAACTGATACGCCTGTAAACTCTGTGGGCCTATTAAAATGGCACGTTCCAGGGATCTTATGGATCCAGAAGAAACCTGATTGAGGAATGTCTGGTGGACAGGTCCACTGATTGCCTACATAACAACTGGCAAAAAGTGACCTGGGCTTTTGACCTAGTAACTCCTACGTGGCTGATCTTGGTTTGCTCCTTAACTTACCAATAGAAGTGAATATTTGTAGCTCAGGGTTGAACGGTGGGGTCCTTGGTGCTCTCTGAGCTTGGCTGTTTTCTTGCAGATGTTTCATTGCCCAACTAGGTGACCCTTCTAGCATTGACGGTGTTACCTACTTGGGCAGTAAAACATCTGCCAAGAAAACAACCAAGCTCAGAGAGCACCAAGGATCTCCTTAATTTATGGAGGAACTTCAAGAGATTGAGAAAAACAGCTCCTGGTGGAGAAAGGCTAGACATGAATCTGTTCCCAAGTAGCAGCTAAAGTGATCAGAAAGCTGAAAAGGAAAATAAACCTTGAGAACACATTTTGCAAAGGTAGATGGGATGAACTATTAGTTTGTAGAAAGTTGTGAACAGAATGACTCAGAATTAGTCACGGAGCAACCTGGGGATCACAGGTGTCTGCAGGCATTTATGTATGTATGTATGTATGTATGTATGTATGTATGTATGTATGTATGTCAATGTAGAAGCCACATGCCAGGATATCTATAGGCAGCTCACCCTTAACTTGAGGAAAGAACTTTTTATTAATTAATTAAATATATACACCGGCCGTCTTTCCAGTTGAAGTGAACATGCACTAATATTCTTCTGCTTTGTTTCAGTATAACTTATATCTTAGATGGAAATGGGGGGGGGGGAAATCCTTGAAATTCGTTGAGTGTGATACTGAATTTGCAAGGCTGCCTTTCTTGCTGGAAAATGTGCACTCGCATCCTGCATTTGCCAGGCTGATCTGGTGTTGTAACCGTATTGTTTTAGGTTTCCGTGCTGGAACCGCGCCCTTGAAGTCAGACTGGTTTTCCTCTTTCTGTTTTGCGTAGCACTGTCCGTTACCTGGGCTGTGTTTCGGAACGAGGAAAGGTAAGTGAAGAATAGAGCAGAACAGAACAGAACAAAAAAAAAAAAACAAAGAACAGAACAGAATAATAACTTTATTGTTACTTTGAATGTACACTGATTGGCATACATTAAAAGGAAATTTCATTGCATACAGCTCTCATGAGAGCTAGTTTTGTCTAGTGGTTTAAAGCAGCAGGCTAGAAAGCAGGATACTGTGAGTTCTAGTCCTGCCTTAGCCATGAAAGCTGGCTGGGTGTCTTTGGGCCACTTACTAGGTGACCGTGAGTTCTAGTTCCACCTTAAGCATGAAAACCGACAGGGTGACTTTCGGCCAATCACCAGGAGATCGTGGGTTCTAGTCCTGCCTTAGCCATGAAAGCTGGCTGGGTGTCTTTGGGCCACTTACTAGGCGACCGTGAGTTCTAGTTCCACCTTAAGCATGAAAACCGACAGGGTGACTTTCGGCCAATCACCAGGAGATCGTGGGTTCTAGTCCTGCCTTAGCCATGAAAGCTGGCTGGGTGTCTTTGGGCCACTTACTAGGCGACCGTGAGTTCTAGTTCCACCTTAAGCATGAAAACCGACAGGGTGACTTTCGGCCAATCACCAGGAGATCGTGGGTTCTAGTCCCACCTTAGCCACGAAAGCCAGCTAGGTGACTTTGAACCAAGTCCCTCTCCCTCTCAGTCCAGCCTACCTCACAGGGTTATTGTTGGGAAAATAGGAGGAAGGTGTGTTGGCTATGTTTGCCCCCTTTATTTGTAAAAATAATAAAGGCGGGTCACAAATAAATAAAAAACAAAATAAAGTGAAGAATTTTAGGTTTTTTCCATGTTGGAATAAGCACTGCTAGAAAAAAAAATCATGTCTTCTGCTCGGCAAAGCGGCAGCAGGGTGTATGGGCGATTGTGCAACTGAAATCTCACCCACCCCCTTTATCCCATCCACACACAGGTGTACCCACTAGTTTGGATCTCTCACTCTCCCCTGTGGAAGTCTCTGCCGGGATAGCTCTTCCTCCCCACCCCCTCTCTTTAAAACAGCCAAAATCGTGTGCATTTTAGGATCCACATCTGTATTTTAAATTTTCAAAGGGTTGAAAAGGGAATTTTTTTTAGGCCAGGAGCTCAAGCCTATAAAATTGGCTGTTAATTCCCCCGTATTATCGAAGCATGACTGAGTAACCAGGGACAAGGATCAAGGTTTCTCTTTTTTGATAACAGTTTTAGATGAAATGGAATCCTTCGCTTGCCCAAACCTTCTGTGTGTGTATTTATTCAGAAGCCTCTGCCGTTACATTATTCAGAAGCCTCTGCCGTTACATTCAGAGGAAGTTTATCTTTTATTGAGTGTGTTGAGGATTACAGCTGAAATTTAAACAAGCATGTGTAGTGTTCTTGTTCCCGTGCTTAAAGATAATCTTTTTTTTTTAATTTTAGCTGGGCTTGGATTTTACAAAATATCCTGGGAATTTCTTTCTGTCTGAACTTTATTAAAACACTCAAAATGCCCAACTTCAAGGTACAGTAACTTATTTAGCTAAACTATATGGACATAGTAAATAATAGAGTGAAGGAAAGGGAGTATTTTAATTTGCCTCCCACTGTAGCCTTACGTTTTGTGTTTAGAGCAGCTCGTGAAGATTTTCCCCATTACAGTTAAATTTCTTTGCAAAGAATTGTTACGGAGGTGCTGGATTTCAGCTGCTCTTCCGCAGGCAGCAAGGCTCAGGAAGGAAATGTGTTTTCAGCCATTATTAATAGATGTCAAAGAGAGAGAGAGGGATACAATCATTGGGTTATATCAAATTTAAAAATACAGCACTTACAAGGGCAAAAATAAAATTTCTACTGTTGACTTGAAGTCCTGAATATACATTTGAAAGGGATAGCAGGAATGTGTGGGATGGTTTTTTTAAAAAAACAAAAACAAAAAAGAAAAATAGATTAATATATATTAATATAACAATAGATCACAGTTTACTTTTCTAAAAATCGGTTGGCTATGTAATCTTTTTTTTACTGAACCACAATCTTTGGGCTAAATCTAGAGTAAATCGTACTTAGAGTTAACCCATCGAAAACATTGGACAAGATAACTTTCACTGGATGCCCAGGAAAACTAGTCTGTTTATTCTGTGGCCAAAGAATTTGTACTTAACGCAAGGTGTATGGCTACTACTAGATAGACCGTGAGAAAAGAAAATGAATCTGAAATATGGAATGAATGAATGTCTTTAAGTTTGAAAGGGTTTTGCATACATTTTGTTTTGTTTTTTTTTAAATAAACATCTGTTCTTTGTTCTCTAGTCATGTGTGATTCTTCTAGGTCTCCTTCTTTTATATGATGTATTTTTTGTCTTCATCACACCTTACATTACAAAAGTAAGTATGCAGGTTTTATAACGATTATTTTCATCATGCAGAGGGGATTCGATTTTGGATGTAGTGTTTTTATGAAAAATATGCTCCAATTCAGTGACAATTTTAAGTGTACAAGTCCAACATTTTGGTTTAATCTGATCCATACCTGGTGTAGAATAGGAAGACTTAAGCAGTACAGGTACTGCTTTCACTTAAAACTATTTGTTTAGCGACCATTGGGAGTTATAACGACATTGAAAAAACTGACTTACAACAGGTCCTCACAACTGTCGCAACATCTTCACCATCACACAATCAAATCATTTGACAACTGGGATATATTTATCATGATTGCAGCATTCCAGGATCTTGTGATCACCATTTGTGATCTTTCCAGCCAACATCTGGCAAACAAAGTCAATGGGCAAACCTGGGATTTGGTTATTGAGCACATGATTCACTTAAGAACTTGCTTAACAACCATGGGGAAAAAGGTCGTAAAATTGTGCGTGACTCGCTTAATGATCTCTGTGCTTAGCAATAGAAATGATGGCCCTAATTGAGGTCTTAAGTCAAGGACTACCTGTAGAATATTGGCTGTTGTTCAATACCACTAGTTGCCTTTGTGTGGCACTGTGATGCCATTAAATTAGAATAAGGTCTAGATAAAGCGAACTATATAATATCCCAGTCTCTTAATTCCAGGACTTTTAAATATTCCAAACAATTTATTTCAGGTTTAGTAGTCCAATTCTCAAAATACGGAGACTAAAAGTCCATTATTTATTTATTGTATAAACATTTGCATATCTACTGTATTTATCTTCTGCTTATTTTATTTTAAAATATGCATTTAGGCTTCATGTCCTAGTGTTTTAGTGTCTTGTTTATGTGTTTTAAGTTTCCTGTCCTGATGGAAATTGCATTAAATCAGCCTGGTTTGATGCCTGTTTCCAATAAATTCATGAAATATACTTGCAGCTAGCATTTCCTGCAAATCATATAGAACCAACTGTGTCATCAAGTTTGTTCTGATTTTGATTTTTTTCATGTCATCATCTCATGTTAATCTTTATTGGATTATGAACAATCCTGGTTCCTAATTCATTCCGTTTTATATGACTTTGCCAGGGAGTGTCCTGGCCAAACGTCTACTGAAAAAAATGCATTGAGTTTTAAATGCCTAATATTTAAGTATTTCCAGAATGAATGATTCAGCATCAATATTATTTTTCAAACTTTCAGAGTGGAGAAAGTATCATGGTTGAAGTGGCGATCGGACCGCTTGAAAGCAGTGAAAAGGTAGGCATATTATCTTTTGGAAAACCAGTCGCTTCTGTTTTCACAGGTTGGGTTATATTATAATATTCCACTTGTTTTTCATTAACATGCAATCTTGGCTAAAATCATCTTAGAGACCTCTTAAACCAGTGTTTCTCAGCTTGGCAACTTGAAAATGTGCGGACTTCAACTTTCAGAATTTCTGGCTGGAGAACGTCTTTTAAGTTGCCAAGGTTGAGAAACATTGTCTTAAACTTTTGGGGAGAGAGAAAGTGAATACAGGACTAGTCTTTCTCCTCCTCCATGTAAAGTGTGCTTGGGTATTGCCCTTAATATTCCAATATAAACTGCTTACAAAATATAGCCATTTTTTTAATCTTTTTTTTTCCAAGTATTAAATGCTTGTTGACTTGGGTTTGATCCTAGAATGATGGAAACTTGATGGATGCCTCTGCTGAACAGTCAGCTCCTCATGAGAAAGTAAGGATTGTGTTTAAGATACATTCCATTGATTTTCAATGGCCTCCTTTGAAAAAAAAAAACCCAACAATATTCTTTGGGGCAAGGGGAAAAAAACTCGATTCTCTGTTCTCTCCATGTTAATTTCTTCAGGATTTGGATCTAAGTGTTGCCCAATCAATTTTGATCAAGCTAAAATCTTTCCTCTCCTGGGGTGCATTTTATCAATCATTTGTCAGTGGTGTCTTGTCTGCTATATACAGATGTTTCCTCTGTGGCATTTGTGTTTGATCATACTTTTGCACACTCTGCATCTTGGTTACTGTTTTCTCAATGTAGGTCCTCCATAACATGTTGTATGTGAACTAGATAAGTAAATGATTCTGATAAAATGTTATTTTTCGTGAAAAATTCCTTTGGATTGGTCTACAGAGTTGTTAAAAACAACTGTCTTTCAGTTGCCGGTGGTTTTCAAGGTGCCGAGGTTGGACTTATCACCAGCAGTGTTGTGTATGAGACCATTTTCATTACTTGGATTTGGTGATGTTGTTATTCCAGGTCAGTGTCTCTTTCAGTTCAGATTCACTTAACAACGGTGTGACTAATATAAGAACCGCAGTGATTCACTTAACAAATGTGGTGAGAAAATTCGTAAAATGGGGCAAGACCCAACTTAAGAAATTTCTCGCTTAACAACATAAATTTGGGGCTCAGTTGTGGTCTTAAGTTGAGGACCGCCTGTAATCCTGTTGTTTTGAGGACTTTGTTTTCTTCCTGACAAAATCTCTCTGACCTGTCTTTCTTTCTTTCTTTCTTTTTTTTTTAAGGTCTCCTGGTTGCGTACTGCAACAGATTTGATGTGCAAACCAGCTCTTCCTCTGTGTATTTCATTTTATGCACCATAGGTAATTTATCCCAATAATTATTTTGAAAAACAGAATTGGGAATGCCCCTTGAGATAAGAGCCAATCCTACCCTCTTGGCCTTTTAGGAGAAGCCTTAAAACCTGGCTCTGCCCGTTGGCCTGGGGTTCCCTGTTGTAGGTGGTTAGTGGATGAAGAGATTATTTCACCTCTACCCCTCTGTGTGTTGCTCTTTCCTAGCTATCTTTGTTAGTTTTAATGATGGAGAGCAACCATCCTGGCTGGAAGGGCTGAAGCACAGAATACACCAGGACTCTCTATGTAAACACAAGAGAGCGAGGTCTGACCCTGTCTGAATGCTTAGGGCAGGGCTCTTCAAACTTGGCCCTTTTATGACTTATGGACTTCAATTCCCAGAATTCCTCAGCTAGCGTGCCTGGCTGAGGAATTCTGGGCGTTGAAGTCCACAAGTCATAAAAGGGCCAAGTTTGAAGAGCCCTGGCTTAGGGCCTTATCTAGTAGTTTCCATATGAAAGCTGCCAGTCTGGCGAGATTCCTCTATTAAGAGGCAGAAAACGGTAAAGTAGTCTGTTCAAACCTTATATGCATGGGTCTGGTTGTTTGCGCCTGATGAATAGTTATGCTCATTTTGGCTTGTTGTGTAAGCCACCTAGAACCGCCTGATGGTGAGTTGGTCAGCATACAAATTTAATAAATGAAAATAAATTACCATGCCTAGCCTAAACCAAGGAGCCTAAAAATCTGTGGCATTCAGTGACATTTTTTTTTTTAAAAAAAAATGTTTGCCTTGTTCTACAGCTTATGGTGTCGGCATGGTGCTCACCTTCGTGTGTCTAGTATTGATGAAGAAGGCTCAACCGGCTCTTCTCTATTTAGTGCCTTGCACACTCATCCCTTGTGTCCTGATTGCTTTGTACCGCAAGGAGATGAAAAAGTTCTGGAATGGTAACAGCTATCAGGTGAGGAGAGACTATTTGGGTCCTGGGAGTAGATGCTGCTTGTTCTTCTTCATACAAGGGGCATAGCTGCTGGGTTGGGATTGGCGTGTTCAGGGACAAGGTCGCTCTTGGTTGTGATAATTCTCTGTCCGATGTTGACCCACTCAGTGCCCTTTAGTCCAACGTACCTCACAAGACTGTTGTGACTGTAAAAATAATTTTGAGGCTGGGATGCTACATATGCTGCCTTGAGCTCGGAGAAAAAGGGAGATAATCAGTCTAGTAGTATGTGTGCCTTCAAGTCACTCTCGACTTCTTGGGACCGCCAGGACAAGTCCCTGCAGTTCGCTTGGCAACATTTTTGGAAGTGTTTTTGCCGTTGCCTTCTTCCTGGGGTCGAGATAGAAGGACTGGCTCCAAGTCGTCTGGCTGGTTTTGTGCCTATGGCAGGATTAAAGCTCGCAGTCTCCCTGTTTTTAGCTTGGTGCCTTAATCCGCTATACCAAGCCGTAATCTAAGAGCAAATAAAGTAAATCTTCCCAAAATACCTTGCTGAAAGAGAATCTCTTTTGAAGGAGACCAGGAGGGCAGAAAGTGGGTCTGAGAGGGTCAGAGCCAGTTTGCAATGCCCTTTGCCCCATTCCTTCGCTCACCGCCCGCATCCACTTCCTGTGCTGCGCTCTGCTTTATTTTTTTTGTCCTGCCTTCACTGCTTTTCTGTGCATCTGACTCTCTTCTCCTTTTGGTCTGTGCTTCTTCTTTCCATGTCCTCAACTGCTTTGCTTCTCTGCCACCTGCATATCTGCCTATTGGCTTGGCTGTTCTGTAGCTTCCCCGTTCCAGATGTTGCCTTCATCCAAACTGTTTTTTTGCCAGCACTCTACTCCCTAATCTTTGCCCAGTGGTTCTCCATCTCATTTGCTGTTAACCCAGCCTTCCTCCTCATTTGCAGACTTCCGGCAACTCTGCTCAATCCTGTCCAATCTGTTTTCATCTTCTCCAGCTCCTTGCCGCCTTCTGTGGTCTCTACCTCCTCCCTTGCTCCCCCCTCCCCTTACAGGACATGGATGGGATCCTCAAACTGATCAACGGTGTGTATCTTCAATGTGGGTCAATTACCCAGGTGTAGCGGTTAAGACCTGTGAAATCCTTCTCCCTTCCGATTTTTAAAACAATCTGGTTAAAGACCCGACAAGTTGATTCCAGTGTAAGCTTTGGTGGGTCGTAGTCCATTTTGTCCAAGGTCCGGGATATAATTTATATATCCGGGGCATGTGAAATCTACCCAGCTGTAGTGAGTGGGTGGAGAGAAGAAAAGAGAAAAAAGGGAAACGGTGGGGGAAAAAAAGAGGAAATAGAGACAGAATTATGTTCCGTCTTGACCCAAACCTACTCAGCAATAAGATGTGACACCAGAGATTTGAAGGTCATCTGATGATGGGTCCTGTTTTTGATATTACCATGGAAATCAGGGATTTTATTTTAATCCCATTTATATCCCGCCCTTCTCCGAAGACTCAGGGCGGCTTAGCAGTAGCCTTCATTCTATGTATATGCCTGCTTATTAGGGCTTTCACACACACCCCAAGCGGCATTATTACAAAGTCAGCTTAATTGCCCCCAACAATCTGGGTCCTCATTTTACCTACCTCGGAAGGATGGAAGGCTGAGTCAACCTAAATTTTCTTTTTAGCCTGCTTCCTGTAAACTAGTGAACTCACAGTTCTGTTCACTGATAATGGAGGATTGTGCAGCTGGATGTTTACAGAGTGGTCTTCTGAACCTTTATCAACCGGGGAAGCAATCATTGTTGTAGGCACCAAAGCAGTGTCGCTTAGTTCAATATGTACTTTGTGCCTCTTTCTCCGGTCTCCCATATGGGCCCAGCTGGGCCTGGGAAATAAAGAGGAAAACAAAATGCAACACAATTCATATTTCCAATCGCAGCCTTTCCCCCCCCCTCCCCGCCCCTACTACTTCGCTCCCACTTCTAAACTAACAACTGACTACTCGTATCTCGGAATTGCAGGTTTCATTATTTAGAAGTGCTTAAGTTGCCATAGCGATAGTTTCGTATGCTTTTCTCAGCAAGCAAGGATTTAAATTGCTTTGAACTTTGGATCTTTGTGTCAGCATGACTTAGTCTGGAATGAAAATTCTAACTCCCCATAGGAGAATTGGGAGGCAGTTCAAACAGGGCTCAGTTCAATGAGACCTTTAATCTAGTCGGTAAGTTCTCGGCGGCAAGACATCTTTTCATTTGGCGTGATCCTATCTACCTTGCACTTTTTCAAAGCAAAAGTCCACACTTTATTTCCTGCAAGCTCAGGCTGTGGGATTCAACCAGCTATTAACATTCAACACCAAGAAGGGGAAAAGTCACCGGAATTGATTAACTGTCAGGTAAACGGTCATCCAGATTTGCTGAGTGGGAAATCCTTTGGAGGCAGTTCTACTTCCAAGTTACCTGCACTGAAATTAATGCTCGTTGCAAAGTGTAGTGAGCGATCTTGTGATGTCGTTTCTGAATAAATTTCCCAGCCAACCAGATTTTGGCAAAGATACCCAAAGTGTTTACTAACTAAGCAGTGATTGGATGAACATAATTCCTTGTTAAATATTTTTGGAAATCTTAAGAAGGGCACTGATCTTGATTCTTGAACTGATATACTCTCATTGTCCTACATTATAGTGGCACAAAGTGATGCTATTTGGAGCTTGCTTTTTGGTCTTATTTCTAGTTAGGCGTGTGGCTAAATGTGAATAGAATCTTTCTGGGGTTTCCTGAAGTCTGCTTTGAGATCTTTGGAACCCGTTACACAGTTAGAGCTGAATAATCACCATGTTTTGCCTACTTGTGTTTTTCCATCCGGCCCTTTTAGTCTAACTTAGCGAGGATGATAAATGCTGAATCAGCCAAAGAAGCCATGTGATAGTTTAGTAAATGTTATAAAAATAATCTGCAATTTTACGGGCTTGGTGCTTAAATGGAAGCAGGTGCACCTGATATTTTTCTCTCCCTCTAGAAACTTCCGTTCAGCTCTGCATCACAATAAATTCTGCAGCTTTCATGTTTGTACGTTGCCTTAAGTACACCTGTGGTAGAAAGGCAGGGGATAAATGGAAGGAATAAGTATATTTTGTCTTTATTTTTATTTCTGCTGGTGGTGGAAAAGGATAGCGAAATCCTAGCTAGCTTCCTCTGGCCTCTTTGGAATGTCGAACGTTATTTCCCACATATTTCCAGACCTGTTTTTGCCTGCCAGCCATAACGACTGTAACTGGTTCCTGGAGGCTGATTTTTACCATCCACAAGTTGCACTGGATGCTTTTACAAGCTCGAGGCGTTCACACATGCCAAACTCTGAGGTTGCCGAGCTGGCCTCCTCTCCACCCCACTCCCCACAACAGCGTGCCTCTGTTTTTGAGTTGATGGAGCCAGCTAGCAAATAAAAATTAGCTTGAAGGTTGCCTCGTCCACTTCCCGCCTCCCCATGTTTACTTTTGGTCTGAGTTGGCAGCCTATGGTTTTTCAGTCTGCACTTGGTTTGCTTCTTGACATGGAAAGAATTGGACACCAGCATTCTGTCCACGAACAAGGTCAGGGCCACATTTTTCAGGCTGGGTCTGTTTGCCCAGGTCTTCAGCTTAGTATAGCGGTTACATGATTTCTTTCTTTCCTGGATCTTTTTCTGGGTTGGGATGCTATTTTTGCAAAGAGAGCCTTCATTGCTTTTCCAGCCACAGTTTTGGGAGACTTCTTGTGTCGGATGTGTTAAGAGCCAGATGTTTGGGCATTTGAATGAGTAGAACTATATCTCTCTAGCAGCATCTGCTTAGATCGGGGGTCAGCAAATGTGGCAACTTGTGGACTTCAAGTCCCAGAATTCCTCAGCCAGCCATGTTGGCTGGGGAATTCTGGGAGTTGAAGTCCACAAGGCTTAAAGTTAAGGGTGCTTGGTGCTCTCTGAGCTTGTTTGCAGACATTTCATTACCCAAACTAGGTGACATCAGCAGAGCTAATCATTATCATGAAAATCAACATCATCACTAGCGTTGATGATGTCACCTAGTGTGAGTAATGAAACATCTGCAAGAAAACAGCCAAGCTCAGAGAGCATCAAGGACCCCTCATTTCAATCCTGAGCTATAAATATTCTCTTTTATTAGTCTTAAATTTGCCAAGTTTGGAGACCTCTGGTTCAGATGCCCAGTTTTCTGCAACAGGTGAGCTGCAGGCTACCCTAGCCTCATGTCTTGAGCCAGTTTAAGATGAAAAATTTATCCCAGCTCTGACCATGCAACAGATTCAGATTTATTTGGCGTCTATCCCTGTTTAAGAAAGCCATAGGAATTAACTCACACAGGAAAATATTTGACTCATTAAAACAGAAGCAAAGGAGGCGTGTTCATCCCTCTGGTTTTCTGCTTGCATTTATTTATTTATTTATTTATTTTAAAGTCACCCTCTTTGGCTTCACAGATTTTCTGGCAAATATACATTGCAGAAAAACTCTCCCCCTCTCCCCCATTAGCTTTTAGAAAATATTGATTAACTTCAAGAGAACTAATGACTTACCTATTTATTGGTTCTTTCCTTTCTGGGGAGTTATGGGTATTTTTTGTTTTTCTTTTAAGTCCCCAGGTTTTTTCTCCAACACTAAGATATCAGCTGCTGATTTTGTGAGTGATGACAGCTTTCTTTCTCTCATAGTTGGATAGTAAGAGTATACATTTAGTAAGAGTGAAGATACTTCAGCAACATGTACATCAGGTTCACATGTTTGCTTACGCATGATTTATTGACTAAATATTTAATTCAAACAATTTGCTATGTCCCAAACTAACACTTTTTTTTACTCCTGCAGTTAATCTGAAACCAGCCATTGTGTTTTATAATTGTATAATCCAATGGATGCTTCAGTTTGCTTCTTCTGTTTCTGACTTTCAGCAGAAATGGTTTTTTGTCCTCTTCCCATGAATCAATTTGTTTTTAGAATCTCCCAGCAGTTTTTAAGTATAGCTTCTCTACTATAATATAGTTTTTAATGCTTTCTTAAACATTTCCATAAATGTGCTATGTGTATGAAGTACATCAAATTGTACCTGGCTGAGAACATCTAATGTTTTTGCTCAGTTCATTTTCCAGGGATTCCTTAAAAGAAGAAGCAATCATTTTTAATTTTCAGGTGCAAATTGTTCTACTCACATTTTCCAAATATATGAATTTGTAAACTGATAGTAAAACTTTACTGTTTGTTTTGTTGCTTCGGAACAGGGGTTCTGATTATTCACTTAGACAAACCTACTTTATCTTTGGTTCTGGCTGAATGCCATCACATTTATTATATTACGATCCTTGTAATTGCCTAGCAGAAATACGAAGCCAGCAATTGGATCGCTAACATACCATTTCTTTTATACCCAGGTGATGAATTCTGCTTCTAATGAAGAAAATGCCACCCAAGCCACCCAACACCATGAGGGACAATAACGCATCACCAAAAATAATGTACTATGATTTTCTACTCAAATAATAGAGACTGGTTTAATTTTTAAACTGGAATATTTCATACACTTTATTATGAAAAGAATCACCTTTTTTACACTTGCACATATATTTTTGTGAAACGTTTACTATTGATATTCTCAGAATTGTTATAACGTTATCTCTTGAGGTACCGAACCATATTCAATAAACCTGTGCCTTGCTTCAATTCAAAAGTTTGTGGCCTATGAGATAGATAGTATTTCTAATCAACCGTCCAATTTGCTCCTGGATCCCAGGCTTTCCACCTAATTCTTGTATTTGAAGCATTTGGGAGCTGAATAATGCAGACCAGAAGTGTCTTATCAGAGGTCCAGCTAGCAAAAAACGCCATAGGTTACTATGCAAATACAAGAAAGTAACAATGGGCAACTAAGAGTTTCATGCAACCATGTAATCCCATGAGTACAGTTCCCAAAGTTCCAGGTTGATGCCAATATTCTGCAGCAAAATATATATTTGATTACATGCAATGATTGTTCCCCAAAAGAGAAAATCAGTGGCACTGAGGCCTCAACATTCCCCCTTTTTAAGCTTATCAAATCCTGAAAAAAACAACAACCTGAAATGTTCAGCCCTGCCCTTTGCATTTTATAGCAAAGTCACTGTCACAAATCTCTTTATCATCAGTGGCTGGAAGAAAAAAGATATACAACGTGTGGTCGCAAAGCAGGTCCTTACCCGTATTATAATAATAATGTTATAATGTATGATAATAAGATGTAGAGGGGTTAGGAAGTCATAAAATGAGTAAGATGGACAAAGAATCAGCTGGGATGAGCCCATTAACTCATTATTATTATAATTGGGAGTTCCTGTACTTAATCCATCACGAGCTAATGAATATTATTTTTTAAAAATACTTAAGATAAAAACAGGAAGAAGATAAAAGAAGATAAAAACCAGAAACTTATTTTTCCTCTTTAAACGTAAGCACAAAGTCTAAGTTTAAAAATCAGAGGTTCATTTTTTAGTTCTCCCTAACTCACCTTTTATTGTCATCACTGTTAACACATCCATCATTTGAATTTTTATTTCAGCTTGTGCCTTAGTGCAAAGCTTTTACAACGGTCATCATAATATTAATAAAATAAATTCAGCTCTAGCATTTTGATTTGAAAGAGATTTCCTACTTTTAGCATCTCCTGGAAGTGCTAATGAACAGAAGTTTAGTAACTTTGAGGACCAGCATAGTTTTAAACCAAAGATACAAATGTGGATAAGAAAAAAAGGGGAAAAAAAGACTTTAGTTTAGATGTAATATAAGAACAACAGTATAACATAAACTTCCTCATTTGGTGTCTTCCAAATATCTTAGGACTGCAGCTACAGAATATTGTTAAGAATTCTGGGAATTGTATTCTACACATGTTTAAAAGCCATTGAGTTAGGAAAAGCTGGAATAATTAGGTAGCATAGATCTTGTAGCTCAAGCGAAGAAACCAGAAGCTTTTGAAATAACTGTTTTTCATGATGTTTTCACTCAGGAGAAATAGGCTTCATTTAAATGAAGCTTCATTTAAGCTAATGAGAACAAGTCTAAAAAAGCAATTTAAAAGCACTGTCTATTCTTTCTTAATAGTTGCATATTTGTAAGTCATCTCCCTAAGAACATGGAGGCTGTCTCATAACAATTTAAAGTTTTGATTTTGTGTGGGCTTCTGATTTGAGGTGACACCTGCATGAAGAAGGTTGTCTTCATGGAAACCTTTCTCCCATATCCCAAGATGTAGGCAATGAAGGGGAAAATAGATTGAGGTACCGTAGCTACAATTCCTTAATCCGTATATCAGATAATATGTTTAGGGACTTTCCTGGACCGTTTTATGAAAGTTTCCATTCATTGTTGAGCAGAATATAGAAATGGAAAATGGCCTACATTTTCTTGATATACCATTGGGGTCTTCTGTATACGTTTTCTTGTTAGGGAGCGGAAGCACACAGCTGGGCTATTTCTTGGTTTTTTCCCCAGTCATAATTGATGAACCTTTAATTATTACCTGAGTCCTTTCTGTCAAAAGTCTTACTGATCATATGAGACACATTTAAAACAACCAGGGATGCAGAACAGGGATCCAATTGGTGACGGAACATCAGGTTTACAGATCTAAGAAACTTGAAACAATTAATACTAAGCTTTATTATCCCATCCCCAACATGATCCATCTTTCATTTTCTGTATTCCTTTTAATTATCCCTTAGTCAACATGAATTCAAATAGACTTCTCGTTTTTAACACCGGTTGTAATAAATCAAGGGAACCTGAAGCTTATATTAGCATGATGGGACAGAAAACAGATCCTTTTCTCTAAAATGTCTTTTGACAAGAGGCAAGCTGAAATTGTAAAAAGGTTAGTTTTAGTTTTAATTTTGCTGTGTTTGGAAGAGTGAAAGACAGCCAGAAATGAATACACTTTCTGAATTGACTTTGTCTATTTTTTTACATTATTTTATTTGCTACTTTGGAAATTAAGTTCAATAAATTTAATTTGTGGAGGAATGTCAAATTTAATTTTGTTTTAATGTCTAAGGTTCATTGAATTACATTTGTAAGGAATAGAACTGACAAATCATATAATATTGTCCACTGAACATGCATTTGCTTTTTTGGAATAACGAGTAGAATAAGTATGATTCAAATTATGACAAATGTTCCAAGCTTCTCATTTTGAAATGTCAAATTAACAGTGTCTGTATGGACTATTTAACAATATTCTTAAAGTTGGGTGCTTTAATTATTGGCTGCTGAATAATATGCTAGGGGTTACATTGGAATTTACTAAAAGAGCTTAAAAATCAAGTTGTCCATTTTCACTTTAACAGCTTTAGTAATAAGAATAGTATTAATCATAACACTGTTAAAAGCAATAATCCAGTCTGATAATCATCATCTTTGCTGCTTTATTTTTGAAACATTGTGCATTTTTGTTTTCTAAGATTATTATAATTTGGAAAAACATTTTGTATCAAATAAACTTTCAGCAATAATTGGGATATTGTGTTATTATTTCCTGTGTGATTTACACATTAAAGTGTAGCCTTGTTTGGCATCAATATGGCTGTTAATCATCTTTATTTACTTTCCAGGGAAGAAAACTAAAAAAAAAGGCAACATTTGTCATCAATTTCACCTGTCTCACTTCAATATTCACAGATATCTTCTCCAGAAAATACAATAGAATAATTATATATTATTACGGAAGCCAAGTACTGGTCCTTCAGAGGCTTCAAGCATGTTACCCCTGAGGAAAAGGACAGGGACCTTGGAAGTGTTAGTTAGCAATAGCACTTAGGACTTATATACCACTTTGTAGTGCTTTACAGCCCTCTCTAAGTAGTTTACAGAGTCAGCATATTATCCCCAACAATCTGGGTCCTTATTTGATCAACCTCAGAAGGATGGGAGGCTGAGTCAACCTTGAGCAGGTGAGAATCGAACTGCTGGCAGTCAGTATTATTAGCCTGCAGTACTGCATTCTAACCACTGCGCCACCACGGCTCATCATGATTTAGAATTACACTCCTCTTAGCTGGAGGGACGCGGTGGCTCAGTGGGTTAGGACACTGAGCTTGTTGATCAGATGGTCGGCAGTTTGGCGGGTCGAATCCCGAGTGCCGCGTAACAGAGTGAGCGCCTGTTATTCGTCCCAGCTTCTGCCAACCTAGCAGTTCGAAAGCACGTAAAAAATGCAAGTAGAAAAATAGGGACCACTACGGTGGGAAGGTAACAGCGTTCTGTGCGCCTTTGGCGTCTAGTCATGCCGGCCACATGACCATGGAGATGTCCTCGGACAAACGCTGGCTCTTCGGCTTTGAAACGGAGATGAGCACCGGCCCCTAGAGTCGGAAACGACTAGCACGCACGTGCAGGGGAACCTTTACCTTTACCTTATAGCTGGTCAAGTTCTCCCAAGAGGTGAAATGCAACTGGGTCCACGCACTGCTTAATGCTTTTTTTGTGGGAAAGGGTGGTTTTACCTGCACTGGAAGAGGAAGTTACCTGCCTTCTGGAAAGGGCATAGTTGAACCAGGTAAGACTGAGCAATTCTGTCCAGTCTGCAATCTTGTTTGCTTAAATAAATAATAAAGTATATTTCAAAGGATTTAAAAGCCTCAAAGTGGAAGGTCAAAGTGGATGTCAGAGTGAGTGTGCCAATTGGAACACATCCAATATGTTCTAGAGGTTGTACACTGTACTAGAAGAGACGCCTATGGAGGGGAAGGCTCAATTATATTACCGTATATACCGGCATATAAGCCCATCCACAGATAAGCCAAACCCAAGTATCTTGGGACCTAAAATTCTTGATTTATCCATGAATGTATACAGTATATAAAAATAATGCCTTGGCTTAATCTGGCAGATTGTGTGATATTAGTGGGATTTACAAAGAATCAGCATCAGAATAGAGCTGGAAGGGACCATGGAGGTCTTCTAGTCCAGCCCCCTGCTCAAGCAGGGGTCCCTATATCATTTCAGACAAGTGGTTGTCCAGTCTCTTCTTAAAAACCTCGAGTGATGAAGCACTCACAATGTCTGAAGGCAAGCTATTCCACTGGTTAATTGTCCTCACTGTTATCAATATCAAGAGAAATGATATTTTCATTAGCACATTTGATCATTCACAAATTGTTACCAAAAGGATTCCAGATAAACCCCTCTGGGTATTTTTAGTTCTGTTTTCATTTAAGTTGGTATTTAACCCAGCGAAATAAAGAGAAAGTAAGAAAGTTCTGAATTGACCAGATTGTGTAATATCGTAAATCTTAAAACAGGTCTGACCATTGTCTGCCTGGTTGGGATTAGTCTCAACAATGCTGCTTTTTACTAGCACAATCCACCAGTGTGGGGGTGGAGAAGACACCAGGATTACTTTACTGTTGATGCGGTGTGAGAAGTTAATTTATTCTAATCAGCAGATCAGTTATAGCATACCTGATGGCTGTTTGCATGGGAAAATTCCTTCAAGGTATTTTTGCCATTCTTCCTCTCTGCTTTTAAATTTATGTTCCCAAATTCACACTGTGTATCTAATTACTCCTCCAGAACATCTGGGCTGGAAAGATGAATCACCAGAGTTGGTATAACAGAATTTAGTATGTGCATCCTTTCCCTCCCATAAACACAAATACTGTATGCTGGGTGAAAATCCATTTTACCTTTAATATCACTGCCAGGTTGAGTGATGTGGTGAATGTGAAAATTGTTCATAAAATATATACTTGAAACAGAATATTAAAAATGTACTTTGCATTTTCAGACCCCCCTCCAGGGTGCTTTCCATGTGTCAACCTTCTTCCACTGGGTTTTTAAAAAAATATTCTCTGTCTCTTGGATTCAAAAGTGGTATACAGTAATTTAACTGGAAAATAATTTATCCACACATATTTTTTTCTAGATAAGTGAATCTTGAGTGCTCACAACATCAAACAGGAGTTCACTGAAGATTTTTCTTTTCTGTACTGGCCTAGTTCCGTTTTTATGAAACTGACAGCATCTCGAAATTTGTAGTATTAATGTACCCCTTGCTGTAATAGTTACTGCATATATTCTTCCTGGTCTCCCAGAATGTCCTACAAAATACAAAACGATAACAATAGAGCGAGGATGATAAAGATCTCTATGACAATTCAAAACCATTTATGTTCACTTAAAAATAACAACAGAGACAGCCCTCTGTAGAATAGCATTTTGAGCTGGAAGAATATTTTTTCTTGGAAATGCTTAGATTAACATGCATTGAGAGCATTTAAAACCAGCAGGGTATATACTTTCTCTGGGAAAGAATTTCATAATGAAGATGCTCCTGATTTTGCAGTTGATATATAAGAATTTTGGAATGCTTTTACTCAATGTAAGTAACTTTTCCTTAGATGGACAGAATAGCTTGAAAACACAGCTCTGTTCCAAGAACGCCCAAAGGCATATTGTCTTCATTATTTGGATTATACAACTCAAGTATTAAGTAATGCTAAATAAAAAAATCATCAACAGGACAACTTGTGAAGCGATAGCATCATTCCCTCCAGCAACTTTAGTTTGAATAAATGGTAACCTGTTCAGTCTAAAAAGACTGGACAGCCATTTGTCTGAAATGGTACAGGGTTTCCTGCCTGAGCAGGTTGGACTAGACGACCTCTAAGATCCCTTCCAAATTATTATTATAAAACTTTTATTCATAAAACATGAAACTCAGTCTACTGAACACTCAAATTGACTGGCACTAATGGTTGACACGGGTTGCTGCCAGCATCCTAGGTATCAACCAGGTATCTTCTTAAAATGTTGTATTATTATTATTATTATTATTATTATTTTATTATTATTATTATTATTAATTATTATTATTATTATTATTTATTTTATTATTATTATGAATGAGGGTTGAAAGTGAATTGGACATGTTTACTGCTGAAAGACAGCTGAAAATTGAAGGGATTGGGTGGGATCGGTAGAACAGAGAAGTTACAAAGCTATTGCTACCTCTTTCTTTCTTTTGTTTTTATCTGAATAGATTTATAACTTGCTTTTCCACCAAAAATCTTTTTTTTTGTTTCCTTCTCAACCACATCACTGCTATTAGGGCTGGAAGAAAGGTGTGACAGTTTGTAACTCATCCATGTTAATGTCAAAGCTCCCACGTTTTGAAAATGCACTTCAGACAAAACAGAAAAAAAGACCCAGGTGGGGAAAAAAAAAACCCCACATACAAGGCAAAACAAAACGATTCCAAAACGTGAACACTGAAAGGAAAGCCGTTCAAAAGTGACAAGGGTGGGCGAGGGGACAAAAAAAACAAACCCGGGGCTTATGTGAAACGAGACACCCCTCGGGGACGAGAAGGGCAGGGGGCACGTGTGCACGGCAGAGGCTCTGCGTGTCTGCGTGTGTGTGTGTGAAGACAGACACACGTGCGTGCCTCACACAGCCGCCTGCCGCTCGGCCCTCCGCGTGCATAAAGCAACGCAAGCCCCACCACAGCGACACAACAGCCCCCAAATCACACACAACACGCCCCCCACCCTCCGCCTCAGGCGGGGCTCAGCCAGGCCGCGCGGGCTGCTTCCCCTCAGCGGCGGCGGCGGCGGCGGCGGCGCGAGGGAGGGCGGGGCGAGCTGACGCGCCAGGCCGCGGCGCTGTTGCTGCCGCCGGCCCAGTCGCACAATTATGAGAAGGAGCCACCAGGCCGCTCCAGCCCTCCTTGCCGCTGCCGCCGCTGCCGCCGCCGCTCTGGAGCCCCAGCCGGAGCCTGCCGCGAGCCGTGCCCGCTGCCTCGGCGGCCGCCCCCTCCGCAGCCTCCCGCCACGGCGGCGGCCTTCTGGCGTGGAGACGACGACGACGACGACGCCGCTCGCGCCCGGCCGCCCCGGCCTCGCGCCGCTGCCGGGCTCGGCGTCCATAGATGGAGACAGGCCCCGCCGCCGCCGGAGCCGAAGCCCGAACCGGAGCCGCCCGGCGTGAGCAGAGCCAGAGCCGCCGGCCACCAGACAGCCCCGACGCCGCCCGACGCCCCTGAGGAGGATGGTGAGGCCTCCAGGCCGGCCTCGATCCGCGGCAGCGGCGTTAGCAACCGGGCGGGGGCTGGGTGAAATCGAGGAGACCCGTGTTTGGGGTGGGGAACGTGGGAACGGCGCCTGGCGGTTGCCCAACTCGCTTCCTTCCCTTTCCCTCGGACTTCCCCGCCCCGCAGATTGGGCCCCATATGGGAACTGTAGTCCAGGAAGGGAGAGGTTGGCGGTGGGGGGAATCGCTGGGTGGGGGGGGGGAATGGGATGCACTGGGGTCTGTTAGCAGTTAAGGCAGCCTAAATGAATTCGTTTTGTTTTAAAACAAAATCTGTGTCTTAGTATAAGGCACCACTAAATAACAAACCTATTCAAAGTTGCTCCTTCCCTTGGAAAAAGAGCAGGGGAAAAGAGGTAGCAGCCCCCTTTCCCAAGGCATCAGGTCTCCCCTTGTCTTCTTTACTGCTTGAACTGGGCTTGGCAAGCTGTGCCAACCTTGCAAACTGGGTTACCTGCATAAAATAGGGTTTAATTTGCAATGTGTCGGTGTCTCCAGAGAATAGTCCTGGATGCCACCCGGTCCTGGGGTTGGGTGGCCACATGGGCAGAAGAACTGCTTCGGAGCTCTGGATGCCGGTCATGTTAGATTAGGTAGATGTGTGGTCTAATATATCCAGGTTTTTTCTGATGTCAACTATTCAGAAACCCCTTATTATTATTTTAAATAATAATGCAAAACACAACTTGGTCCTTGGTGTCAGAATCCATTTATATCATATTCATAAATGTATGTTTCAAACATTATTCCATGGATTCTGCCATCTCCCGAAGAGGAGAGAGCCTTGGGCTAACACTTAAGTTTTATTTTACGATAAGGTCCTCAAGGAATGCCTCTTAAAATAAACCTGGAAATTTCTTCTTGTATCTGTAAGGCAGGTTTGGCAGACGTTTGATTTTATTGGGATAGATGTCTGTACGGTTTCGTTGAAACAAAGCTTTGGATGTCCAGCAGAAACCTTTTTTTGGGGGGGACGGGACAAGGCTGAGAGTTGAGTTTCAGCACGTGTTCAGAACATTTTGTTGGGATCAAATTATGCTCAGTGAGGTTTGCTTATCCTGTGTGGAGCAAATTACAATAGGCTGGGTTCACACTCTTAAGTTCAGATGGAACAATTTGTATTACTGTTTGATGTGAAACATTTATCCGCCTTCTAGGCCTAATTTTCTAGACGGTCTGTTTAAAGAAATTACAGGATGCCTTGAATTCTTCTCACTTGAGGCCAGTGGGGTAGAATTCTCTCACTTCTTTGCATTTGGAAAAGTAGTGTAATCCCCATAAATGACAGTTTAATGATCTTTTCCGTCAAGGACTTTTACCCCTCCCCATGGGAAAGGAGTAAAGACTCACAGGCTGCATCCCAGAAAAGACTAAATGAGTTTTCTCCTGCCAAGTTCTTGAGTAACTGTCCAGCTTTGCAGTAGCATGTTTGAAAGTGTGGGTTTTCATGCTTTCCATGCCTGTAGGTTCTCATCTGAGGTGAACTTTGAAGAAGCAGAATCGGCTGGTTGATTGTAGGATCAGTTAACTGACCTGCCCTTTCAAATGTGTTCAAGCTAAGGCCATTTTCTAGGGCTTTCAAAAGTGTCCCATGTTCAGCTTCCTGCTGAAGGGAGCTTCAAAGGTATGGCTTAGTCCTGTTAGTGGGATGTGACTGGTTAAATTTGTTTGCTGTATGTATTTTTCAACTACTGTTATAACTGCCAACACCCACCTCTTACCCAATTTGATAGCTGAAACTTTTCATAAGCAAACTTTCCCACGTTAAGTAAATAATTTATCGTAAGAGACAGGAAGGATTATTTGAAGTGACTGTTAACCTTGCCTCTGTGTATTCTGTTGACTTTATAGTGGAGAGATTCATAAAAAAAAGACCACAGCTGAGTTTATCTCTTAACAGTATTTCTTATCCCTACAGAATACCTTGAATGTTTTGTTGAGAAGAATTGAAAGATAATCAGATTTAATTATCATATGCCTTTACCGGTTTCAAAATAACTAACTTGTATGGATTGGCAAGGGTGTCAAACTGCCAGCCCATGGGCCGGATGCGTCACGCGGAAGCCGCACCCATCCCATTGCTGAGCAAAACACTCCCGATATGTCACGCGACGTCACGTGATGTCGCGAATTTGACATGTCTGGATTAAAGGAATCATCAGAGCCTCCCAGTTCTAACACAAATACTCAGTTCTAGAATTCACCCAACAAGAAACTTTGAGAGCTTGTAGCATCCTGATAAAATCTTCAAATAACCCCATCAAACCTACCTAGTTAAAAGAGGTGCTGTAGAGAAAAAAATGCATCAACCCCTTCTTCATGCAGTTTAAGACATACAATACAATAGTGAAGATATATTTATTTCAGTTCTAGTAGCCCTGCAATCCTTTGAAAGAGGTACACGTCATTTTGAAAGCTATTAAAGGAATTGTAGAGTATTCTCAAAACGTGAAGATTCCACATGCCATTTAGATTTCCAAGTCATGCTAAGTCACAATGAGGTTTAATTTTGTTTGCCTTAATTTTTTGTGTGAAGTTAACTGTTGTGATTGGTAAACTTGGTTTAAGGTTGATGGTGCAAAATCAACCAGTAGTGGTTTATTCAGTAAATCCTTGTTAAGCAATCCTTGATTTGCAAAGTGGGGCAGAATAGACAGTGGAAATGTAAACAGGGCGAGGTAGTCTTCTGTCTAACGTGATCTGAACAAATTTTACTGGCACACCATTATTCTTTTTCCCTGGAGGTTCTTAAAATAAGCATGCTTAATAACAGACTATGTTGATTGCAGATATGAGATTTTATATTTTAAGGGAAAGCAAAAATGTTTAAGCTGAGCTTAAAGATAATTTTGGAAATAGTCACTTTTGGTTAATTATAGATCTCTATATATCTGTCAGAGCCTTGTTTTCCACAATTTAGAAAGAAGTGGCTGTGTTTTCTTGACCAAACCAAAAGTGATTTGCCATTCTCTTCAGTTTCTTTTTACTTTCCAGCTTAGCCTATACAAGTATTAACCAGAGTTATCTTTTTGAGTTGAAGCATGGTGGGCCAAGTACTGTCACTTCTTGAGATATGTGAACAAATTCTCCAGTTATTATTAATTCATATTTTTCCTGAGGCCCATTTGTTTCCCCGATGTTGAATGTTCAACACAATTCTGTGTTATAAAACCTTTATTTATTTATTTTTATTTTATTTTAATTCCATTTATATCCCGCCCTTCTCCGAAGACTCAGGGCGGCTTACAAGCTTAGCAGTAGCCTTCATTCTATGTATATGCCTGCTTATTAGGGCTTTCACACACACACCCCAGCGGCATTATTTGAGCTATATAAATATTCAGCATCTTTATGCTTCAGTTTAAGACGTTAGCAATATATGCTATTTTTATCTAGTCATTTTTTATTGGTACTTCATCAGTAAGTTTTGCAATATGAAAAATTGTGCTTAGAACCAACCTCTGAGGATTCAGAAAGATTCAGACATTAGGGTTGTGTTAAGTTGAATGCTACCATTCTTATCTTGAATAATGAAAGTTTTAAAAGAGAAATATGGGAATTTGTTTTCTTGAATATATCCTCAAATCTTAGTAGAGAAAAATTAGAGCTTGCCGATCAAGTACAATTACATATGTTAGTAAGTTCCATCCTGAGAAACATTATTTTATAACATCACTGCAGCTATTCCATAAATGCAGCTCCATCTGTAGAACTATGATTAATGCATCATTTGCGTAGATGATCAGAACAACTTCAAAGTTAGGTTATAAATATCAAGCAGCAGATCTTTTTCATTGTTTTTATAACTATTCTTTTGTGTAGAATAGTTGGTGTTGGGCTTCAAATAGCCAATTGCTTTAATTTCAGTTCTTAACAGTTTACATTGGGATAGTTCATTAAATTTTCTCTTTGGTGTGGCGGTGAGTCACCACTTGTTTATGTAAAGAAAAAAGTAATTACAAAGCATGTCGATTTTTGAAACAATCAACCAAACAAAGAATTAAACAGATACATTCTGAAGTGTCACATTCCTACATTTTCAGTGTTTGTTAATAGTTTCTAAACATTTCTACTAAAATAGTCAATAGATTTGGCAACTGCAATATGACTCAAAAGTGCTTCCCCCCCCCTTTGGTGAGTATAGAGCAGACATGTCAAACACAAGGCCCGGGGGCCGGATCCGGCCCACGAAGTGGTTTCATGCGGCCCGCGAAGCCATCCTGGAAACAGGGAGGGAACGGCCCCCACTGCCTTGGCCCTGGCCCAGAGACCCTCCTCCTGCCAGAGACCCCCAGATCTGTCCCACTCCTGCCCAGGCCCCCATAGGCGCCCTTGATGCCAACGATGTAGAGCTGGCCACGCCCACCCAGTAAGCCATGTGCACTCTAGCCACGCCCACCCAGTAGGCCACGCCCACCCTGGCCACACCCACCCGGTCCCTTGAGGGCAACCGCAATGCTGATGCGGCCCTCCATGAAATTGAGTCTGACACCCCTGGTATAGAGCATTATTATTTTGTATAGGCTTCAGAGTAGGCATTGTAGGATCTATATTTAACACTCCCAAATAATCTAAAATGTGCTTTCCTTTAAGTGGTTATGTTTGAATTGACTTTGAATGAGAATTGAATTGAAGTCATATTTTGCAGTTAGTTTACAAGTAGTTATTTTTGACAAGCCAAATAGATGTGACTTGTTTCACTATCTCCTTAATGTTATTCTGTCAGCAGCCATGAGTATTTGCATTCAGCAGTATGCAGAGTCAATACATACATACATGCAGTTAGAAGGGGAAGGTAATCAGTATGTGTCTGGGTGACCTAATCAAATAGATCCAAGCAGAGTAAGAAACTTTTTGCTGTAGAGAATTTTACATACAGCCCTTTGGTTTGTTCTCCGAGCTTGGCGATGTAGCTGCAAACATTTCATATCCATTGTGTGATGACATCACACAAAAAGGTATTTTAAAGGCCAGGTCTCTGACAGATGAGCACAATTCAAAGCATGCTAAAGATGCCCCACCCCCCAAATGGGGACAAAATGTTTGCAGCCAAATCGCCAAGCTCAGTGATCAAACCAACAGCCCGTCTACCATCCTGAGCTACTAATATTCAACACATTTCAAATCTGAATATGCCGTAATTTTGTAGTTTCTAATTACTTCGGCTGTTGAGTAAGAACTCCATTTTTCCTTCCTAATAATCTTTTTATCTATTAGTCAGACTCAAAGATTTAATAATGGAAGTTGGCAGTGAGACTGGGTTTTGCATATTTCCCAGAATCAGTTATTGTCTTTCAGATCAAATATCCTTGTTGAGCAACTCCTTTTGCAAGAGAGTTGAGCAGAGAGGAACATTTGATTAAAAGGGTAAAAAAAACACTCCAAGCAGTACAATTTTAAGAATTTTCAGTTTATAGCATAAGAAAAGGGCATAATTACAGCAAATCATCTACTTCAGACTAACTTAGCAGTTTCTAGTATGCAGTATTAAGAAGCTTTTTGTGTATTGCACATCGATACCACAGAGAAAAAAATTGCCCTGGCACATTTTTTTTAATGAATCAGCATGAAGCCATCCTTCTGTTCCAATTTCTGTTTTCCTTTATTTTCTCTTCCCAATTTTTACTCAAGAAGATTTTGAATAATAATAATAATAAACCTGCTGAGGCAAGAGGGACAGTAATTTTGCTTATTTGCTTTGATCCCAAGGATTGCTAATGCTTTTTGAATCAGCCCTTAGAGCTAAATGTTCCATTGATCTTTTCTTTTAGCAAAGGTTAAGAAGTTTACTCTGATGTTACTACAATCATATTCTGAGGTTTTTAGTAATCTGATCAGCACCACATCCTTTGTAGATTCCTCCTGCAGGGTTGTCACACCTAGCAGAAATACTGTAGTCCACGTTAATTCCCCCCCCCCCAAAGTTTTTCTCCCCTCTCCAATCCAGGCTTATGTGAGATAATTATAAATATACTTACGTACTTTGTATCTTTGCCTTAACTTGTGTAAATCTTGTGGGTTATAAGCACATTGGCTTTCTTATTGTTTGATTATATATGCCTTCCTGTAAGTTTAACTTGTCCATTATAACAACTTCTGTATTTCCCCCCCCCCCTTTATTTTTGACTAAATGATATGTGTTGTATCCCTTTTAATTTTTGTTGCATTATATTTGTGGATCTCTTAAGGCACAAAACATTTTGTTAGGATAGATGCAAATTGTGGAAGAATTTAGGGGGCAAACCAGTTAGGAGGAATTATTCTGGATATATCAGTTTCAATTAATCTTCATTCTGCCTTTTCTACATGATGAATCATGCGTCTTTTGGCATAACACTGGAGATTAGAATGAAGAACAAAGCTCAGTTATTCCAATAGGAGTGTATAAAGATTTTTTTTACATGTGGGTATTTTTTTTTAGTAATACACAATGCCCCCTGCTATACTTAAATATTTCTGGCTTTAGAACTGTTTAGGTGGCAAATCCAGAATTTCTGAGTTGAGCTTTGCTCTTTTATACCATGGTAGAACTAAATCTTTTCCAGGCATAACGGGATCCCCGTCTCACTGTAGTTAAACATTTCCACTCCTTCCTTTTGATGCTTAGCTTTAACCACAGTACAGGTAGTCCTCGACTTACGGTCACAATTGAGCCCAAAATTTCTGTTGAGAAGTGAGACATTTGTTAAGTGAGTTTTGCCCCATTTTACGGCCACAATTGTTAAGTGAGTAACATGGTTGTTACGTGAATCTGGCTACCCCACTGACTTTGCTTGTCAGAAGGTTGCAAAAGGTGATGACGTGAGCCCAGGACACTGCGACCGTCCTCAGTATGAGTCAAGTTGCCGTGCGTCTGAATTTTGATCACTTTTAGTGCCGTTGTAACTTTGAAAGGTCACTAAATGAACTGTGGTCAGTTGAGGACTACCTGTAGACGATTTCATTTTGTATTGCTTATTGTGCTTACCAGGGTTTGCAATCGAGTCTTCCTTTCTGCTTTAAAATCCAGTTGTGAAAGCAACAGGCACTGCACAGTACTTAATTCTAGTGGAAGAAATGTTCACGTTGGAAGGGACGAGGCCTACACAGTGCACATCCACAGCAGGTCTACTGCCAGAGCTCATGCTGATACTGTGCCTATTGCAGTTTTTAAGATTAGGGAAAGGCACGAGTGGAGTCAGTGCCAACTGTTTTAATTCAGATAATCCCAAATTCATCGTTAGCAATCTAGCTTTATGGTGTTTTAAGTCACTAAAATTCTTCCTCTCTGGGCAGCCAAGGAGCAGTTTCTAGGCGTGCATACCCAGAGGGAAGTAAAAGATACGTATGAAGTAATCCGAGATGCACGCTCAACATATGCTCACTTGCTGTGCTCTGATCTCATAGTTTAGGCAAGGCAATAAAAGGAAAAAGAAAAAAAAAGTAAGTTTGGTATCCAACCCATAGCTTCTCCTTAACAAGTTTCACCTTTTGCCTTGTGTAAAAACTTTGGAATCCAAAACTCCCCAGCCAAATTACCTTGATCGTAAACTTTGTCATTCTGTTGCCTGTGAGCATTTTCTTCAAGGCATTACATTTGAGGCTTGGGAAGTTTTTGAGTATGATTCAATTATACACCCTCCAAATAAGATACGGGATTGTTTGGAAATACATCCCGTATTCAGTTAGTCATACAAAGATAGATCATCACCTGCATTTGTTAAAAACGGGGAGCTGGTGGTTGGAAAGCAGAAACTTCAGGCAATGTGCCTGCTACTGACCAGTTGCAACCAGTATACAGGCCAGCTGACTTGTCTTGGGGACATTAAGCCTAAGAGGAGATGGTACATGATTCCTCCTCTTCTGCCTCTTAACATGTAGCCCATGTAGGTGGCTGAGCCCGTGTAGGTGTTTGTTTTTGCGGGAGATGCTAAGCCAGTTTAGATTACTTCATATTTGTTTCTCATAGCGTTCTGTGTCCTGTTCTATGCTATGCTTCTTAAGGTAAAAAGGTAAAGAGGTCCCTGCGGATTTTACTCGGCTAGTTGTTGCCAACTATCGGTGGCACTGCTCATCTCTGTTTTAGTGCCATTGAGCCAGCGCTGTCCGAAGACACTTACGCGGTCATGTGGCTAGAGTGACATCACGGAACGCTGTTTCCTTCCTGCTAAAATGGTACCCATTTATCTACACTCATTTGCATGCTTTCGAATTCTGTTCGGTTAGCAGAATTACAGGAGACCATAAAAAGATATTGTTGGATGCTTTCCTTATGCATTCATTGTAGTTGAAGGAGAGCTTCATATTTCATGAGCGTCAATTCTTATCTTTTTATTTATTCAAAAAATTCAGAAGCTGCTGTGCTTGATATTATGATGCCTTTTCATTGTTTAATCATAAAAAGGTACCACTTGCGTACTGTTAAAAATCTGGCATTGTTGTCTAGTATCTGTCAAAGACGGAATTGTGACACGAGCCTTTTTCTGATCTTTATGGAGATTGGTATATAAGGAAGCATTTTTTAAAATTAAAAGGATTAAACTTAATCAACCCTCATCGTTCTGCTTATATTTGGCGATTTGTGGCAATCAAAATTAGTATTTTTTTCAATATATATTAACTTACTTGTTGTTTGCCTCCAGTAACACAGTTAACAATTGTGCAGCTTTTATTGTAGCAAATTATGCTCATAGAAATGGACCCTTTTAGTTCCTTATATTTAGTTTTTGTACTTAATTAAAATTAAATTAATGTAATTATTTAAAATGCTTATTTCAGTTCTAGTATTAATTTTATCCTGATAAAAATCTTATAAAAGGTATCAGGTTAAGAGATAAGTGCGATCTAAGAGATCAGGATTCGAACTCACTGAAGTAAGTTCGATTTCATATTAAAATATTTGGGTAATAAAATATAATGCTTCCATTCAGTTAGTAATGTTGTCTAATTTGTTTTTGTAGGTGAGAGTTTAGCATGCAACAGTTTAACTACCCAGGGAGATGGAAAAGGAATATATTTTATCTCTGCTACTGTTGTTTCTTCCACGCTGAGATTAGGTGTCATGCTCTGTGATAATTTGGAAATATGTGGGACTACTGAAAGATTCCGTTGCTGCTTGTTTTATTTTAGCACAAACCCCAGGTGCTTTTTACAGTTTTGATCAGAGCCAAAATTGAGAGGAATTTCCATATGGTGGTCCTCAACGTACGACGACCGTTGACCTCAAAATTTATGTACCTAAGTGAGAAATTTGTTGAGTGAGTTTTGCCCCATTTTACGACTTTTCTTGTCACATTTGCTAACTGAATCACTGCAGTTGTTAAATTAGCAATACGGCTGTTAAGTGAATCTGGTCTTCCCCATTGAGTTTGCTTGTCAGAAGATGGCAAAAGGTGACCACGTGACCCCAGGACGCTGCAACTGTCATAAATGTGAGTCAGTTGTCAAGCATCCGAATACTTGTACCCGAATACAAGTCACATGACCATGGGGATGCTGCAGTGGTCATTAGTGTGAAAAAGGCTCGTAAGTCACATTTTCAGTGTCTTAACTTTGAACAGTCATTAAATGAACTATTGTAAGTCGAGGACTACCTCTATTTGATTTTGTGTAAAGCTACTAGACAAAAATGGTTGAAAGGACCAAAACAAAGAACGATGCGACTTTTAAACCCGTTGAATTGATAAGTCAGGAGATTTCTAAGTATTTATTTTATTTATTTATTTATTTGTTTTTATAAACCGCCCTTCTCCCGAGGGACACGGGGCGGTGTACAGAGTAAGATAGGCAACAAAACGAAACAGTATTGAAAAACAATAATCAAAACAAAACAAACTGGGACCCCAATTAGAGCTATCAGAGCTATCAGGCCAGGCCGGACTGCTGGAATAAGTAAGTCTTTAAGTCGCACCGGAAGGTGCGGAGGTCGGGGGCCATCCGGATTTCAGTTGGTAAGCAGTTCCAGAGGGCTGGCGCACCCACTGAGAATGCTCTCCCCCTGGGCGCCACAAGCCGACATTCCTTGAGCGGTGGCACCCTGAGGAGGCCCTCTCTGTGGGAGCGCACAGGGCGGTGGGGTGTTGACATTGGCAGAAGGTGCTCCCGTAGGTAGTCCGGACCCATGCCATGTAGGGCTTTGTATGTCATTGTTAGCACCTTGAACTTCACACGGAAGGCAACCGGAAGCCAGTGCAGCGCACGGAGGAGAGGTGTGATATGGGAGTATCGGGAGGCTCCCAAAAGTGTCCGTGCCGCTGCACTTTGCACCAGTTGAAGCTTCCGAGTGGATCTCAAGGGCAGCCCCATGTAGAGAGCGTTACAGTAGTCTAGGCGAGAGGTCACAAGGGCATGGGTGACTGTACGTAAGGCATCCAGGTCCAGATAAGGCCGTAGTTGGCGCACCAGTCGAACCCGGGAGAAGGCCCCCTTGGTCACAGCTCCTATGTGATCTTCCAGGGAGAGCTGTGAGTCTAGGAGGACACCCAGGTTGCGGGCCCTATCAGCAGGGGGTAGTAACTTGTCCCCGATGTTAAGGGATGGGATGCTCTGAGTATCCTGGCTTGCCGGTACGTACAGCCATTCAGTCTTGTCCGGGTTCAGTTGAAGCCTGTTCCTCCCCATCCATTCCCGGACCGCTTTCAGGCAGCGGGACATCACGTCGAAGGCATCACTGATGTTGTTTGGAGTTGAGATGAAAAGCTGGGTGTCATCAGCATACTGATGGTACCCTACTCCAAAGCTGCGAATGATCTCACCCAGCGGTTTCATGTAGATGTTGAACAGGAGAGGCGAGAGGACCGACCCCTGAGGGACTCCGCAAACGAGAGGCCTCGGGGTCGACCTCTGTCCCCCTGCCAGCACCGACTGCGAGCGACCTTGGAGAAAGGAGGAGAACCAACGCAGAACCGTGCCTCCCACTCCCAGTCCCCTGAGGCGTCGCAGCAAGATACCATGGTCGATGGTATCGAAAGCCGCCGAAAGGTCTAATAAGACTAGGACAGAGGAATGGCCCCTGTCCCGGGCTCTCCAGAGATCATTCATCAGAGCGACCAATGCCGTCTCCGTGCTGTAGCCCGGCCTGAAACCCGATTGGTACGGGTCTAGATAAACCGCTTCATCCAGGACCTGAGGAAGTTGGTGCGCCACCACGCTCTCAACAACCTTCGCAAGGAAGCGAAGATTGGAGACTGGACGAAAGTTATTCAATGAGGATGGGTCCAAGGTGGGCTTCTTGAGGAGAGGTCTCACAACCGCCTCCTTCAAGGAGGTGGGGAAGTGACCCTCACTCAGAGAAGCAGAGATGACCGCCAGGAACCAGCCTCGTGTCCCCTCTCGAGCTGCATAAGCCAGCCAGGAAGGGCACGGGTCCAGTAAGCATGTGGAGGAGCTCAACCTCCTCATAATCCTGTCCACTTCCTTAGGAGTCACAGGATCAAATTCCTCCCAGATGACGTCGACAAGACTGTCCATGTCTTGTTCTTCCAACTCAGCCCAGTTGGAGTCCAGGCCGGTTCGAATCCGAGCAATTTTATCCAGCAGATATTGACCGAATTCCTCGGCTCGACCCTGCAAGGGTTCCTCCCTCACCTCTTGGTTCATTAGGGAGCGAGTCACCCTGAACAAGGCAGCCGGGCGATTATCTGCGGACGCGATGAGGGTGGAAAAGTAGTTGGATTTTGCCACCCTTATCGCAGCGAGATAAGACCTGGTGAGGATTCTTAATCGCAATCAGTCGGATTCGGATCGACTAGATCTCCAACGGCTCTCTAGGCCCCGTCTCCGACGCTTCATCTCCCGGAGCTCCGCGGTGAACCATGGGGCTCGCTGGGATCTGCGCCGGGTCAGAGGCCGCAAGGGTACAACTCGGTCCAGAGCCTCCGTGGCTGCCTTTTCCCAGGCTTCCACTAAGGCATCCGCCGAGCTGTGAGCAGGGAGTGCATGTGCGTCCCCAAGCGCTGCCTGGAACCTATCAGGGTCCATTAGGCGCCTAGGGCGGTACCATCTGGTTGGCACCGTGCACCCACGGCGGGGGGTGGCAAAGGGGAAGTCTAGCCGCAGGAGGTGGTGATCGGTCCATGACAGGGGCGTAACAGTCGTGGCACCCCCACCGATATCATCACGCCACCGTCCAGACAAGAACACCAAGTCTGGGGTGTGGCCTCTCTCATGAGTCGGTCCAGAAATTATTTGCGACAGGTCAATGGCCGCCATGGAAGCCATGAACTCCCGAGCCAGTTCGGACGATCCTCCCAGGGACGGTAGGTTAAAGTCGCCCAAGACCATGAGTTTTGGGAATTCAACCACCAACCCTGAGAGGACATCGAGTAGCTCGGGCAGGGCTGCCGCTGCACGATTAGGTGGTAGGTACGCCAGCAGCAGGCCCAACTGCGCCCCCGGGCCGTATCTCAGTAGGAGAGACTCACACCCGACCATCTGAGGGACGGTGGTCTCTCGCGGGCTAAGGGATTCCCTGATGATAACTGCCACTCCCCCGCCCCTCCCATGGGTCCGAGGCTGGTGCAGCACCTGGAAACCTGGCGGGCAGAGGTCAACCAGAGGGACACCACCCTCTGGGCCCAGCCAGGTTTCCGTGATGCAAGCCAGGTCCGCATGCTCACTCTCCACTAGGTCACGAACGAGGTGAGCCTTGTTAGCTACGGACCTGGCATTCAGGTAGACCAGCCTTAGCATAGGAGGCTGCACACCTTCGCTCCCGGGTCCTCCGGGGAAGTACAGAGGGTCGGAGCGTCTCACCGCTTGTACAGAGCGGAGATGACACTCCCGGTGACGATACGGCCCTCTGTTTGTGCACCTTCTGCCGTTCCCCACCATCCTGGGAATAGGCTGTTCGTCAGTACGCCACTGGGTATTATCGGCGACTGGTCCTCGTTTTTCACCATCGCGAATGGTCGTAGGCCTGGCCTGCGTTATGGTAGCTGGAAGGCCTGCCTTTCCCGAGCAACCATAGTCTTCTCCCACCCCCCTCCCTAACCCCACAAAAAACTTAACTAAGAACTTAATCAGGGGCCTCTTGTTGGGCTGAAATGGTTGAAAGGACCAAAACAAAGAACGATGCGACTTTTAAACCCGTTGAATTGATAAGTCAGGAGATTTCTAAGTATTGCTTCTGGCTTGGGAAAACAATATTATTGGAGATCATAAATCATCTTACGAAGATTGTTACATTCTCATAGTAGTGGCGGGGGGGGGGGGAAGGCTTAAAAGTGTCCCTAATGGGAATTATTCTATTTGAAAAGTAATTATAGTGGATAAAGTTTAGAGTTAAAAAAATTAAAACTGATTATTTTCTTTTAATTGTGCTTACATCTATAGCCTGAATGATGAGCACCATTCTGATACAAACCCAAATATTTGTTAGGGAATGGATATTTTTGGTAACTAGCAAAGTTTTTATATTATCTGTTTTTGAAGATGGATACAATACAGAGAGAGCTCTGTATTTATTTATTTATTTGTCTCCAAATGTTGCCTTGCAAAGTTGTAGAAGAGAGAAGTCATACTCCTTCAGTAATGTGTATCTTTGGCTGTTTGGCTGCAATTTCATGCAATTTAACCAACGTGCAAGTAAAATATACTAACATTTTAGAACAATGTAATCAATGATGTTGGAGGAGATCAATTGTCCATACCCTATTAAATCAGCCTCTATATTTAAGTTCTTGTTTTTAGCATACCACTTAAACCAGGGGTCTTCAAACTTGGCCCTTTTATGACTTGTAGACTTTAACTCCCAGAATTCCTCAGCCAGGCAGGCTGGCTGAGGAATTCTGGGAGTTGAAGTCCACAAGTCATAAAAGGGCCAAGTATGAAGACCCCTTGACTTAAATAAACTGTGCCAGGATCAACATAGAACCTCTTGTTCTGGTTTCTCGAAAAGTGAGGAAAACGGATAGTGTATTGTTTCTTCTGTCGTTACAGAGATTTATGGCACACTGCAAAGACTCGCTCTTCAATAGTTATAATCAAGATTGAATTCTAAAAAAAATGTGTTTAAGTGTTTGTGCATCTGCTTTTTAGTGCATCATCATAATACAAGATAAGGGCTTCTGAGCAATAATAACATAGCTTTCTATCTAAGTGGTAAGCATGTTAAGGAGCAGCCGGTTTTAAACACTTCCTTATTTAGGTTTTGAATTATAGAGATTTGCACCCAAGGACACCTTTTGTACCTCAAAAATGAGCCTTTTCATTTTCTGTGTTTTGAAAATGTGGGTATTTTGGTTGCTTGCATATCTTAAAAGGCCTGTAGCAAATAAAAGAATGGAGAAATGTATGTTCTAGACTGGAAGCAATCTGCCCTTGCTTAATATAGGTAGTTATCGACTTACGACCACAACGGAGCCCAAAATTTTTGTTGCCAAGCGAGACAGTTGTTAAGTGAATTTTGCCCCGTTTTATGACCTTTATTGCCACTGTTTTTAAGAGAATCACTACAATGATGAAGTCAATAACATGGTTGTTTGGTGAATCTGGCTTCCTCCTTGACTTTGCTTGTCAGCGGGTCACAAAAGGGGATCACATGACCTTGGGACACTGCAACCGTCATAAATAGGAGTCAGTTCCAAGGGTCTGAATTTTGATCACGTGACCACGCGGGATGCTGCAACTGTCATAAGTGTGAAAAATGGTCGTAAGTCACTTTTTCCAGTTTGCAATATTGGTCCACAAGGAAATTGATGCTTAGCAAGTCTCCAGGATGAGAAAGTGTCCTAACAATGACGTAGCAGTCTCTACAAGTGGATTAGTTTATCTTCCTTATTTTGCACCTGAGAATCAGCGTGTGGTTCTTGCAGACACTTTCATAAACCCGGTGCCAGAATTTTCTAGAATGAGCAAGTGTTTTCCCGTAGATAAGCAGTTGTTCTTGTTTGGCTCCTGATGGCATTACTGATTAAGCAAACTAGGAAGAGATTGTCCAAGTTAGATTCCTGACTGGTTTCTGACTGCATTGCAAGGCTTGTACATTTTTTACAGTTGATAATACAGGTCCTCAACTTATGACCACAATTGAGCCCAAAATTTCTGTTGTTAAGTGAGACATTTGTTAAGTGAGTTTTGCTTCATTTTATTACTTTTTTGCCACAGTTGTTAAGTGAACCAATGCAGTTGATAAGTTAGTAACCTGTGTCTTAAGTGAATCTGACTTCCCCATTGACTTTGCTCGTGAGAAGGTCGCAAACAACGATCACTTGACTTTGGGACATACCAATGGTTATAAATATGAACCGGTTGCCAAGCATCTGGATTTTGATCCCATGATCATGGGATGCTGCAAAGGTCCTAACTGTGAAAAATGGTCATAAGCCACATTTTTCAGTGCCATTGTAACTGAATGGTCACTAAACGAATTGTTGTAAGTCGAGGACTACCTGTTGAGGGGCAAACCAAAGGTCCTAACTTGGGTATAATGCTATAAAAGTGGATGAAAGTTCCTAAATTATTTGACTGCTGAAACAAGCCAGGTTAGAGCAGTTGCTTCAGGTTGCACTTATCTAAATTCAGTTTTATTTCCTAACTTCTGTCCTCCGTAGATTTCATGATTAGTAAGAATTCTTGAAATCGTGTATCTGACAGTGCAAATCATATTTTAGTAACTTCTTGGATCTTGCTGTTTGGAAGATCGCTTTAAATATAGCTTGGTACAGGAGCTAGCTAGCTGGTACTTCTTTGTCTTGCTTAAGACTTAGTAATTATAGGAATAGGTAACCTTGCATTTGCTATGGCAGCAAGGCACTGAGGCGTCTGTTGGGTTTGTTGGAGCCTAGATGTTTAAACAACTGTAGGAAATACATAACTTGATGTTTATCCTTCTGCTATTTTCTCTGGTCCCAAATGAAACAAAATTGTTTTGAAAATACAACCGATTTGGAGTATGTATATTTTTTTTTAAAAAAAGCTTGAAATGTTGGGGCATTTTAAAAATAAAATAAAATCAGGCTTTCTTAGTAGGTTGTTTCCAAATGCACAAGCAACTCAGTGTAGTTTTTTACACGCAGTGTTCCTTGAGGTAGCACCTTCAAAAGGTTTTCCTAATTAAGAGGGATCTCAAAAAAGTTAAGATTTTGCATCACAAAACAATCAAACTTCCTTTTTCATTTGTACCATCGGAGGCTAAATTCTCACAGTAAAACCGGTGATTGCAAAGAAGCACGAAATGTTATAAGTCAGGCATTCTAATACCTTAACAAACAATATTATATTAATTTAATTAATATCTTAATTGTTTTTATAAATGGAAGGTAGAGGTGTACTGAAATCATTTGGACTTCCAAATGTCCCATTCTAGCATGGGAAGAGCTGTTCCAGCCTCCTTGGAAATGTTCTTACCTTATCAAAATTGATCTGACCTGGAAATGAGCCATTCTGATCTTTGTTGTGCAGTTAACATGGTCTGTTTCTACACCAGATGGCTTCTGACATGGCTGTTCCAACATGTGAACATTCTGATAAGATTTGAACAAGATGTTTTGGGGTCAGGACATTTCAGCCTTGAAACCTTTTCTAAAGCACTTTGACGGGATGAAGGATAATATCTGACTGTGGGCAACTTCCTCCTCTTCCTGCATATTTCCTTGCAACAAAAAACTCCACACTATTTGGGACCCACAAACTCTTATATCTTCCAGGATAAGATGGGCAACAAAGTTAGATGATTCCATTCTGTATATTGATATTCATACTTTAAGCCAGTGAGATATGGTTAGTTTAGCATAACACACAAAAGTACAAATATGACAACACCTTTTCAACTAAATGCCATTGCTAGGTGAGGTTACAATGGGTATTACAGACCACCATGTCTGGTAGTTGGGACATGGCAAAAAGCTAGACTTCCCATGGGTGTTCAGAGTTTTCACAAACGAAATTAAGCTAGTGTTGATAGTATATGTGTAAAGCCAGGATGAGACTATTTAAAGGATAAAAATATGGAAAAAAATTGCATTGCTAATGTATACTGTTTGAGTATTCCTGAGAAAAGGTCTTTTTGAAATAAGAGTTATTTATCACAAGGAAAATATCTATTAGGAAGAGAATGCATAATACCGTTCTGGGACATTTCTGGAGAAAATGTAACTCCCTAGATATTACACAGGTCTCCTTGAGAAGAAATTCCTTGCAAAGTACCAAGTGTACATTGTAATCTCTGCTAAATTGTTCTGTTTGGACTATTGAGCAAGGAAGAAATGCTGCTAACTACCTACTTTATATGTGTGAACTTAGTTTGTCCCCAGGTGCTCAGTTTGCAAATGAGATTCAGGATGATGGGAAAACGAAGTCTGGAATGTTTGCCTTGCAGCTATTGCTCTAGAAACCTCTTGTAAAATGAGGTGTTACAGTCAACTAGCTATGGGTCACAGCTCTCTCCCATGATCACCATGTGTTTGGTTAATCAAGTATTTTTGTTCAGTTAGGCCTTTTGCAAATTGGAGAAATTCATGGTTTTGTTAATGTATCCTTGTTTACTGTCCGAGTTGTGGCGATCTTTTTTTAAGATAACCTCTATATAGTGTGTGATTTTACATAAGTATTGCAAGAAAATGCACTGTTCCTCATAATACGTTTTCTTAATTGAAAAATTAAGGTCAGGTTTTGTCACTTACACTGAAGAACTTTACAATTGAAATGTATGCTTTTTTTTGGCCTAAAAGTTGTGTGGATATCATAAGAGGTGTACGCATGTGTTTTTAATAAACGGGGATTGTATATTTAAAAATATTTGTTAATCTACCTACATCATATGAAGATTGTCCCAGTTGTATAACCCCAGTGTTCAACAAAATAGAAATTGATTGAAGCAAGCATTACTAAGCAATATTCGTATCAAGATGAACACCCACAATTTGGTCCATTAGGTTCCAAAACTCCATCAAATCGAAAGACTTTGCAGAATGCAAGGAAGGAAAGTATATTATACCGTATTTTCCGACGTATAAGACGACTGGGCGTATAAGACGACCCCCCAACTTTTGAGATGATTTTCATGGGTTAAAAAGTCGTCTTATACGCCGGAAAATACGGTACATATTTCTAAGGGAAGCTTTCACATACAGTATGCAGGGGTCTTCAAACTCGGCCCTTTTATGACTCATGGACTTCAACTCCCAGAATTCCTCAGCCAGCATGCCTGGCTGAGAAATTCTGGGAGTTGAAGTCCATGAGTCATAAAAGGGCCGAGTTTGAAGACCTCTGGTATAAGGGGTTTCCAAATTGAGAAGGAAAATTGGTGTGAGACAGAAAAATGTGGTATATCTGATTGTAAAGGTCATTCAATCTTATTGCATTTGAGGAGTTTGTTTACAGAGAAGAAAAGGGCTACACTTATATACATGCTGTATCCCCCAGTGACTTCATTCTATTTTTCTTTGGGGGGGAAAAATGAGACAATGAAGAACGTTGGAATATTGGCAGAGACATGTGGAGGTTGAAAGTAGCATCTCAATTGCCCCAAGTTTTACATCAGTGATGGGGACAGGGATTTTACATCACCTTGTGATTTTGTTTGCAGTTGTGACTTTTTTTCTCTCCATTAATAAGTTGGAGACACAAACATCCCATTTGGTTTGTAAGTTCCTGTTGACAGTGCAATTTCATGCGTGGTTTTTTTGAGGATAAGCTGTAAGAAACTCTGGCATTTCTGAGTAAACATGTCTACAATTCCATTTAATTCAGACAGAGGAAACATTTTATCCAATGCTGCCTTTTTGCTCTTTCTCCTGATTCGAACATGATCTTTTTCTTTTAGTTTGTGTCTGTTACTGATCTGACCTCTCTGCTTTTCTAGATAGATAAGGTGACCCAGGGTTGAATGGAGGTAGTTTGTCATAGATATCTGACTTGTAGTGCTTGCTATTACATACTCCATTACACTTAATATACGTTTGAATAACTGCCCAATACAAGAAAACACTGTTTGCTTATTCATAAGGCAATTTACACAGCGTGAAATGCTGCAGTAATTAATATAAATGAATAAATTGCCATGGGAAGGATTTGTCTTTTGAATAGGCTCAGTCCTTGATGATAGAATAGCAATACATGTCTGGATTTGCTGAGAACCATAAGTCAAACGTGCAGATGAATGACTGGCATGCTGTCAAACTTTTTCTAATCTTCATCTATTTTCTCCTGCTGTTGGATGTGTCTGATTTTCAGACAACTCCATTTATGACTTGTTTCTTGTATTATATGAACTAGGAACTTAGGTCTACCGGTAATACAGTTTCTGAATCTTGTGAACAATGCACAGTCATCTTCCTAAACGTATAAATGGGAATTCCTGCTTTCTGTTCCATATAAATAGAACTGATGGTTACAGAATATAGTTGGATTATAAACAAACACACATGTGCTATAGTCTAATCTCAGAACTCTGGATCAAACATCTGTTATATTTCAGTGTTTATTGAAGGGCTCAAATTGATTCGTTGAATTTTTTAATTGCCATTCTTGGATGCCAACCAGTGCTCAGTTATATTAATTAACCAAAAATTAAATATTAGTGAATTTTAAAATGTTTTCCTTTAACAAAGCATAACCATCAGTCACCAAAGAACAACTTTAACGTAGTATGGCAGAACATTCATGTTAATTTTAATGTTTTCTGACATATCCATTCTCTTACATCACAGACTTTAATTTCTGGAGTTATAGTTAAATAATAAGGGTACATTAAAGAGAAAACCCCTTAAAATACGAACTTCATTTAAATGCAATAATAGAATGGTCCCTATAATGTAATGTTAAATTATTTTAAGGTCTGATCTCATCCTGCATTTTAGGCAGCAGTGCGTTGTTATAACCTGTCATCTCTAAAACCTTAAATTAGAGTAAACTTTGTGGTATAAGATTGATCCTCAAAGGAGACTGCTAGTAGTTGCTGGGCATGGATTTCTGCAAAAACAAAATAAGGTGGACCTTGTATCTTGATCAGGTATTTTTAAAAAATATTTTGCTAGCTTTATGATTTTACCTTTTTCCTTTTAATATTATACAAATACCTAAGATACCTAGAATAATAACTATATTAACAGAGTTTAACATTCTTCTTATGTTTAGAGATGAGAGGTTTTAACAGCATGCCGGTAAATGTTGGTGGAGACTAACTTGCCTATCACCAGCTTTTGTCTTTTTCCCCTAAGGAAATATACTAGCTAAGTAAAGGTAAACTTGTTGGGTACGTTTTCACTTGAATGCTTGGAGTAAAACATTTAATTTTTAGTTAATCAATTTCTAGGGAGTCCTCCAGCAGTTGGTTTCTTGCTTACAATCCTGCCTTAAACATCCTATTTTTGTTTGATATAATGGGTTGTTTGTGAGATTTTAGCTCATTTCAGCCTCTTATCAACAAATGAGCTGTTGATAAGAGGTGGTTAAATGCCTTACAGAGATAAAGAGAAAATGTAACAGGCATTTTGTATTTGAAAGCAGACCGATTTTTCTTCTCTGTTCAATGTAACCCTGTTAATGGTAAAGTAGTAATGTTTGTGCTAAATTGTGAGCTGTTTACCAATTGGATGTCTTGTGTTTCTCTTTGCCTAATAAACATACTGTTAATTTGAAAAGTCAGATGAAATTCAGATGAAACAATCTCAAAGATGTTTATAAAGTACATTTATTGGAAAACTACAGTTGTGTTTTGCACAATATCTGGATGGGGAGGATTTTGAATTAATCTCTAATAAGAATTAAATATTCTTATTAAACCAAGTCTCAAAATATCTGTTGCAAATATAACATTATAGGAAAATAACAAATTAAAACCTACTTAAGCTTGATTTTTAAAAACTTCAGATTGTGTTGCTTCATAACAAATTAGTTAAAACACATTTTTACTTTAAGAATCAGATATTGTACGCAATAACGTATTTGGCAAGATTAATCTATTTCAGGTTAATGAGGCATAAACGGTAGATTTATCTAACGGCCTGAATTGTATATGCTTGAACACTGACAGGGGAGAGACATAGTTAGACATTAAGTTACTGAGAAATATGGGCGATAGATCCCATGGAAAAACAACTCTCTGCAACTCCACTATTGCCTTGGTATGATATTTAAAACATTTTATTTTACAGTCCCAGAAATCTTGGATAGAAAATACTTTCACCAAACGGGAATGTGTCTACATAATACCAAGTTCAAAGGATCCTCACAGGTAAATGAAAAGAGATGCACAAATATTGCAGCTGTTGGTATCCGCTTCAGAATTAAGATTTAAGCATTCTCATGAGGGATCTGAGAGGTCTATTAATTTCTTCAGTAGCAATTTGGATTTAAGAAATTTGAAGAGGAAATTCTATGGCATGAAATGGGAATGCTTTAAGAATTGGAAAATAAATAGGAACGTAAAAAGAGGGGTTTTTTTTCCTTGAGGTTGGGATATAATTGAGAAGAAGGAATTATGATTTTTCTCTTAATTTGTGCTAATTTATTGAATATATCCCACAGCTGGAAACAATACCATTTTTTTGTTTTGCTTACATCATGTTTGCTTTGTTTTACTCTTTTTCCTGTTGTTCTGTAGTGAACAAAAATAATCTTTTTTATTAAAAAAAGTCATATGGTATCCTGTTTTATCAATGTACTTTTTGAAACTGTCACCAGTTTTAGATTATCTTTTTACATTTTTAATCTTAGATGTCTTCCAGGATGTCAGATATGTCAGCAACTTGTCAGGTAAGTAGTTTTGCATGAAATAAAATATTCTTAAAAGCTAGGTTGAATAATATAAGTAAAATATCTGTAAGCTATAGTCTGTCTAAAGCAGGGGTGTCAAACTCAATTTCATTGAGGGCCGCATCAGCATTGCAGTTGCCAGGTGGGTATGGCCTGGGTGGGCGTGGCCTACTGGGTGGGCGTGGCTAGAGTGCATATGGCCTACTGGGTGGGCGTGGCCAGCTCTACCTCATTCGCATCAAGGGTGCCTATGGGGGCCTGGGCAGGAGTGGGACAGATCTGAGGGTCTCTGGCAGAAGGAGGGTCTCTGGGCCAGGGCCATGGCAGTGGGGGCCGTTCCCTCACTGTTTCCAGGATGGCTTTGCGGGCTGCATGAAACCACTTCGCGGGCCGGATCTGGCCCCCGGGCCTTGTGTTTGACATGCCTGGTCTAAAGAGTCTCTGGGAGCAGAAATAAGTCAAAATGTAGAGAAGGTTAAATGAAAAAAGGTGTTTACATGAAGAGC